>NC_142010.1:177248533-177555318 GCF_049901735.1 Notechis scutatus | reverse complement strand
TGTTTGGATTATTCTGGAAAGGTACATTTGCAAAAGTTAAATGTAATCTTATCAAAAAGAGCTTCAATTGAGGACAAGTCCAATTTAGCTTATGGGTCCAAAGGTTTAATTGTTGTATTGAAGAAGCTACTATAGAACAGTAGTTTAACTATTTAGGAATACTGTTTAATGATCTATTGTCTTGGATAGCTCATGCAGAGTACTGTATATTAAAATAACAGCAATTAAGGTAATTTGGGCAGTCATGAAATACTTGTCATATGGAAGGCGTCAGAGTAATAATATTCATTAAAATGTTCTAGTGGAAAATCATCCCACAAATGCTGTTTGGAGATGAAAATATGTACGATATCTAGAAATGATACAAAATCAGTTCTGATTAGAACTGATTAAAATCGACACTTTTGAAAAAGAAACTTTCAGAGTTCTTCGATGGTGAGATGGATGGCATATAAATAAAATAAATAAACAAAATGTCCCATTCCTCCTCTGAGCCTTGCTGAACCTCCTCCCAGACCATGGGATTTTTTGATGGTTTTTGGAACCCAAAGTGAAACTATACTGCTCTTCTTGAATGGAATGGCCATTAGGAGGTTTGACTTTGGGGATGGGGGCACAGAACATTCTGGAATCAGTGAGTTTTGCACTTCCCTAGCTCGTGTTCCTGGAATTGTCTGTTCCTCTTTTAAATCTGTCTATGTTGGTGATCATATGACATCAATCAGAATAGAGCTGGAAGGGACATTGGAGGTCTTCTAGTCCAACCCCCTGCTAAAGCAGGAGACCCCATACTATTTCAGACAAGTGACCGTCCGGTCTCTTCTTAAAACCTCCAGTGATAAAGCACCCACAACTTCTGAAGGCAAGCTGTCCCATTGGTTAATTGTTTTCACTGTTAGAAAGTTTCTCCTTAATTCTAGGTTGCTTTTCTTCTTGATTAGTTTCCATTCATTGTTTCTTGTCCTGCCCTCTGGTGCTTTGGAAAATAAGTCGACCCCCCTCCTCTTTGTAGCAGCCCCTTAATACAGTTGTCATGTCATCTTAGTCCTTCTTTTCTCTAAACTAGCCAAACCCAAATCTGCAACCGTTCTTCATATCGCTTAGTCTCCAGTTTTCATAGTATGAAGAATTATACAGCTATAAGAATTGCCCATTTCTATCATCATAACTATGTCAAATGCCTTTAGAGTTACATCAAAGTCCATTCCATGATAGTCCTGAAGTGTTTTCCTGTCATACCTTTCCTATGACAGCTACTACTGTGGTATATACTGAAAGCAAATTTGTAGATATTTTTCACTTAAACAGAAAACCTGGGAGGAATAGACATTTGCTCTTGTTTAAAACTTTAAAACTCCCAGAAAACCTGGGAGGAATGGACATTTGCTCTTCTTTAAAACTTTTTATTTCCTGAAAAGAAAAAGCTGGAGCTACCCTAAATTTATCTGAGTTTTCTGTTGTTCACAGTGTTAGTGGTGAAGCATGCAAGCCATTTTCTGTTTCCCGCTGCTCAGACATTAAATAAAATCCACTTACTAGAATCCACTTAAGATTTGTAAGAGATGGTAAGTGCCAAATTACAAAATAGGAAAGTGCATAATAGAAATTGCATAACTTGCATGCCTTACTTAGTCTTCTCCCAGATCTCCTGATTTAAGTATACCAACCTTACCCGAGAACAGCATAAAGTAAAATACTGCCCAAATCTGGTTCTTACGTAACATAGAATAAGATGGCTTCCTCAGACTGATGAGTCTGAGTGGATAAATAAATAGTCCTTAATTCATGGAAACTGCAATTCCTAGTTGAAAGCACTTGTGAACTTTTTTTATTCCTTTTCTCTCCGATACTCAAATGATTTGACAAAACTGTTATTTTCCAGATCTGCAGCCCCGAAGAGTTGGCAGTGAACATGAGTCTCTATGATGACTCTTTCTGGCAGCTCTGGCATCATGAAGTCCTTGGTGCTCTCTGAGCTTGGTTGTTTTCTTGCAGATGATTCATTTCCCACTCAGTGCTAGTGCTCTCTGTTTATATATGCTTTCTCTGCCAATGTTGGTGGGATTGTGGTTTTGTCATTGGTACTTCCTTGATTAGGTTATTGTTTTCAGTTCCTGCCATGAAGAACACTGAATGGGAGACCTTGAGTTTTACATCATGCACACAATCACATTTCTGCAGAAATAGGGCCTGATGTGGATCTCTGGAAAGCACAACCAGCCGAAATAACTAATAAAAAATAAATAATGTTTTAAGTAACATTTTGAGCAATTATAATTTTGATCCCCTCCCTTTAAAATCTATGTATGCTTTTTAAAAGTTTATCTTTATGTGTGTATGTGTTTTAAATATTGGGATAAATTTTACATTCCTGAAGATTGCAAATCTTGCTTTGGAACTGGACATTTGAGATATTTAATATAATGTCTCAAAAAACATTCTAGTCCTTCTGTGCCATATCATTCTCACTTCTATTTGGGAACAAAACAAATGTATGGAACGTATTCTTTGATGATCCATCCACTGATTTCTGCTAGATCCTTAAATCCTCTTCTCCTCTGTCCAACTGACATTCCTTTAGGAGAAGAATACAAAAAACAACTGATATAATTGGTTGGTATCTGGATGTTGTTTTTTGTTGAATAGTGTAATTGGTACCCAATAGGTATCATTTATTTTATTTATTTATTTGTCAATTGCTTGCAAGATAATAGGTATAAGTAAAAACATAGTTATGAATACATGGATACATATAAGAAAAATAAAAAAATAAAAGAAACAATAGGACAGACAGTAGGCATGTTGGTGGGCTTATGCACGCCCCCTACAGACCTCTTAGGAAAGGGGTGAGGTCAATAGTAGACAGTCTAAGGTTAAAGTTTTTGGGGTTTGGGGAAGAAACCACAGAGTCAGGTAGAGTATTCCAGACATTGACCACTCTGTTGCTGAAGTCGTAATTCCTGCAATCAAGTTTGGTGCGGTTTACCTTGAGTTTGTATCTATTGTGTGCTCTTGTGTTGTTATGGTTGAAGCTGAAGTATTCTCTGACAGATAAGTCGTTGCAATGTATGATTTTATATACCATACTTAGATCAGACTGAAGACGGCGTAGTTCTAGGTTTTCTGGGTCTAGAATTTCGAGTCCGGTAGCATAAGGTATTCTGCAACGAGTAGATCTCTTGTGAAATATTTCTGGATTTTCTCAACAGTGTTAATATCAGATACGTAATGTGGGTTCCAGACTGATGAGCTGTATTCGAGTATTGGTCTAGCAAATGTTTTGTATGCTCTAGTTAGTAGTGTAATATTACCAGAGAAAAAGCTACATAGGATTAGGTTAACAACTCTTAATGCCTTTTTGGCTATGTAGTTACAGTGGGCTCTAGCACTTAGATCATTAGAGATGAGTACTCCAAGATCCTTGACAGAGTTTGGATCCTCAACAAGGTCTTGACTATTCAGCCTGTATTTTATTTTCTGATTTTTTTTGGCCAATATGTAAGACAGAGCGTTTATTTGTTGAGATTTGAAGTTTGTATTTGTTTGACCATTCTGATACATAGTCGAAGTCTTTTTGAAGGGTAGCAGTATTTTTCTGTGGTATTGAACAGCTTTACATCATCAGCGAAGAGAATGCAGTTGCTCTTGATATGATCACAGAGGTCATTTATGTAGAGTATGAAGAGAGTACATATTACATCATAGCACAATTAACCTCACATTGATACAATCAGTGCAATCATTAAGTCAGAAAGAACAGAGCAAAATTTCAGTGGTAACATGTTTAGGTTTATTGTCTCTTGATTCAGGAATTGTTTCTTCTCTGTGGTTGGTCTGCAGGATAGAAAGATCTTCTCCCTTGTGCAGTGCAGTATGGTTGTTTTATGACTTGTACTAATAGTTAAGCTGTTTAGTTTGTGATTTTACTGCAGGTGAAATAAGGGTAATGCAGTCTTTTTCCAGTCTGGTATCCTTCAAATGCAGGGTTGTACCAACAGATTTGCAATTCCAGGGTACCGAAAGCATATGAAGTTGAAGAATAACAAAGTTGGAAGGGACCTTGGAGGTCTTCTAGTCCAACCCCTTGCTTAGGCAGGAAACCCTATACCATTTCAGACAAACAGTTGTCTAATCTCTTCTTAAAAACTCCCAGTGTTGGAGCATTCACAACTTCTGGAGGCAAGTTGTTCCACTGATTAATTGTTCTAACGCCTAGGAAATGTCTCCTTGCTTCTCTCCTTGACTAGTTTCCACCCGCTGCTTCTTGTTCTGCCTTCAGGGGCTTTGTGGCGGCCCCTTAGATATTGGAACATTATCATATCACCCCTAGTCCTTCCCCCCTCCCCAATTAAATTAGACATACCCAATTCCTGCAGCTGTTCTTCATATGTTTGTTTCATCCTGATTCTTCACAAGAAGACTGTTATAAAGTTATCTGTATTGCAGAAACTCTGTAGAAACGGAAGCTTGCCTTGGACTTGGGGGACACTACAAAGCCAGTTTTATTCCTTCACTTCTTCACACACACACACACCTTTTTTTCTTTTTAAAGTGCTTCCCTTTTCTTTAAATTTGCTTTCTTTTTCTCCCTTAAGCTGAATGGCCTCTGGAGTTGGCAATAATGTAGGTGAAGCAACTACAGTAAAAGTGGAGACGAGAATCTGTAAAAGAATGCCTTTTTTCGTCGTGTCCACAAATATGTGGGTGGAAGTGACCTTGTTGATATTTTAAACTTAGACTTTCAAAATGCTTTTTAACAACATTCCTCATTAAAGGTACCAATGATTACTTGCTTAGCAACCATGGACTTGGAGAGGACTCCTCCGCTGTGTTGGTTGAGCAAAAACAGGAGGCATAAATGGGCAATTGGAAGAATGTAAGAAGAGGAGCACTGCAAGGATCTTTTTTGGATCCAATATTATTCAACATTTTATAAACTATTTAGAGTTAGGCATATCCAGTGAGATGGCAAAATTTGCAGATGGTTCAAAGCTATTTAAGGCGGCCAAGACAGAAATGGACTGTGAACAATTCCAAAGGGATCTGCCTACACCACTAAATGGCAGATGCAGTTCAGTGTCAGGAAATGTAAAGTAATGAGCTTTAGAGCTACCAATCCATGCTTCATTTATGAAATGATGAGGATTGAGCTGTCAGCATCTAGCAAGAAAGACATCTTGGAGTCATTGTAGATATTTCAGAGTAATCATCTACACAATATGCAACAATTTTAAAGGCCAGTTGCTGAGCGCCTAAAATAATGGTTACATGATCACTTGGGGGTTGGGGGGTTATATTGAAAATTTGAAACCAGGTCATAAATAGCTTTTGGGAAGGGAGTCTGTTCACTAAGTGACCAGTCGTAAGTCAAGGACTACCTGTATGTAATCAATATGTAGAGTCAGCTATCACAAGATGTGTTCTGTTGGTTTAGTTCGCTTGAAAGGGAAGTAGACAAATTCCTAGAAGACAAGTTTATTAGTGGCTACTAGCCTCAATAACTGACTACTACTTTCAGGCATGGGTAGGGTCCACCTTTACACACTAAGTCCATGAGACCAGCAAGGAAAAGGAGCAATATTTGGATTTCCTACTTCTAGAGGCATCTGGAGCAGTGGTGGGATTCAATTTTTTTTACTACCGGTTCTGTGGGCATGGCTTGGTGGGCATGGCAGGGGAAGGATACTGTAAAATCTCCAGTCAGAGGTGGGATTTGTTGGTTCTCCGAACTACTCAAAATTTCTGCTACCGGTTCCCCAGAACTGGTCAGAACCTGCTGAATACCACTTCTGAGGAGGACAGTGTAATGAGATAGACTGCTGACTATTATTCTCATTTCTCATGTTTTCTCATGTTTTCCAATGATCTTGTAAAATCTTCTGAGGAAGAAATATTTTATTTGAGGGAAACCGGAGGCAATATCTTTTCATTTGTATAGTAGTTACAGAACATTTTCCTCAAGGAAATCAGCCAGATTAGCAATATTATATAGACTATTTTAAATTAGCAAGATGGATTCTCTAATTTCAAATAAACTATGGGTTTTTTTGCGATTAAACTAGAAATTATTAGATTTAAAGGAAGGAAATGTATTTCCTTGAGGAATTCACAAACCCAATGATGAACCTTTTCTGTGTTTATAGTTAGAACTTGATAGAGCTCTATTATTTGGCCTGTAAAGTGTATTGGAGTGTACTTTTTTGTTGTGTCACTTGATTGTGTACTGTAATGGATTCTGCTTCTTTTGTTTTCATAGAAAGGAGAGCTCTTCTGAAGCTATAGGTAGAATTTCTCCAACTCTATATCACAGAGGCCATCTAAGATTTCTTTCAACCATGCAGGGCAGATTTTTAGACCACTGCCATAAGTTGACAACTTTGAGTATAGGATTCCATTCATCTAAGCTAATTTAGATATCCAGTTCAGCCTAATTTATACAAATGGCTTGGGAGACTTTCAAAGCATTGAGAAGACCTGGAGTGTGGTTACACAGAGGCATTTCAGTATCTTTAACCCTGCATGGTTAAGGATCTGTTCATCTTAATAATTGCCTCTCCCTAGAGTTATGGGAAACCCTAGTGATATGGGAAACCCTTTAACCTTCCTGTTTCGTATTTCAGGGGGAAATGTATATGGTTGGGCTATATATCCCATGCATTTAAATGGATATGGAACAAGGGTTATTTTGACTTTGTGTTGAAATATTTGAATAGATTTAAAAATATATAAACTGAACTGAATTGTTCCTTACAATATTATTTTTTTGAATCTTAACAATTCCTGTTCACAATCTATACATATTTTTGGATCCAAAAAAGGACATGCTAAATACATTCTTATCCTTATCATGTCATTTATATTTAGTTGACGCTGATTGTTATAATGTTGGCAGCTATTTTTTGAAACATATGCCTTGAAAGGCCTCAGACTATCTCTACATTTTGTAATTTAGCCTTCAAAACAAGAGTTTTCTATCCTCTTAAAAATGGTGTGTCTGATTCCAAAGTAGATTCAAATTTGTACTTTTTGAAGAATTTGCTCTTTTGAGAAGCACTTGGAAATGAAAAGTATGAAATTCAGGACACATTAAAATGTATTATTTGTACATCATTTGTTACAACTATGAAATTTGCTGCCACCATATGATGATTACCAACTAGGTTAGTTTTGAAGTTTAGACAAATTCATGGGAGGAACTACTGATGGTAATATTCTAATAGCGGAGTAGAATGCTTTTGAATATCATCTACAGAAAAAAAGACAAGAAAATCAGTAAAAGAATGTTTTTTCTGTCATGTTTCAGGCTTCCTGCTAATGGATTTTCCATAGGAATCTAATTGGCCACTATGGGATTCAATAGCTTTTGGTTGAAGCAGAAGTGTAATAATGTTCTTATAAGACTAAATGCAGATCTTGTATCATGTGTGCAAAAGCCTATATTAATTTGCAGGTCAGTAGGCTGCTGCTAAATTTTATATATATAAAATACGAGCACAACACAGAAGCCTGATGATGGCAGATGAGATTCTGCCGAAACGTTGCTACAACTTTAAAAGCACAACTATAATGACGTGGAAAAATACCCGAACAAAGTTAAATACCATATATATACATATATACATATATACATATATACATATATACATATATACATATATACATATATACATATATACATATATATAAAAATAAAAATAAAATGGTTGTTCATAAGGTAAGGATGCACTTTAAATTGTTTATTTTACATGGAAAAATCCATGGGTTTGTATTTATTTTAATGCCATCATTTTAATCCATTATGTGGTTACATGTGGGATTGTGTGGGCAATTCTGGTGATCTTCCTTAAAAGGGCATTAGCCCAGGAAAGTAGAAGTTAAACTGTTGGTGCTAAGACAGGAGAGTGATTTAGCGAGGTAGGGAAGGTGATAATAACAAAGCCAGAACAAAATTTTATTGATCTGCAAATGCACCCAGTAGCAACTTGTCTGATTTGCTTGGCTGCAAATCACCCATCCATGGTTTGCTTTAAGGAAGCTCTTAGGTGAATTCCGTATAACAGTTGCTTCCAGCTGGGAAGAAATCTGTAAATGTCTTTATTTAACAGACTTAAAGCAATCCATAACCTAATACTTTGCCGCCATGCTGCATAGGGAGTAGTGTTATTGGTTCTGTCTTTGGATAAGCCAGATTTTGTCTTAACCATGATGTAAAAATCTATTGTTAAGTTTTCACCCTTTTCCGAGGCATGCATAAGCAGTGGTTTCCTGGGGAGACAAAAATAATACCTCAGTTTTGGAATTCATTCACATTGGATGTTTTGGTAGAACTAATGTCGATATTTTTAAAAGGGAAGTAGGTATTATTGTGGAAAAGAGATTTAGCTAGCTAAATAGACATCTTGTGTTTAAAGGCATGGTTGTTAGTTTCTGTTGATGATTTTCTCAGAAGGATGTGATGTATGCAAATGCTGGTCTTGATAGGCCCCTGAGATGATCTAACTAGATTTCCCCCCCCCGCTTTTTATTTTAGAATGGAGTGCTATTCTGGACTTTTTTTCCCCCTAAGAAAGAAACATAATCAGCTCTTAAGTTGAAAAATATATTGATCAAATAAACCTGTATGCACAAACTAGAATTATTTCAAACCAAAGGCAAAGAAAATAGTGAATTGTTTTTTGTATATCAACCAAGTGCTTATCAGGACGTTTTTGTGTAATTAGCTGAAACTATCTGGTTTGCATTGGAAACCTCTTCGACTGCATATGCTTTAACAGTAGAATTGAAAGATGTTTGCTTAATTACAAACTAATTCATAATTAATCAAAAGCAAACCTGTTTAATTATTTATATCCTGCCTTTTAGAATAACCGTCCTCCCAAAATGATGTACAAACATTGTAAATAATGACAAATAAAAGTGCCTCAGAAGGTGGCAGCACTTGGCTTTCTTTGGTCTAAAAAGCTTATCCTAGGTTTAGTCTGGAAAGGCAAAACCAGCCAGAAGCAAACCATTATATACCACTGCCAAGAGAACTTCATGGGTGACTAGAAGATGAGCTTAACTCAAAGGTGGCTTTGCCTTTTAAAATAAGAATGTAATGAATCTGATTTGTAAAGGCCTCAAAAAACCTTTATGATTTTTCCAAGATAGCAATAGTGCTTAGATGTGTGTGTGTGTGTGTGTGTGTGTGTGTGTGTGTGTGTGTATATTCACTCACTCCACTCACAGCACTCTGAGTGGTTTACAAATGTCAGCATATTGCCCCCAACAATCTGGATCCTCATTTTACTGACCTCGGAAGGATGGGTCAACCTCAAGTCCATCAGGATCAAACACCAGACTGTGGGCAGAGTTAACCTGCAATGCTGCATTCTAACCTCTGTGCCTCCACAGTAGCAGCTATGGGGAGCGGGGTGGGGGGTGGGGAGAGAAGCTAGCTGAAAATGTTTTTGTAATGATGGTTGCCTGTCTTCCACAACTATCAAATGTCATTCTGAACATTTACACAAGTTCAACTGTCTTTAATGTCTTCCAAATGATCCTTCGACTTCTGCCTTGAGTACGAGCTATCTCTTATCCCTCCTAATGCCCCCTGTTAAAGCAGGTGTTGTGAATTACCATAGGATTGAGTGGATGATGCAACAAGTAATTGTGGCAATCAGGGACTATTAGAGCAATCCTTGTCTCATGACATCTAGTTGGTTTAGAGTCAATTAGCCATTGCCCTTGATAGACAATTCAGAATGGAAAATTGGACCCATTGTCAGGGTGTGAATCATCACTCTTAATGGTTCAAGGAACAGTAAATAGGCACGATTAGGTACGTATTTGAATTGGTAGCTTTTAATAAATGGAAAATGGGACTGCAAAAAGCCCACTAAAACACAGACCACTGAGTAGATATAGAGAAGATTGTTGGACCCCTGCTTTCTCAGAAAAAGATGACGTTTTATGCATTCCTTCTCTGTCAGTTAAAAGAGAGCCTGGTTACAATTGTCAAAGACTGAGCACAACTTTCTTGCCTCTGTGTTTGCAACAGGACACTCTTCTCATGGGAAAATCTGGCCCTCAGGTTCCTTGTCCTACTCTAAAGATGGTGATAGTTCAAAAAGATACCAATTTCTGCAACAAATCAAAATAACCATCTCCAATGTGACTATAAACAACTAGTTGTGAGCAGGAAAAATATCGACTAGCCAGATTTTAACTTAATTTGATGCTGGTAGAAGAACTGTAGGTTCTTAGAAACATTATCAGTATAAACTTTCTTAAACCCACCTCCCCCTTTCATTTAGAACAGTTTTCCAAGCAGCTTATGCATCAGTAAAGATACAATATCTCCTGTGTGGGAGATAGCTGATCAAGTTACCAGTGGGAAGTTGAGCCTTAGAAAGCTGTGAGTGTATCCAAGTAGGATATGATTCCAGGAAAACATTTATTGCATCTCATGAAAAGTTTACATTGTGTTGGTTTAGTTTTTGTTTTAGCTCTGCAAGTTATTCAGAGGTGGTTCTCAATGTAATTTTAGTTTGATCTTCAAAAATGAACATTTGATGCTCATTTCTTTTGTTTGTATAGTCTCCAATACCCAAATGCTGTATCTAAATATTGAGATTCCTAACTTCCATGTTCATGAACTGGGATCATGCTGTTACAATGTCCAAGATTTGATGATATAAGTTAGCCATTGATATTTTAAGAAACTCTACAGTAAACCCAGTGGAATAGCCGGGTTCTAACCATTGATAATTAGCTTCAAATCTCAGAATAGTTTGTTTCCACTGTTGAAAATGGAAAGAACTATCCCCTGTGTCCTTGCACACAGTAGGAAAAAGATTGCATCTGGCCTTTCCATGTAACTATAGATAGATATGCTGGTTGCAATATATCACTTTTTTCTTAACACCTGTCACAATGAGGTTCTTAGAGGGGCAATTGGTTTCTGTTTTCCTCCTCAAAATCCATATTTATTTGTATGAAATAGGAATAATGAACCAAAGCATATGTAAGCCCAAAGATACAAAAGTAGATTTGAAGTTCCAGTGTTTCTTAATTTGAAAAAATGCTGATATTGGAAGATAGGGTTACACTTGGAAGAGCTAAATTAGATAGCAAAGTGGAAGAGGTGAAGGATGGAATACAAGGAATCAAAGCAATAGAAATGAAGATTTTGCCAATAAAGGAGCAAGACAACAACAACAACAAAAACCTCAGGCCCCGCAGAGGTGAAAAGTCCAGAGGTGGACTTCAATTTTCAGAATTGCTGGCTGAGGAATTCCGGGAGTTGAAGTCCACAAGTATTATAGTTGCCAAGTTTGAGAACCTCTGCTCTATACTTACCAGGCCTTGTACCTGGAAGTTTTAAAGGAACACACACACACACACACACACAGAGAGAACCACCATGTGCAAGCGCATAAGAAAAAGTGCCCCCTTGTCAACTTCACTAGATAGATCAGATTAAGAAATCAACTCCACAGAAGGCTAAAATGACTTCTGTTGAAATTGATTATACTAACAGAATCTTGAAAGTTTGATTGTGGTGTACTTCTTTCTTCTTATAGCCTAATGACATAGGCTGGTGTCTGCCTCAGACACTTCTGGTAGTTACCTCATGGTTCTGGACTTAAAAATGCTTCAGCCCCTTTTGCCTAGGTAATTTTTGCCTAGGTTCCTGAATATTTCTGTCAAAGTCATCTTCCTTGCTCTCTATACCTGACGCACCACTTCTTTGACCAGAAGCTGGATTGAGGGATCATCATTATTTGATATTGATTCTTTAATTTCACAGCATATGAACAGACTTAATCATAGTTTCAACTGGGAAACCATGACCAAGCCAATTCTCAAAACACTAGAAAAACACATCTGCAAGAAAACAATGAAGTTTAGAGAGCACCAAGGACCCCTCCTTATTTATTTCTTGTTTTGTCAGGTCAGGAAAAGTTGCAATGAATCTTCTGAACACTGGCAAAAACAGTAGCTTAATTGATTTAGTTGAGGAGTCTGCAAAGAAGCTTTAGTTGACCTTTCAGTTTAGGTGCTCAAAGAAACAGCTTGTTTTCCAAAAGATTTATCTTTCACCTAAATGAAAAGTGTATTTCTTTTTGTGTATTTAAATCTCTGAGCTCCATTAAGTTCTCTTTCTTCTCCTTTCTAAAGCATAGAATTCTTTCACTTTCATCTTAGAAACATCACTGATTTATTGAAAATCAAATATATAATCCTATTTCTATATCTACATTTTAAGTAACTTAATCATATCTTAAAACATCCTTTCAAAGTAAGTTGCCCACCATATGTATTAGCATTGTAACTTCTAGAATTCTCAGCCAACATGGCTAATTATTGTTGTAATCCCAACCAATTTGGAGATTTGGAGAAAGTTAACTTCAGTGTTTACCATTGCATTGAAGAGTCCATGCTGAAAAGAATGCTGATGAAATCTTTTGAATGAGATTTCAGAATTCAACAAATATCTCTTATTTTTGTAGTCAACCATTCTTTGGTTTGCTTGGTTTGGGGTTGGTGATTGTATGAACCCAATAATTTTGGTTTATGTCATAATTAATCTTTGGAATATCAATGTGACTATGAAACCTTGTTTAGAGGATGTGTGAATTCAACTGGTAAACTTATATTTTCATTTTTGTCTCACAAAGAAAAATATGGAAATGATTGATGGTATGCTGAAAATATTCCTGTCCATATAGTAAAACACCAAAAACCAACTTTGTATTTAGTCTTAATTATTCTTGTCCTTATTTGCAGTCCAAATCCATTCACTACAGAATAATTCAAGGACTAATCTACCATACTGGTTCGGTACCAGCTGGGAGATGTATGTTTTTTGACTTACCAGTTTGGTGTTGAAAAAGCATGCTAAAAGAAATCAAGTATCTATGTCTCCTTATCCTAATCTAGCACCTTAATCACTATACCATGCTAGTATCATTGCCTAGTTAATGCAGAAGGGCTATAAGTGCACAATGAAACAATGTGTTTGTTCTTCAGCTGCCTTCTTGTAGAGCTTGGTGCTGTCTTGGAGCAAGGAAGAATGACTGGCCCAAGGCTACTCAGCTGGCTCTCATGCCTAAGGGAAGTCTTTATGCTTCTAATACAACTTCTTAACTATTGCAGCTCATTTCTCTCATAAGAAGCTGTGATGGCACAATGATTAGAATGCAGTATTGCAGGCTAATTCTGCCGACTGCCAGCAGTTCAATTCTCACTGGCTCAGGGTTGACTCAATCTTCCATCTTTCCAAAGTCGGTACAATGAAAACCCAGTTTGCTGAAGGCAATATGCTGGCTCTAAACTACTTTAGGGCTGTAAAGCACTGTGAAGCAGTATGTACAGTAAGTCCAAGTGCTATTGCTACCGTATTTGTATAGCCTCCCATTTATTCTATTCATTTATCCTGTAATAGTGTTAAGATATTTACAATATATTATTTCAAATGTAACCTGGTATCTGAATGTCTAAGCTATATAAAGGTGCCTGTTTTTATATTCTAGAGGTTACTTCTTGTGCTTCTCTGCATATGACACACATATACACAGGAAAATGGATGTAGCAAAATCTATTATCTGGAAAGATGCTTTTGGGCATTAGATGACTATTATATAGCACTAGAATTAAAATATAATTCCCACCTCTTCCTCTCCTACATTTTAACTTTTAGAAAGCCTGGCGTAGTGGGATGAATCTGGAAGAACTCAACCAAAATAATTTTAATGAATCAGTTGGTGCGCATTAACCAAAAGAAGAAGAGGGAGAAAGAAGGAAACATACTAAGAGCCTCCACACAAATAACAAACAGATCCATTGATTTGGCAATTAGTCTTAATAGGAACCCACTGAGTCAGTGAGGGGGTAACTCAAGCACCTGTCCTTCCTGGTTGTGGGGACTGTATTCCTGCAGACTAACTTTCTTCCTTTACCTATTTCAACCAGTGCTGCCAGCTGACTCTCCTTCTGTGCGCAGGCAGGGTGGAGTAGAGACGGTTCTCATCTGAGTTTGGTTGCTATGGTTACATGCAATCTGCCGTGTTCTGGGTCTCTAGGAACTAGAAATGATTGAGGGGAGGAGGACATGAGAACCTTTAGATAAACATTACCCACCCCCTTGATGGAAGAGCTCTCGATCAAATTCACTTCTCCTCTCGTGCAGGAGTTTGCCACTGGTAGCAGCCACTGGCAAAAGAGAACCAGAGTTGTAGAAGCAGCGTGCACCTATACCTCACAGCTTTGTCACTGACTGCTGATTGGAAGACAGAACTGACGGGGCTTCTCCCCCCCCCCACCTTATTCTCTGAACTTTACTTTGAGAGCAAGAGTTGTTGGCTGCCAAGAATGCATTTTTTGCTGGCTGGACTGAGATGAAATGCTGTTGGATGTGTGTGTGTGTGTGTGTGTGTGTTTGTATGTGGCATGTGTGAGAACGACCTGATGTCTCAGCTGATGAATCTAAAGAAATAAGAACTAGTCTAATTAATTTTTTTGCACTATTTGTTAATCCTTGCAAATCAAACTTTGAAAGGGTATAAAGGTAGAAAGAGGTACCCTGTAAATTAACTTAGCTAGACTCCCTTTTTTCTTTCCTCTTAATTTTTACTTTAGTTTAATTTTGCTTACTACAACTTACTCTTTTTCTGTACTTTGCACAAACTGCTTTCCCTTAAGTGGGACGGATGAATGGAGGCACATATTTTCTTCCACACGTTTGATGGATCCATACATATGTATCCACGTTAATAACTTTTCACCTCGCCTCAAAGCTAGAGCATTAAGTATCTGCTACAAACTCCAAATCCACTGCTTTATGCAAGGTGATCTGAGAATAAATCCCAATGAGAACAGCAGGACTTTAGCACAATGATGCCAGGATGGGGTCCCCCAGCTACGTGGGAAGGCAACTCTCGTCATTCTCATGCAGCGTGCCAAATTGGGAATTATGTCTGAAATACGCATCTGGTTGAGGAAGGCGGTCACTTCTTGGTAATCCCTACAAATGAGATAAAACCAACCATTTTCGCAAACCTGTCCCAGGACCAGGCTCTGAGGACATATTTTAGCAAAATGAAATTTGAGCTGGTGACTTTCCAATTGGTAGCTTGCTCAGTTTGCCGCTGTGCTACACAACTCCTCCTTGCTTACTTCCAGAAAAAAAGAAAAAAAGAAAACCATATGCCACAGAGGGCTTGAAAACAGTTCCTCTCCTTCTAATAAAGGATAGCATGGAATATCCTTAGGATCACTCCCCCCACACACACAAGCTCACCTCCCCTAAGCTGTTTAGAAAATCATCTAGCCGGTAGGGCTTGTTTAAAATTATTATTATTTCTTTCAATCCTCGAGGCTTTTCTTTGATTCATCTCTTATTTTATTTGAGCTCAGTTAATGCACTGTGACACGGCATTGCTGGAATTACAAGTGTAGTCTGTCTGTAGTCCAAAATGAATTACTTTTTACTTGGCTTTTTGCCATCTGCTCTGCTGTTTGAAACAGACACTCTTGAGTCCTCTGTGTCTGCCTGTTTCCCGCCCCCCCCCCCCCGTGTGTGTGTGTGTGTGTGTTGGAGCAGGATGGTGATATCTGCTGAGCAGTAAGGGAGCGTGGAGGGGTGGGGTTTCCACCCTTTTATATTTTTCAGCCAGTGACGTGAGCGGTGCCTTGAACAATCACGCTGCCTCAAAACACTGTAGTTGAAGATGCTTTGTGTGAGAGAGACTGTGTGTTTGTGTGTGGGGGTATGTGTGGTGGCGGTGGGGGAACCGGCTTGGTGCATCTTTAAGCAAATTGCTACCGCCTGAGCTTCACAGAGATTTCTCTCTTTCTAAAAATTACCCTGAAGAGAATTTTTTTTTTTTTAAAGAAAAAGGGGTTCCTCGTTACTCTCAGTCTCCCCTGATACTTTTATAGATACCAAATTCTATAGAAGATCATTTATTTACTTTGCCGATATGATTGGAGTTAATAGTGTGCAGAGTACCAGCAAAGTCCGGGTGAGAGCTACAGGTTCAGTCAAATATCCACGCGAAGACCCCGTCTGGCGGCAAACCCACCGCTCAAAGTCCATGAAAATTTCCAACTCCACGGAGTTTTCTGCTAAGGATGCTAAGGTAAATGAATAGATTGTATGGACGTATGGATGCATATAGATTGCCTCCATATTTGTGGCAATTTTAGAAGGGGTGGGCCAGTAGTATTATCTAAGTTGATAGTATCTTTTTTGGGGAAAAAACAAAAAACCTTGAAAGCATTCCTTAAAAATTGCTTTGGGGAAGGAATCACCTGGAAGGGGAGGGAGGGGTGTAAAAAAAATTTTTTTTAAAGGTGCTAGATAGATTTTCAGAGCGCTTCACAAAACGTACCTGCATTGCATTGCATTGCCCTGGTAGGTAGGTGGGTGGGTGGGTGGGTGACAGAGGGAGGGAAATAAATCCCTCCAGGCACGTATACACCAAAATCTTCCATAGATTGAATGGAGATTCCTTTCCCTTCTCCCGTGGTATGGCTTTGTGTGAGTGGGCTGTATGATTCAGGTGGTATTTTTATAGATAGCAGAGGTCTCACTATTGCAATGAAACATTCATTTTTTACATTTGATGTTTTTATATGAATGGGATTTTTTTTTAAAAAATTGTCACCTCTGTATTGTGTTTGTCACCGTAGATATTATCAAGCTGGCTCCATCTACCTGCCTCAGGAGCTACTTGAAGTGCTTTTAAAGCGTCATAGTGTGTTCATTTTAGCTGTGTGTGTGGGGAGGGGTTCCTTTTAAAGCAACAATATTTTAAGAGTTCAGTCCATATAACTTGGATATCTTTAAAGAGATTGATTCTCAGTTTGACCATTTCCCCGTCTGTCTCTTCCCTTTCACTGCAACATGCTACTAATGTTTCACAAGTATGCTAGTACGGAGGTGCTATAACCTGTGAATCTGCAACATTGCGAATAAGATGCAAAGAGGCTCTTAATGCTCTATAAAAACGCAGGAGGGTTTATGCACCTGTTCTCTTTTCTCTCATTTGTTCCTTCCTTCTGGGTTTGATACTACCATCCGAGTGCCATGTTCTAAAAGGTCACTTCACATCAGAAGCCCACAAATTGGGATAAGATAGGTGTCGAAATTTTGGAGAACTGTAGGCATCTGTAACATTGCTGTATTTGTTCTATCGTAATTCTCCAAGAAATGCATTAAACCTTTCTTGCTCCTTTGCAGGGAGGGGAAAGGAGTGGAATTCTCAAGGTAGCTTACATGTTCGTAGATGTTCAGTTTGCTGGTGAATTCTTCACCCTACCAAGCAGTGTAATTAGAATAAAAATAAATAGTACGGTAACGCCTGCATCTTGTGGCAACATCTAATTAGTTTGCAGGAACTGAATAGTATAATTAGGTGAATCGGATTGATAACCGAAGCTTAGCAGGTTTACTTGGATGACTGACTCCCGCCTCCCAAAGAGGATTTCAAATGATTCCACTCAAATTTTAGAAGTATTCCTAGGAAAAAAAGCAGTTTGCGTTAATGACAGATTACGTGTTGTGAAGGCAAAAGGGTCTCACTCTAGTGTCTGGGAACTCAAAGTAAAACTGAAAAGACTTTCGTCCTGAAACTCGGCAGAGTGTTTGCCAGTGAATATCAGAAGCAGTGGGCTGGGTGGATCAAAGATCTGACAAAATAAGGCAGTTTCCTACATTAATAATTAAGTGCCTTTAATTAAGTGCCACCAGTTTTGGCCCCACCCCTTTTTCTGAGAGAAGACCAAAGCTGGCTGATTGGGATGCTGATCTTGTTGCTTAACCCAACTCACACATGTTATCACTCTCTATCATAACAACATCACAGGTTATTCCTCACAGATGAAATTTTCATATAATTTGACGTCATTTCAAGCAGGTACTTTTTAATCCAGGGCTGTTCACTCACACAGCAGATTAAAATTAAATGTCATGTTCCGGAGAGGCAGACGTCGTCTTCTTCTTCTTTTTTTTTTTTTGCAGCAACAGCAGAAGAAAAGTGGCATATGGCATCCTAAAGATGTAAGGTTTGATGATGTCTGGATAAGTTATCCAGCTGAATTTAATGAAACTCCGTATGGGTATATTTAGATGATCCTTTTTTTCTCTTCCTGCATCAAACATTATCAAGTCTATGATTAAAAAATATAGAAAATAAAACACAGAAGAATTAAAGTCTAGATAAAATCTAAAATAATGAAGCAATTAAATCATTGAGCCAATATAAAATATCAGCTGGTAGAATATGTAAGTTGAATTCGGGAGGGAATGACAATTGACCTTCAATATACTCTGGTGAAAGTCATTTAAAGAGTCGGTGACATAGTTTCTTTTTTTATCCCTGTCCACCTGGGCCATCTATTACTCTTTGTACTTTGAGAGTGGATAAGAAATAAAAGACTAAAGCGGAGGGAGAAATGAAATAAGAAGAAATGGCTTCTAAATAATTACTCCTTCTCAACCTCCATACGTGTCTCATGTTAGTAGCATATATTAAGAACAGAATAGGATATACCAGTGCGAGCTCTTAACCTCTGGAATTTGGGATTATAGTTATATATCCTGAAGAAAAAAAAAAGGAAATATATTAATACAGGATCAATTTATTATTGCTGCTATTCAAACTTTCATTGATCAGTCTATTTCAACAAATGAATTTTTGTTGTAAATCTAAAAAAAAAGGTAATATGGAAACAAAGCTTTGGAATCTCACTTTTTCATGTAAATCAGGGGTATTCAATCTTGGCAACTTTAAGAATTGTAGATTTCAACTCCCAGAATTCTACAGTCAGCATGGCTGATTGGTAAATTCTGGGAGTTGAAGTCCACAAGTCTAGTGATTAATATATCAGGCTAAAAACCAGGAGTCTGTGAATTCTAGTGTTGCCTTGGCCAGGAAAGCTCGCTGGATGATTTTGGGCTGGTTACTCTCCCTCAATCCAACTCCTCTTGCAGGGTTGTGTTATGGGGGAAATAGGTGTGTTGGATATGTGTGCTGCCTTGAGTTATTTCTAAAAATAATAAAGGTGGGATACAAATAAATAAATAAAAATAAAAATAATAACACACTATGCATTCATTTCCTACCTGATCCAATGCAGGATGGTAGATGGATGATTGTCGATTTCCCATTTTAGGCTGAAAGTGACTGACCCCAAATTATCCATCCGACTTAAATTCCTAAGGGAAGAAGACAATTTGGATCTTCCTGCTTTTTCCAGCACCTTAACCATTACACCAAAATGGCTTGTTTTCTCATTCATCCACACAAATACATATTTAATATTTTCTTTAGGGTTTGTTTTTTTTAGTGTGTCCATAGTTCCATAATTCCCAATCCTGTACAGACATTGCAGAAAATTCTGGAGTGGAAGCCCAGGTATCTGGAAGATACTGTGGTTGAAAGGGTGGTTATCAGAAAAGGTTTTTTTCCAACCTGATGCTCTCTGGAATGTTGGTTCTTGAACTGGGGATAATCACAGATCCAGCCCGCGGGGTGCTTAGATCTGGCCTGGGGGCCCACCCTGGAAACAGTGAAGGACCATCCCATGGTGCCTCTGCCACCGAAAAGGGAGTTTGGGAGGGCTGTGCACGGCCCTCCCAGGCTCCATTTTGGACCATGGTGGCCTCCTGCAACCTTCTGCCAGCAAAAACGGAGCCCGGGAGAGCCGTCATGGATGAAAACAGAACCTCAATGAGTGACATCGAGCTGGACATACCCACCCTGGCCATGGCCCCCTGCCGCCCCCCCAGGTCAAACACAATCCGGATGCAGCCCTTCATTAAATTCAGTTTGACACCCCTGACCTAAGGGGTAATTTGGGCAATATCCTGGGAGTAACATAATGAAGCAATTAGCAATTTTTTGTTTGTGAATTGAGGATCCAGTTTGGGACTGCCTCTGTTGTATAAAACAATCTTTTTTTTTTTAATGCAGTAATAACATTAATTGAACTCCGAAAACAGTAGTTGGATCTTGATTTAAATGCTCTAAAGAATATTGGTACTACCATTTTTGGAATTTTCCGACACAATGCTGTTGCCTGGGGTAAGCTGGAAAGTTTGACAGCTGCAGCCCCACAGCCTAGGGCAGACTGAAGAATCTATTGCCTCCTGCCTCCATTTTCTATATTTATTTTGACAGCCAATGTTCCATACATCTGAGAAACTGAGCTAGATAACTATGGAGTTCCCTTGGTCATCGCCAAAGTTTTAGGCAGATTGCCTATTTCTTAGAAGATTTTTTTTTCTGCAAGCCTTTTGATTCTTTCTAGCATGTTCTCTCTATGGAACCTAGATCATTATTTAAAGGAGTACAAGAAAACAGATTCAGATGTATTTTTCATATGCTATTTAACTTTATACAGGGCTGTTATATTTTGCTTCTGATATTTCCAGATATGTTGGATGGAATGTCAGTGGGCATCCAATTCATGTTTTCCCTAGCGAATAAAAATGATTGAAGTGTATATGTTTAAAGATTGAAGGGTTAAATCTGTATTTGAGTATGTATAAAATGGTTCTCCCCCCCACCCTTGCTGGAAATATCTTTTTAATGGCAACAGCAGAACATGATTTTAAAAGGGTGCTGCCTTTTTTTTTTTTTTAAGGAATCTACCTAAGGAAATATAGCATCATCAAAATATTCTGTCTTTCCTTTTGGTTTATATAGTTTTGTCTTCTAGCCAAGCTCATGATGGCTAGACAATTGGAAGTCCTACTTTCCTAGACTTTATATTTGACCTCTGCAATTCAGTATTGTTCTGAATGTATTTAAACCTAGGATTCTTCTTGGGGTTTCATTAACATGATAGGTTGTATAAATGTTATCTTTGTCAAGAGGTGGGAGAGGTATGTGACTTAAATCAAGAATGCCTAAAGAATTTTGTTAGGGTGGAGCTGGAAACAAATGACAGCTATCTCAATTCTCCTTCATTGCGTTTGGCACATGTGCACATGCAAAGTGTGTGCGCGCATGCAAAAATCACGCCTACCCAGCCACGCCCACCGAACCGGTGGTAAACCACTTTGAAACCCGCCACTGCTTTGGTCCATACAATGTGAAGGACATACTGTGCTCACAAAGAACAAGCTGGCATTCCAGTCTCAGCATTGAAAAGTCAGTCGTGAATAGAGACAAGATAAAAGACTTTGCTGGCATTTCTCTAAGTACTACAATTCAGGGCTTTGACTTAGGCAGATCTGATTCGTAAAAAGTGTGTGATTAGTAAATAGAAAAATAAAAGCATTGTAGATGTAAGATATGCCCTATTCTGAGCCACCGTTGCCTCATAGAACTCAGTTCAACTGGTGATGTTGAATGTCACCCTATTTCCCTTCCTTCACTGAAGCCTTAGGTGGAGATTATCTCTATCAGATCTTTATAAATAATCCCCGTAGTCATATGCAGAGATCTTTCCCTCAGCAGATTCTGTTCCTAGCCATGATGAGAGCAATTTTAGCAGTACAGGTCTCTGAGGAACAGTAGTGATGAATTAAGTGTTTTATTCTATGAATCATCACATATGTAGGCTCTTGGTTGGTAAAATGCTCAAACTTCTAAAAGAAAAAAACCTAATGCCTCCTTAAAACATAAATGTCTAAAGCTGCCTTACTCTTTTTTATCAATTTAAATATTAACTACAAATAGGTAATTTCATACATCACTGGTCACTCACTGTATCCTCCCATTGGATTAATTAATTCATTCCCTTTGGTCACGACTGTCTGTACTGTGATTCGATAAAAGTCTTGTAGAAAAGATATTTTCAGAATTCACTTTTCTTTTAAAAACATTGACTACCTCCTTCTCCTCCTCCTCCTCCTCTGGCCTATTTAGTTGCTAAGAAATATTTGAAAATACTTAGATGACGTCCTGTGAAATCTCAGAAACCAGAGAGCTGATTAAGATATAACATGATGGGCCACAAGTAAACTTTTGTATTTTTTGCTAAACAGCAAAAGCTGTTGAAAGTAAAAGAAATAGTAATTATTATTTGTAACATGATAAAATTTGCAAAACCTTAGAGATTTTTAAAAGTAGCAGCCCTATAGAAAGATACATGCTAGTTTACAATATGATTTTTTTAAAAAAATGTGCAATTTAAGAAGCATATCCAGAGAAACTGAATTAAGCATTTCTTGGCATAAATCTAACTTTTCTTCAAAACCACAGAAAGATTATGTAAAGTGATGAAGAGGCTATAAGAAAAGGTAATCCAACAGCAAAAAAAGATTATTAAATCCTTAATAATTAAACAGTTGCATGAAGAAACTGTAAGCTAGAGTGAGATCCACTAAACCATAAAAAATATATCTATTTATTCCTGTATCTGCTATTGGAACTGGTGCTACTTCAGACGGCTGGATTTTGGTTGCGTATAACTATAGGCATTATAAAGGCATTATAATTATTTTCATTTATCATATTCTATAGTTATGCTTCAAGTGTGTTTCAGTACAAATATACAGTTTTGATCATAATAGCGTAGCTACGGCAATTTTTAGGGTAGGCTTTGGTTAGTTCTTGGTTTCCATCCCCCCTCTGATGGCACCTAAAGCACACAGCTTGATTATGATATAATCACTTCAATGTGAGTGAGGCATTTTCTAAAATTCAACAAAATGCTTACTCCTTTGCACCGACCAACATTCAAACATAGTTCAGTGAGGATTGTGATGACATATAAATTAAAAGTTTGCTTGGATTAGGAATTTCATAACTGTCAAGAAATGTACATAGCCTACTAACCCACAAATGGAATGGTGAAGGCGGAATCAATAAAGTTAAGGATTTGTGTATGAATAGTGTGGTAAGGCTTTTTGGATCATGAATCCTAGTAAGCAGGAAGATGTGTTGGGACATGATATATATTTATATTGCTACATTGTAGGCATATAGATTTATGTCTGATACCATTATTGTAATCAGTTTGTGATTATATTATACAGAGAGAGAGAGAGAGAGAGAGAGAAGAAAGGAGAAAGGAGAAAGAGTACACATAGTTGTGAGAGCTAGCTACATCCTTGTCAACACATGTTTGTGGACTTCTTCAGTTATTATACTATGGCCAATGTAGATTATAATTGTTGGGCTTCCAGAAGGCTTTCCTCCCAACAACATCATAAAAACTCTTGACTACCAAAAGTTAGCTCTTGCTCTTCTCCAGTAGCTTGCAAACTACTACCCAGCCTGGAGGTCCCACTATTGGTATCCATTTCTGAGTCATGTTGAATTATTGCCATAAGGTGTTCTGGTGAGATTTTTTTTTTTTACAGGGTAGTTCAGTATTGCTTTCCCTAACCCTCCCCATTTATCTGGGCTTGGGACCGGCATATGGTTGATGACAATCATATCAATGGCCTCAGGACTGGAAAAGGACTGTTTTTATTGCACCAGTAAAAAAAGGTGACCCTAGAGACTGCTCCAACTATCACACAATTGCATTGATTTCTCATGCAAGCAAGATACTGGTAAAAAAAAAACATTAAAAAGAGCTACAGAATGCCATTGATCAAGAGCTATCTGATGTACAAGTTGGCTTTAGAAAGGGGAGTGGCACTCAAGAGCACATTGTCAATATTAGATGGATTAAATGAGAAAGGCATATGATATCAAATGGATGTTTATATGTGCTTTATCAATTACAGAAAAGTTTTTGACTGTGTAGAATAAAATAAGCTCTGGGTAGCTTTGCATGATCTTAGCGTCCCAACTCATGTGATCAATTCTGTACAGAACATTGTCCACTGAATCAGGAGACAACAGTCAGAATACTTTACGGTGACATCTTTTTTGTTCAATCTGTATGCTGAAGTGATCCTGTGAAAATTAGATCTGGAAGTGCCTGAAGTTGGGGGAAGATCAATAAATATTTTGAGGTATGCATGCTGATGATATAACACAATTGGCTGAAACTAAGGGAGAGTTGGAAAAAATGATCTGAAAAATCAAGGACAAAAGTGAAAAAGTAGGATTGAGTCTTAATATCAGAAGAACAAATATAATAACAAGAGCTGCAGATGGACATTATATGTTTTAAATCAACAAGGAGGAGATTGAATTAGTTCCAGAATTCACTTACCTTGGATCCAAAATTGTTCATAATGGCAGTTCTACTCCTGAAATCAAACACAGCATATAACCCCAGGCCATGGTTGACATGAATAAGATTTGGAAAACAGAGATATTGATATAAATATAAAAAGCAGGATAGTTAGAGCAATAGTCTTCCCTATAATGATGTATGAGTGTGACAATTGACACTAAGAATGGCTGATCGAAGAAGAACTGGCGCCTTTGAACTATGCTGCTGATGTAAATTATTGCATATACTATGGACAGCCAGAATAGCTAACAGAAAGGTGTTAAATCATATAAAACCAGACACATCACTAAAAGCTAAAATCATAAGACTATGTCTGATTTACTTTGGCCATGTCATGCATGGAAATTCATTGGAGAAGGCAATGATGCTAGGAACGGTTAGTGGAACAAGAAGGGACAAGCAAAGAAAATGCTGGCTTCATAATATCAAATCTGAAAGTTGAAAGAAGCTGTGCTTGACAAGATAGCATGGAGGGACACGACTGGATGGTTAAAACAACAATATAGATTATAACAAACTGCAAATGCAGCTGAGTATAATACACAAATAGATCAGATAGGATGATGTTTGGATGTCTATATGACTTGTTATTAAATATACCAAATTATACATTAGGGATTTCTACTACCTGCCAGGTAGATAACAACACCCTATATAGCTGACATTGGGTGATAATGAAAAATCTATCCCATATTTTTTCCAAGGTGGCTTGGACCTGGTTAGTATTTGAATGAGAGTTTATTAGGAAACACTAGGCTCCAAAATCAGTGAAAATACAGTTTGCCTCAGAAGGCAACAGCCAACCATTTGTGGCTGATTAAACTACAGAGACTGTGTATAAATTCATTCAGGATTGAGTTTGACCTAAAGGATTGTTGACATCATCTCAATGTAGCACTCTCATTCCAACCCATTGTGACAGGTAACAGTTTAATCACCATTGTCAATACAGCTTTAGCTGTCCCTTCTGTATTAAGAAGAATTCTGAGGTAAAGTTGTTTTGACCTCAGTAGAACTATGATTAGAGCAATGCGGAGATTTCACCTAAGTATTTCTCTCATATCCCTCCAGGGTGTCGGGATGTAAAAGCCAAACATAAAAAATGAATGATCAACAGCTTCCTCTTCCTTCAAACAGCCACAACAGAAAGAGCTCCCTGGGCCTTAAGAATCCATCTACATATTTGTCAGCAAAAGCCGTTCTCTAGGGCTTAAACTAGCAACGCCAGCCATTTACGATTCCAATTAAACATAATTCATTTTTTGTCCAATTTTAGGCAATGCCTAAAAAATGTTTTTAAGAGCTCAAAAGAGCTTAGAAATCCATAAATGAACAATGCTTAATACTTGTCCAATCTCATTCAATCTCAGCACCATCCTTATTAAAAAGCATTTGGTTCTGTTGGTTCAGCTGGACAAGCACGCAATGTTACTTCAAAAATTAGGTAGACACGTGTTAAAGATTCTCTTACAAGGTTTGGCCTGCAGCCACAATATGAATTAATGCTTTGCATATATGAAAAACATAGGGAACGGCTGTCCTGAGTGTGGGCTGTAACTTATCTTAACCATAGAGATAAAATACAGATGAAGTTTGCCTCTCAGAAAGGGTATATTTGAATAGTAGCAGGACCACTCATACAAAGGAAATTGCTTTATCTTTATAAAAGTTAATAACCTGACAGCCTCAATGGGTAGAACAAATGTGGAAATCAATTCCACAGGAAGATGAAAACTGTTTTCATTGAGATTGGCTATAATAGAAAGTTAAAGCTCATTGTGCTATTCTTCTTCCTTCTTCTACTTGAGTGAATTAGGGAGTTATCTGTCCAAGCCACTTCCTGATGTTATGTGAGTGTTCTGGACTTTAATGTTTCAGCCCCTTTTGCATATTTGCATCTGCTTTCCTGTCTACAATATTGCAGTCCATGCCTTCCTGGTCTTGGTTGATAGCCCACAAGAAGTAGTTAGTTTCAAATAAAGGATTCCCCTTTGACTGCTGTATACTGGCCATTGTTGGTCAAAGTTCTAACTTATGCCATTGTTTGACACAGATGTTTGTAGCTGTGGACAGTGTTGTATTTTGAGCCAACACATTAATTTGAGCCACTTGCTAATTTGCACACTGTATTTACTTCCAAGTCATTCTGTTGCCATGATTCGGATCCCAGGCTGGCTAAAATGTGGATAGAATTTTAAGGGTGGAAATGGGCAGTTACTCAATAGAAACATATTTGGATAATTTATGATATCACGCGCTTTAGTATATGGAGCTGGGTGTTGAGGGAATATTTGTTTATTTCTCAGGCTGCTGCAAATTTCAATATAGTATCTTTTCCCATTTACATTGAGTCACATATGCTACTCACTTTATCAGAATCTTTCTTGCTGCCCAGCATATTATCTTTTAATTATCTCCAGGTAAGAATGCAAATAGTGCTCTGAGTTTGTAACTAGTATAGCTACAAATGTCCCTAAAAACATTTGTAAATAGTCTTGTAATTGTCTTTTAGTTTTTAGTTTAGTTTACTTTATCATCATTGCACCTCATACAACGAAATTAAATGCCATCTTCAGTGTACAGTATAACTATAAAAATGAAACACAAACACACATCCTTCACATTCTATACAATTGAATTGATTTTTAAACATCACAGGTAGTCCTCGACTTATTACCACAATTGGCTTCAGAATTTCAGTTGCAATGGGATGGTGGTTATTAATTTAGTTTTCGTGTGACCAGACCTGGTTTTACAACAACTTTCATTGTGGCCATTAAATGAATCGTGCAGTTGTTAGGTGAACCACGTGATTATTAAACAAATTCGGCTTCCCCAATGACTTTGCTTATCAGAAACTGGCTGAGAAGGTTGCAAATTGTGATCATGTGATAGCAGCACACCATAACCATGGTAAATGTGAGCTGGTTGCCAAGTGCCCAAATTGCAATCATGTGACCATGTGCAAAGGTCATAACTTCAAGTATGGGTCTTAAACTGCATTTTTTTCAGCACTGTTGTGAGACCAAACTTCTGTTAAATGAATGGTTGTAAGTTGAGAACTACCTGTAACGTTGCTTTTTTGTTGTTGTTGCTGTTGTAAACAATCAAAAAGCTTTGCTAGTTGCCAGTATCACAAGTGTAATAATGCTTAAGATTAATAATTGACAGATAGTGCTGCCTGAAGGGGGAGGGAGGTCAAAACAGGCAAGATGGCAGACATACATGATTTAATCTATGTCCATTTGGACAAAAGGGCCAGATTTACTGTATGACACTGCATCTACTATGCAGTGTGATATCCACAATCTTGCCTTTTTTGGTATATACACACATCAGAGATGACCCGTGGTGGTACAGTGGTTCGAATATAGGCTAACTCTACCCACTGCCTGGAGTTTGATCCTGACTGGCTCAAAGCTGACTCAGTCTTCCATCCTTCTGAGGTCTGTAAAATGAGTACCCAGTTACTGCTATTGCTATAGATGCGAGTACTTATGGGATTGTTGTTCTTTGGGGAGGCTACAGTAAAAACATTATATAATTCTTCCTGGGTTATACAAATTAATAATAAATAAAATAACAGTGAATAGAATAACAGTGAAAGATGTTAGGCATGCTTGCACCGAGGCACCTGATTTTTGAACTATAAAAAGTAAATCTTTTGTGATATAGCAATGTATTATTTTTAAACAAGAAAAAAAGCCAGATATCAAAAGTATGGGAAATTGTTGGATCCATACCTTTTATATTCATTAGATGTCCCCATTTTCATTTAGCACAGTTAAAGATAAGTTAACTAGCTTTAGAATGTTCATTTTAGTAGCATTTTTCTATTAAAATCTGTGTGAGAACTCAGTTAAAATCAGTACCTAGGAGTGAACAATAAATTAAAACTACAAATTAAATGTTAATTGATCATTGATATTAATAATAATTCAGGGAAAGCCAGATGTGCTTAGGGTCCATCTATTTGAATTAAGTCTCTGGAGAATGTAACATGAGCTCGTAATTTCTTTGCACATCATGCTCTCAGCTTGATAGTTTATAATTCTTCCTTCCAATTTGAAGTCAAGTATTATGACCCCAAAGTTTTCTTTAGCTCAGATTTCATTCCCAGTCATAGAATTCTTTTCTTACTACCCCAAATACAGGTGAAAATATTTATAGATATTGCAGATAGTCCTTGGCTTACAGCCACAATTGGGACCAGAACTTTTGTCACCAAGTGAGGCACTTGTTAAGTTAATCGCATCCAATTTTACAATCTTTTTTTGAATGGTCCTTGGAACTCTCTGAGATTGATTGTGTTTTGTTGCAGACATTTCATTATCCATACTAGGTAACATCATCAGTGCAATATTGATGATGTTACCTATTTTGGGTAATGAAATGTCTCCAAGAAAAGACATTTTGTTTCCACCCTGAGCTAGAAATATTCTCTTTGAAAGGGTGCAACCTTTTTTGTCCCAGTCATTAAATGAATGGGTGCAGTCAATAAGCGAACCATACAGTCATTAACCAAATCCACCTTTCCCCATTGACTTTGCTTGGTGGAAGCTTGCAGAGAACATCACAAATGCCAGTGGTGTGACCTTGAGACATTGCAACCATTGTAAATACATGCTGGTTGCCAAGTGCCCAAATCCTGATCCAGTGGGGACGTTGCAACAGTATAATCATAAGAAATCCACTGATTGAAAATTTACATATTTAAAACCCTACAAAGGATACACATACAAAAAGGTAGAATCCCTCAACTTCAACTTGACATCTGGCCATCTTCACGGCAAGTATAGAGAAGTGGGTTTCTGTTGCTTTTTCCATTTAAAAAAAAGAACTTCAGAATCTTGACTAGAGCTCTGGAATGCCCTAGTAATTTTCTTTCCAAGCAGGGATGGGTTTGTTTATTGAATTGTTTATTCATCTGTCCAATTTATGTAGTAGCCTATCTCCTGACGGGTAACTCGATGTACTTCTGATTGCTTTGTTAATGAGAAATCTTTTAATATTCTATTAGAAAACCAGATTGTGGGTTAGTGTTTATCCTAGCTCAAACTATCAGGGTCTTTATTGATGGATTAAATTAAACAACTAAACTGCACAGAGTTGTAGGGAATTGGGCAGAATATAAAAATAAAATAAATTCTCTTAGTAGTACTAATAGAAGGATAGTGATAATTTAGTGCAGGTTTAAGTAAGACATGAAACAAACCTTTGTTTTGCCTGCAGCTTAATGCTTTTTGCACTCCCCAGTGTTTTATGGTTTGCACATCCATTATCTCACTAATCCTTAAAACACCTCTGTATGATGGTCATTAATATTATTATCCCACTACTAACACAGAGTTTATGGGGACATAGTTTTCAGTAGCTTTTAATCGGAGAAGTGAGAGATCTGCTGTACTGAATTACAGTCTAGCGTACTCATAGTATAAGTAACACATGACAATACTTGATGATTGTATGGGGCCATTTTCTAGCCTGTTTGATGAATAATTCTGTCCAAATTGGCCCAAATCATTCTAAGGTGTCATTGAGTTCTGTTGCATAAGATGAGAATGCTTTGATCTTTAAGATGTAGGACAATTATTACCAAGGTATTTAGAATTATTTTGAAGCAGAACAATGCCAAGTGTTCTGTATTAAATTAAATAGGTTGCTTACTGGGTTTATTTATTTATTTGGCAAAGAAGGACAGCTAGGGCAACATTAAATGCTAAAGTACAGGTAATCCTCAACTTACAACCACAGTGGAGCCCAACATTTCTGTTAAGTGAGACAGGTGTTAAGTGAAATTGGCCCCATTATACAACCATTCTTGCCACAATTGTTAACTGAGTGACTGCAGTTGTTATGTTACTAACAGGTTGTTAAGTGAATCTAGCTTCTCCATTGAATTTCCTTGTCAGAAGGTCGCAAGTGATGATCACATGACTCCAGGACACTGCAACTGTCATAAATGTGAGTCAGTTGCTAAGAGTCTGAATTTTGATCACAAGACCTTGCAGGTGGGGCAGCGGTGGGAAAATGGTCGTAAGTCACTTTTTTCAGTGCTGTTGTAACTTCGAACAGTCACTAAATTAATTGTTATAAGTCAAGGGGTACCTGTACTACAGAGAAGGAGGTCTGATCAGGAGGTAGACTTCTGAAGAGCAGTGTTTTTCCTTGCAATTTGTGTTTGTAGTTTTGGCAGTCAGGGACTTCCGAGGCGGTACAGTGCGTTCTGATGGCAGCTGTTGAGAAGGATATAGCTTGCTCGCAGAATTAAACTCTGAATGGATTTGATCTGCATGCCTATTCCCTTGTTAGATGACTTGCAGAAGAATATGATTGTGAAAGACAGGTGAACCTTTGGATAGTTTTATTTAGCTGAATTGTTTTGGAGTCATGGAAATGGCAGATGGTGCCAGAAAGTTTCTGTATCGTTAGCAAGAGCATGTTATTGCTGTCAGAACAAGTTCTTAAAAACACACACACACACACAAAAAAAAAAACCAACTTGAAAATTGGTTAGAGCTTTAAGTCAGTCTTCTGTCATATCAAATCAGTTAAATGCAGCTTTTTATTCTTTATTTCGTGAAATGCATACTGTTCAGAACAAAAAGCTTCAGGCCCTTGAGATTGTTTGCTTTTACATCATATTGTATTTATATTTAAAGGGAAAGGCTGGTCTTAGATTTTGCTGAGTATATATAGTAATAGAGACACATAGGTTTTTTTTTTTATTCTAAGCTTATATTTAGAATCTTGTTTTAGGTAAATACAGTAGCGGTACTTATCAAATGTAACATGTTGAAGGGCACATATGACATCAGTTGGAAAAAGATACCAGTTGAGATGCCTAGATGATTATCTGTTGCTGTAAACAAAGGATGTAGAGAGAAGGTATTGCTGTTGTTGGAGGCAGTGCTATTAGCAGTGCTATAAGTAAACAACCTTAATGGTTTGTGAGGGTACTTACCTCTCCAAAGACCGAACACAACACAACCTGGCAAAATTGTATGCAATGCTATATTACTAATACTTCCCCAACAAGAGGCTCTTTTTCTGGGTCAACTCCACCCTTCTAGGACTTTGCAAGGTGATGTTGCCACTTAAATATGTCTTTAGTACTTCTTTTACTACAAGTTTTACTACTTCAAACAAAAAATCCTGAGTCTTAAAAGTACAGGTATACCTCAACTTACGACCACAATTGAGGGCAAAACTTATGCTGCTAAGTGAGAAATTTGTTAAGTGAGTTTTGCCCCATTTTATGTCTTTTCTTGCCACATTTCTTAAGTGAATCACTGCAGTTGTTTTAATTAATATCATGGTTGTTAAGTGAATCTGCTTTCCTGTTGTAATGACGAGGCAGTCAAGGTGTTTGATCATGATCAACTGATTCATGATGAACTTTATTGGAATCTAGTCTTGAATTTATACACATTTTTAGTTATCCTCCAACATTGGTTAACTTTGGTTTCTGCTTGACTTTCGTTATTGTTCAGCATAGTAACTAACACAATTAATGATCTCTAGTCAAAGTCCAACATATGTTTACTTCCTCTCTCTAATCCTCCTTTAGATGAGTAACTTTGTTTGCCTGAGTTGTATTTGCTTGGAAACATTCATTACCTGAGGTTTGCCATCAGATAGGACATTCCTGCAATTACAACTCTACACTTTCCCCATTGACTTTGCTTGTCAGAAGGTCACAAAAGGTGACCACATGACCCCAGGACACTGCAACTGTTATAATTATGAGTCAGTTATCAAGCATCCGAATGTAAATCGTGTGACCATGGGAATATGATACATTGGTTGTGTGTGTGAAAAATGGTCAGAAGTCACTTTTTTCAGCGATGTTGTAACTTTGAACGGTCACTAAATAAACCGTTGTAAGTCGAGGACTACAAAAGAACCTTTGCCTTTTTCCAAAAGTTTCTTCTACTGGTTGGGATGAAGTGCTTTTTCTCTGTGGTTGTTCCTCATCTAGTTGCTACTGGTCTCCCAGCAAAGCTTCCAACTCTAGCCGGGACTCCCACCAGGATATGCTACTCACCATAGCTTGTGGTTCAGGCAGTTGAATGAAAATCATCTTGCCTCAGATGTTGCCTCAGCTTCCTTGTGTGTAGGCCATTTGCTTTCATCTTCTGTACTACACGTCCCGTCCCCCCTTCCTACTCTTCCTTAGCATTTGCATTTGTAAGCTCAATAAAATGGGTTGGGTGAGGCTGGCTCTGGACGAAAATATGTCCTTGAAAACACCAATGCGTGGCTCAGTTAGCACAGACAACTTCAACATGGCTTGGATGCCTATGAATAACTAGATGAATGCATGTCTGAATGCATGAGGGAAGTGAGGAAGAGTATTTCTGCCTGGTTGCAGCTGCTTTTTCCAAAGTACAGACTTTACTCCCTCTCAGGATTTCTGTCATGACCAAATTTCTCCTCAAACGAAAGTAGAAGAATCTGTTTCCCAGCCCACATTCAAAGAGTTCAGCTGTTAGAAACTGAAGCTGTGAGCTGGATATGGAATTAGATATTGGAAAGTTGTAATCTGAGGAGCAGTTGTCAAAACAATGGTGGCCTGAGGTGTTCCCCAGAGTAACTGGACTTTAGTTCCTCAAATTATCAGGCAACATGTCCTTCAGCTATGCTAGCTGGGAATCCTAGACCGAAGTAAAGGCTGGCTTTTGTGCACAATTGGGAACGCAGATCTTCAGGCTTCCTCATGTATTTTTAAATATGGTGTCTTTGTATGTGATGAAAGGTCCCTATTAGTGATAACATCTAAACAGTACATTACAGAAACAGACTCGAGGGATATCAAAATATGTGTTGGATAATAGCAAGAGACAGACTGAATGAGATAACAACTGATTTTTAAAAAGTGAGCAAAATGATGCAGTTACAATCCATGGGAAAGCAGAGCAAGATATAGCACCCCTCAAAGAATTTTGAAAGTCCGGTTTGAAATAAAACCACCGTTTTTTTACAAGGTAAATTTTCAAAATATATCAGCAAGAACTATCTCAGTTGATTAGGATACATGTTTATATGAGGATAAGTTTTAGCACTATATTGAAAAAGAGATACATTACTGAAGATGTCAGACTAAAAGTTGGAGAATATGTAGTAATGGTAAAATTAAGAGCATATGTTCACAACAGATGTATAACCAAATGGATTCCATACATACTATATATTATGCAACAAGGCAAATATGAATACCTAGAGTACTGTATAGTTTTAAGGGAAAAAAGAGCTGACAAATACTTCACAGACACAAAAACATTTTAAATGTCTGTAAATGATATATATCAGAATATGGCAAAGGAGAAGTTAGTAATATTTATAATGTAGTTTGTTTTTCTTTGTATTTTCAAACAACAAATAATGGAGATTATGACACTTTGGTCAAAGATTTAAATTCTTACTTTGCTAAAATAATTCAATGTACTTAAATAAAATTTAATGTTTTATGGTTAATTTCTCATCAGCAATATACTGAGCACTAACTGTGCAATCTTGGTACTTCTTTTGTCCATATAAATATTTCTGTACTATTCTTTTCTCCTTTTGTTTACTTGCTTATTTGCTTTCTTTTCTTTTAAAAATGATGAAGAAATGTTTTGTTTTGTTTTTTAGAAAAAGAACCTAATGTTTTGGTGCAGTGATTCTGGAACGAAGTGCACAGAATACATAATGTGGCTCGCTAATAATGATTTAAGAGAACTAAGGGCTTCATTTACAAAGGCTGTAGCCCTATAGTAAGAAATTATATGCCGAAATATTTTAACAAAGACAATGACCTTGTTTGTGCATAAAATTAAGTGTAGCATGGTTTATAAAACCCAGCCATTATGATTTAGCATTATGTGAATCCCTGCTCCCAATGAATGGCAGCAGGGGATGGACCTAGGACATGGAGATATACTTGATCTTGTAGTTGGCAGAATTTAAATCAATTCATTCTGATTCTCCAATATGTTGGAAGTTCTGCCATTTACCATGGGTACGCAAAGTCAGCAAATTGTAATTAGTCATACTTAGCATGGAATAGTATCTCCAGACACTTTTATAAAAAAGAATATATAAAAATATTTTAATCCCAAAGTGCATATATTGTGATTATACACCTTCTAATCTCAATTTAATCCTCATTTTTTAATTAAAAAAACATGCTTTTGAGAGACATCTGTGACTACCTATGGACAGTGGTGGGATTCAAATTTTTTTTTACTACGGTTCTGTGGATGTGGCTTGGTGGGCTTGGCTTGGCTTGGCGGGCATGGCAGGGGAAGGATACTGCAAAATCCCATTCCCTCCCTCAAAATCCCATTCCCACCCACTAACCTGCTTTCCAGCTCTGTTCTCCTGTGCAGGGCAACCAAAGAAGACCCAGCCGATCAGGTGGGACTCGGGAGGCAGAGAATAGATGGGGGCAGTCAGAGGTGGTATTTGCCAGTTCTCCGAACTACTCAAAATTTCCTCTACTGGTCAGAACCTGCTGAATACCACTTCTGCCTATAAAGCATTCAACAGTTCCAACAGGGCCTGTTGGACATTTAACAGGATGTTAAAATCATAGTTCATATAACAGAGACAAAATTTCCAATTATCAAATAGTTTTTTATCTTCTTCTCAAGAAAAACTGGTGGAGTGACCAAGTGAGAGCATGAATATGCATTGATTTTATCATATCAGCTACGTGGAGAAAACTGTTCCTCTTTTCGGGGTTCTCACTATTTAAATCCGAGTTACTGTCCCTAGTTGGGGAAATATTTTGCATGTAATGGGATGCCTTATATGAAAAATGAACTGTCATCTCCAAATGCACTATTGATCTTTTCAAAGATTTAACATGTAGTGCTCAGTAGGAAGCAATACATAGTGGATGGAGGTTCATGTTATCTTCATTAATAACAGAATGTTAATGTCTAGACATAAAGCTTCCTAAACACAGTATTTAGTACTTGGACATTATATCCATTGGTTTGCTGAATCTTGCCAGGATTTGGATGTTATTTGGAGCTGGATAAAATATGGCATAAAAAGATTCTGCAACCTTGAAGTCAACAAGTGTTGAAAGAAAGATAAAACTGGAATAAATATCAAAATTTTGATAGCAACATGTTATTATCTTACAATACTAATAGATGTAAAACTACCTAGTCATGCTCATGCATACCCACAGGCTCACGTATTCTTCTTGAATGAAGTTGAAGGTAGTGTACATCTAACAGTCTAGTCACACTCAGATTTAGAATTATACCCAATATGAAATATTTACCCCACTCACATTCAAAGCAGATGGTTTCAGAAATTCCTGCTGCATTTTGTTATGCTTCAGTTTCCTAGAGCAAAGAAAGAGCTGGCTAGAGAGGATTACTAACTGCTTTTTCTAACTTAATGGTCACATCTTTGAGTACTGACTTGTTGGTCAATTAATTTTTTTTGGAAATGAGGAAGCCTGTGATGGTGAAATGCATGCCATTTGTGAATTTTTAACATGGCATTGATTATTTCATGAGGTTTTCTGATCGGCCAAGCAGGAAGACCACACAAACTCAGAATAATCTGGCTGTCACCTTTAAAGTTCTTCATGGTTTGGGACCGAGTTATTTATGGGACCAGCATTCCCCAGTGGTGTCTACCCTACCTATTAGATTCCTGGATACTGTTGGCCAAGAAGTGTTGACTGGTGGGGCCCAGAAAGAACCTCTTTTCTGTCATGATGCCCACCGTGTGGAAGATCATCCCCTCTTAGATTAGATTGGCCTCTCCTGCTAAACTTCCAAAGGGCTTGAAAACTTAGTTTTATACTTGTGTCTTGGGTCCTTGATGTATAATGGAGTCCATCTGCTGGCTAAGTTGATAGTTGTTTAAATGACACTTGGCTGTTATGTGTTTTATTTTTTACATTATGTATTTTATCTATTTTATTGTAAGCTACCTAGAGTCAAATATGTGGGATGGATGGCTGTATAAATTGAATGAATGGATGGATGGATGAGTGAGTGGATGGATGGATGGATGATTCTAAACTTTCTTGAAGCTGGGTGTGCTAGAAAGAGAAACAGCTGCGTAAGCAATCTAGGCACATTTTCTTCCTTTGAAATTGATTTATTTCTTTTTTAGTTCTTTTATTTATACATTTTTCTTTAACATATATAAGTGCTTAATAAGCAGTGTATTGTCTGAGTCAATTTACAAATATATAGTGATAACAGTAATAACATTCTTTACTTATATATAATAATTCTTTGCCAATATACAATAATTGTATATAATGATATTCTTCCAATTTCTACTTTCTACCTTTATTGTCTAACCAATGGTAAAGCAGAATTGATTTCTTATAGTTGATATTTCTGGTGGATGAATGTGACATAATAAAGGATTTGACCTATAGTTACAAACCTAATCATTGTTCTGCATATATGAAATATATCCATTGTGATGATACTGTTATGGGAAGAACTCTCAACTAAGCAGCCTGCAGCCTGGTAATCTCCAGGTGTGTTACAGTTGCAGACAGTAATCCATGCTCTAGCAACATTTAGGATTTTCTCTTCAGGTTTATGTGTGGTGTTTCCCCCTGGAGATCGTTGGCTCTTTTGGAAGACTTTAGTTATGGGGTGCAGGAGTGGGATTCAACCGGTGTTACTACTGGTTCAGTGACGACATTTTGTGCACGCGTGTAGCAAGACCTTAAGCTGTGCAGCCCGGACAGCTGAAAAGCGCTGTGCGCGGGTGCACAGCGTTTGAAAAGCCTCTTTTTTTCCCTGCTTTTTCAACCTCAGCTGTGCCGCGCAAAGCAGCTGAGCTTGAAAAAGCAGGAAATAAAGGACAGGTAAGAGCCCAGGCGGGCGGGTGGGCCAAAGAGCAGCAAACACAGAACCAGTTTGGTGTCTGCTGCTCTTCAGATCTACCGGTTCTTTAGAACCAGGCAGAACTGGTAGCATCTCACCCCTAATGGGGTGGAAGGATGACACTACGCCCAGGAATATAGAGACTACAGACTGGTGCTTTTGAAGTATTTGTTTATCGTTGATTATTTTTGGTTTTGTTGTATTTCTAAAATTTACAGGAGCTGTAAGACATTCAGTTTTCAGTCACACAGCTTAGATACTTGAGTCTCTCTCTCCCGCTCCCCCTCTCACCTCTCTCCCCCTCCCTCTCTCACCTCTCTCCCCTCTCTCTCACACACACACACACCTATACCTCTTTTGAAAAGGCTGTCATGAAGTTACACTTAGCTCAGCATACAGCTGCTAGGACCAGATGGGAAGCTGGTGCTGCATGTTAGGGACTATATTAAGGTATTTCAGTTGTTAAGTAACTGGTTGGGCTTCATATTTCAAAGCACAGATGTTGGTGTCATGTTTCTGGAATTCCTTTTCTGGAGAGGCTCATCTAACGAGTTACTGTTATATTTTTGAAACCAGGTGTTTTTATTTTTCCAAGATAACATGACTTTGCATTGGTTTTATGAAGGATTCTATAATCAACAACTTTAAGTAAATGCAGAAAATATATAAAGGTTGCATTCTATTTGTATATCGGAAAATTTTGAAAAGCAAACTGGTACTAATATCCAATCTTTTAAAGGCTACCTGACCTGCTGTTTAATGATATGGTTGTACAATATTACCAATCCCAGCTTGTCTGGGCTTTCTACCATGTTATATTTAATAGTAATAGATAAAATGGTAGGTGAAATGACTTTCGTGATATGTCTGATATGTGTCATTTTAACAGCTCTTATCAATGTGATTTGTAGCAGGAAGGTAGACATTCAGAATATGCTATATGCATTTAGTCATTTTATTTGAAGATTTAATTATAGAATATCAATATCAAGTGCAGTGCCGAAAGATGCAAGCATAGAGCTTTAAATCCCTTACTTGTCAAACAAATATATATCGACAGTTGATGTAGCATCTTCAATTCCTTTTATCTCCCTTCATTGTGCATTCTTGATCTCTACTGTTCACCTCTCATTCTAAAGTTCACCTCTCATTCTACCAGAAGCTCAGGGGTGGGCTTCAAAAATTTTAGCAAAGGGTTGTCTACCTGGTTGCTGGTTGGGAATGGCCATAGTGGGCGTGGCCTAGTCGGCCTCCTGCACCACGGGGGGGGGGTATTTTTGCCCTCCCCACACTCTGGAGGCTGTTCTTGAGCCTCCGGAAGAGCGAAAACGGCCTCCCCGGGCTCCGGAGGCTCTCTGGAAGCTGGAAACGGGCCTATTTCTGGCCTTCCATCCCTGCAGAAGCTATGATTTCAAGTTTAAATATAAAACAATGTCTAAGGGACATAATATTAAAAATGATCTTAGAAACTAGAGTTTCTATAGGGATTCACAGGGGGAGTTCTGCTAAGTTTGGGATCAGCTTTGTGGGTTGTCATTGGCTTAGCTTTCCTAAAACTATATATGAGCAAAATTTACCTCATCTTAAGCCTCAATATCATTGTTCAGGACATGTTTTGGTCTCTGTCAATTTGAAACTAATTCTATGAGTGGATGGGTGGTTGGTTTTTTTGTTTGTTTGTTTCCATCATTGAGAACTGAGATCTCTAAACCAGGCCCTGTACTTGTTCCCAAAGGATGATGTATCTGTAATAAAATACTAAATATGAGCCCACTCATCCTCTCCAACTAGAGTAAAGACACTTGAAGAGAACTTCTGTGTAACAAGCTCTTAACTTTTGGAACCTCTCCAAAATCAGCAAAGGGTTATTAAAAGCCTTTCCTCATCTCCAGGCTGAAAGAAAAGAAAAAAAAAGGGTTCAGCGACGTTAAAACACGACAAAGACTTTTATGCACCCCAGGCTAAGGAATAACGTTTTAATCCTTAGGGCAACATGTATGTGGTAATTTGTAATATTTAGATTTTTTTTTCAGGTTATCTTCTATATATGGTCATTCAAATCCACTTAATTTTTTTTTTATTTCTTTCCTTTTACAGGCTCTTTACAATTCAATCAAAAATGAAAAGCTTGAGTGGGCAGTGTAAGTATCTTATGTGGAACTAATAAGCTTCAAATGATTCCTTTTATGGTATTCACTTGATGTACCTGCAGTATCTGGAATAGATTTGCAGAGATCTACTCCAGCAGTTCAGGAGAGGGAACCTCTTACATTTATTTATAGGTAGTCCTCGACTTACGACCACAATTGAGCCCCAGATTTCCCTTGCTAACCAAGACAGTTAAATGAGTTTTGCCCCATTTTATGACTTTTTTTTTGCCACAGTTGTTAAGGGAACCACTACAGTTGTTAAGTTAGTAACACAGTTAAGTGAAGTGAATGTGCTTGTCAGAAGGTTACAAAATGTGATCACATGACCCTGGGATACTTCCACCGTCATAAATAAGAGTCAGTTGCCAAGCGACTGAATTTTGATCACATAACCATGGGGAGGCTGCAATGGTCACAAGAGTGAAAAACAGTCGTGTGACGCTTGTTTCAGTGCTGTTGTAGTCACTAAATGAATGGTTGTAAGTCAAGGACTATCTGTATTTATTTTTATTCTGACTTTATTGTCTTTATATATCAGACATCTTTCATTTTTCATTGGGAGGTCTTCATTCATTCATGATAACTAAACTGGTATGGCCCCTGAAAAAGGCAGATTTAATCTATTAAATATATAGTTTTGGGCAAGCCATTTTTTATTAAGATCATAATTCCATTTGCAATGTGAGGATAATAACTTGAAGACTATATCTGGTTAGATTCCATAAAATAATGTTTATCAAGTTTCTAATCTTCTTTGTATGGAATTTTCTGAGCTTTGTTTTCTGCTAATAGATGTTTCATTACCAAACTGAGTTACCGCAGAGCAAGATGACCGAATAGTGATGGATAATAAAACAATTGCAAGAATGTTTTTCTTTTGGAACCTTTTTACTTATTAAAAATTGTGCCACTTGTTATTCATATTCTCAATATGGCATACCTCCATGCATGTAGAGCATTTGAAAGTTAAGTTACCTGAGGATGGACTGCAGCACAAGTCCAAAAGCTCAGAAGACTAAATCTCTGACCCTCCTTGATTGGCCATAGAGTCCGCAGAATGAGATATGGTTACTCATGGGCTCTTCTTTCAGAACGCAAAACATGCTGGAACATCCAAAATGATGGCTTTTTCAAGTCTACATCAGTCTTCCTCATGGCATTATTTCTGTTACATGCTTAAATAAATTTAGGCCCTGTATTCCGTAGAACCTGGTTACTTAAGACATGCTTGCCTCCCACAATATCTACCCAGATAATTAAATTCTGCAGAGTTAGCATACCCTGAGTTCCATTGATTAAACATTGCCATCTGTAAGGACCCTAGAAGCACACCTTCTCTATTGCAAGATCTGATCTTTGATTTAAGGTTCCACCAAGATCTGGATGCCTCCCATTCTGCTGTGGTCTAGAAGAATAGTGAAGTGTTTTGACAAGGGACTGTGAGACTGGTTTTTTGCACTTTTATCTTTACCTTTTACGTTTCAATGATTTTAATGTAATTTCTTTGATTGTTGTGAGCTGCCCAAAGTTGTTGAGTTGAGTAGCATGTAAGTTTTATAAATTATGGTTGGTTGCGCAATCAGCCAGATGTTTTAGACAGGATTTGGGGTCTTTATTCACCTAGTGAGTCCTTCCCAAAGACCTGGGATAGACAGATGTTGTCGTTTGATGGTGCTGAATGTATCCTTACAGGATGCAAGCCGTTCCAAGTCAAGTTGCCTTTTGCAATTGACTGATGATGATTTTGTTAATACTGATGTGTTCAAGTAGTAGTGCTCCAGATGTTTTAGGATTGCACCTATTGGAATTGTGCCTATTACTATTGGTAGTTTCTTTGTTTTCTATTGCAAAAGCCATTCTACTTCTCTTTGCAGGTCATTGTATTTTTTAAATTTTTCTCCAATTTTTTCTCTTCTCTTCTGCTGTCGCCAGATACTATCACATCCACTGCCCAGAATTTGTCTTTCTTATCAACAATTAAGTCTGGGATGCTGTGTCGCAGGTGCTCCTCTGTTTGAATTCTAAAATCCCAGAGCACTTTAGCTTCCTCATTTTCTGTTACATTGTCTATTTAGTGGGCTACCTTTTCGTTGCAGGCAATTAGTACTTTTTGCAGATATTTCAATGCACCATTGTTGCTACTTTGTCATGCCATGTGCAATCTTGCAGTAGCAAAAATGAGATGGTTCTCTGTTTCTTTTGCTTCTTTGCAGAGGCAGCATTTGTGTCTGTTGTCTTCTTAATTCTGCCTTTATATGCGTTTATTCTTTAAGGCTTGGTCTTGTAAAGTCAGAATTAGCAATTCTGTCTCTTCCTTCAATTTTCCTGCTCTTAGCCACTGCCAGGTCTGGTATTAAATGCTTTGTGCTTGCTTTTTTTTTTTTAAATGTACTGGCCATGTAATACTTTGCCTTGCTAAGTCTCCTTTCTATTCTTCATTTGGTCTTTCTTGTAGGCCAGTTTGGTCTCTCCAGTACTCTCCAGTAAGCCTTCATGGCATGCTAGCTTTGGTGTGTCTTCTTCATTTTCCTTCATATATTCTTTCAATTCCTTTCTTCTTCTTCAACTGTCTGTTGTACCCTCCCGTGTTTTCTTTGGTAAGAAGTATCTGTCAACACCACTGCGTGGATGAACGGGATTCATTGTCATTATTTTACTGGTCTTTACTTAGTCTTTTACTCAGTTCTGCTTGAGTCCAGTCCACTATTCTAATTGCATATCTAATGACTGGAATCACCCAGGTGTAATTGGCTTGATGTTATTTCCTACATTGAGTGTAGACTTTAAACTCTTCCTCACTCTCATGATGTATTCTCTTCCAACCCACCCTGAACTTCGGTGTGCTTGACATTGTCAGCTTAAAGGATGCCCAGGTATTTATAGTGATGTCTTCATCCAGACTCTTGATATTGTTTCTCTAGGGCATCTTCAGTTTTCATTATTTTTCCCCATTTGATGGTGAGTGTGGCACATTTGTCCAGTCCAAACTTCAATGCAATAGTTTGGGCTATAAATACAGTATTGAGCAGTGATTCTATGTCAGATGTTGTATTTTCATACAGCATCAGATCATTAATGTAAAGGTGGTGTGATTACCTGGCAGATGTTTTTTGATGTTTGATATAGCTGTGGCCTGAATTATTCAGTATGGTTTACAGAAGAATCAGTGCAATGACAAACAGTAATGGTGATACTGAATTTCCTTGAAATATTCCTTTCTTGATATTAACCTCTTCCACTCTATCACTATTGACCAGCAACATCGTGCCATTCACCTTCGCACAAAGTCAATGTTTCTACTGACTCCTGTTATTTCTAGGCATTTGATTATCCAATCATCTGGCAGGGAATTGAATGCCTTTTTGTAATCCATGCTACGTTCAAGTTGGTCTTCCTTCTGTTGCAGTTTTCCAAAATCAGCTTGTCCATTAGAAACTGGTCTTTTGTTTGTCTGTTGTTTTGACAGTTCCCTTATTGTTGTTGTTATTTTAACTTTATTGAAATACAGTTTAATACAATGCAAGATGTTTGATAAGTCAGAGAATTTGGTGATGTGCCCATTTGGTCATCAGACTCAGTCCATGCAGTGGGGGACAGAATTTCCTGAATGTGTAACAGAAGGATAGGTTGTCAGACCAAATTATCTCTTGCAAGCCAGGTGCCTGCTTGTTATTCTAGTAAGCAAAACAAGTTGTTAATGTTGAAAGGCTACTTATAAGGTTGGAAGACTTTTTTAGTTGGGTTGGAAACATTATCTTAAAGATAGAAATCCAATCCTCAGTCAATCTGTGGCGGCATGAATAAACATGCTTAGCTTTCTCCCTTTTATCTTTCGAAGCATTGTGTTAGAACTGCTGGTAGAAGAAGCAAGGCTCAGGTCATGTTTCTTCCTGTTGGCTTGGTGTCTGAGGTTTGTCTTATGATTAATGGTTGATAGCTTGACAACAAACCAATATTAAAGATAATTCATTGCAGGAGGCTTTGGGAGCACTTCAGCTGCCTTTGGGAAGCTCACCATTTTATTTTATTTAATAGATTTATATAGTCTCCCATGTCATGAAACGAGACTCTGGGCAGCATGCAATATATTCACAATTAAAATGATAAATTGAACAACGTAAATAAAGGATAAAAAATCCAAGGATGTGGGTGAGCTTGATCATTTAATCACCTTACAGTCTCACCATGGAATCCCCTATTGATATTCAAAGCTAAATATGAGGAGATGAGAGTTTGCCAGCACATTTTAACCACTCATCGTCCTTTCTCTGTTCATCCTTGTTACTTGATTTCCTTTTCATGCTGAAGGGAATCATGGCTGCTAAGTAGAGATCTTTCTTGAACAGAAAAGAAACAAAAAATGCCTATATTAATATTGATAAGACTGCTTTTATGGGGATTATCTTTTTCTATAGTAACATATGCAAGTTCTCATCATACACTAAGAAAATCTTTAGAAGTATACTACTATGTATTTTCCTGCACTGCTGGAAGCTGGTTGAGTTAAGGATACTGTAATTATTTCTTGGCTCCTTCCAAGATACCTCTAGTCAATAGAAAATTGCTCCTGAGGATAAGAGAAGTTAATTGTTATTATTTTTTTTAAAAAGTTGTTGATTTTAAAGAAGTTCCTTTTTAGGAAAACTTGAGAGATCCTAGCCTTCAAAGAGTTTAAATTAAGGCTTATTAGCTATCTCATGATGCTTGGCTTGTGAGAAAAGGAAGTAATGGGGACCGGTGGCAGTGAGACAGCAGTCAGCAGTGTCTCAATTGTGAAAGGCACATAGAAGGAATCTAGAGGTAGACTTCCCTCAGGGAAAGCAGATTTGACATTTCCAACCCACGATGTTTAGCCCTGATGCTAAGACTTGCCTCCAGATCCTCAGTGTTACTGCCCTCCAACTGCTGCTAAATGCTAGATGAATTTGTAACAAAGCTGTCTAATCTATGATCTGGATGAGGCAGCCAACCTGGCATATATGAGTCCAGAGTCAGAATGTTTCCCATCCAGAAGCCTGTTTGGGCCCAGACTGGGATGTTCCATTCTTAGAAATGTGTCCATGAAGCCAGGCTATGGGGCTCGGAGTAGCGGTTAATGTCAGCCCTACTAGATAGATCAGACTAGGAAATCCTAAATGCTAAAACTATGCTTATTGAGGCTAGTAGAATGTTGAAAGTCAGATTGTGTTGAGTCTCTTCCTTCTCATAGTTCAGTGAATTAGGGAGGTGTCTGTCCAAGCATTTTCCGAATTTTCTCCTGTCTGTTGTAGACTTAATATATGTTTCATCCCTGGCTGCTTTGGTAACATAGCTTGCAGATCTCCATCAAGGTCATCCTCCTCACTCTCTACAGTTGTCATTCAAGGAGACTTAACAACTCTCTGAGGTATTGCATCAGAGATAATTGGATGTGATACTCTCTGGTTGAAATTGGGCTTGAGGAACAGTTGGATTTATTGCTAGTGCACTGGCCTTCTTGCTGCTCAGTGATAGCTTTGCCTGAGTTGTTCAATTTCCATTGCTGGATTGGCAGTGAATATAGGGAGGCTATTAGTTCCTAGCAATCTTAATCTGTCCTAGCATTAAGTTCAGATATTTGTAGCCACCATTGTAAGACATTATCATGAAAAGTATGATTGTTTTTCCACTGACTGATAAGTTAATTATATTAACCCGTATAATGGCCCCAGATGTATTCTACAGGGAACTTTGGGGTCTTAGTTGCTATCAGGAATAGATGGGTAGGAGGGACTTTGGTTTGGAATCTTCCTATGCACCTTCTCCCCATTTGTCAATGGGAATTCTGGTTTTCCAAGGAGCTCTGAAAGATGAAACAACAGAAGAGACATGTAGAGCAACATCTTCCATCTTGCCAACTTTAAGACTTGTGGATTTCAACTCCCAGAATTCCTTGGCCAGAAAAGTTGAAGATGAAACAACAGAAGAGACATGTAGAGCAGGGTCTCCAACCTTGGCAACTTTAAGACTTGTGGACTTCAACTCCCAGAAGTCTTAAAGTTGCCAAGGTTGGAGACCCCTGATGCAGAGTACCATTGGAGGACAATAAATCTTTGTAAGAGTCCATATGAAGAATCACATTGTCACAATAGCATGATTTCAGGTAATTTACTCCACAGGAATATCTTCAAGGCACACCAATTACACACCAATTCTGTCTAAGGTAGTGATATTCCATTCAGAACTAAACCTAGAAGAGCAGTATGAATATTCTAGGCTCCTATTGTAAAAAGTCACTTGGATTCATTCAGAGTAAAATTCTGAATGAGTGAGTCCATGTGAGTTGACTAAGACATTAACTTATTTTGTTACCTAGGAAACAATTGATTTTCTGGTTCCTGGGGAAATTGACATAATCTTCATGATTGTTAACCCAGCCATCTGTCCTTAGATTCATTTTTTTCCTGGTTAGTTAAGGTTGTCTGAAGGGGACATGTGACAGAGTTCATGTGGTGGTGAATATATCCTTGAATGAATAAATCACTAGAGTAACAGTCCTAGAAAATTTTCATCCAGTCTTTAACCTTCCCATTTTAGGGAAGATGTTTGAGAAGGTGTTCAGATTGCAACTTCAGAGGAGCAGAGATGAAGTGGATTATCTGAACTTCCTTCAGTTGAGTTTTAGAATGGGACTTATTATGCAACCAGTATTGATCCTACTTGCTGATAACTGATGGTAGCATTTGTATCATAGTGATATAACTGATCTGGTTTTCCTTGATCTCCCAGCAGCTTTGAGATGCATTGTTGATCATTGATCATGGTATCCTTCTCAACGGTCTGTTGGAATCGGGGAGTGAGAGAAGCATGCAGTAGTTGTTCTCCTTCTTCCTCTATGGATGGTTTCAGTTGGTATTGTCAACAAGTAGAGGTTGAGTTGGAGGGTTGAGTTGGATTTGTGGAGTGCCACTGAGCTACTGTATATGTGGTGCTAATATCTATTTTGTACATCTCAATCCTGGGCTGGACAAGTGATTGTCCCAGTACTTGAAGACTATCAGAGTCTGGATGGGAAGCCTAAGGCTTAATCAGGACAAGACGGCATAGCTTTCTGTTTCTGGTTCTCCAGTTCAACTGCTCTTCTAGGTTTAGTTCTGAATGGAGTATCACTACCTTAGACCGAATTGGTGTGTAATTTGGGAGTCACAGCTTTTGCTTTTATAACAGGCAGTAGCTGTACCTAGGAGCCCTTTGGCCAGTTGTGTCTAGAACTCCAGTTGTGTGATTCCCGGTACTGGGAATATCTTCTCATAACCCCTCATACCTTAGTTACTTCATATGTGGACTACTGCAATATGGTTTACATAGGGCAGCTCTTGATGACCACTTGCAAGTTACAGCTGGCACAGAATATGGCAATGCAAGCAGTTATAGGTGCACCTCAATAGGTCATGTTAACAATTCTGCTACATGAACTGAACTGAGTGCCACTCACAATGCTGGTTGTAATCTATTAAGATGTTCTTGGCATAAGGTCGGATTATGTGACTGATTGTCCTTTTCCCATTGTTTCTGCCCACACAGTAAGTATTGGTGAAGTAGGCATGTTCCAGGCCTGTTCTTTAAAACAGGGTCTTCTGATGGGACCTGGGCAGCTTACCTTCTCTGTAGCAGGGCCTGCCCTGCCTTATGGAACAACATCTCCCCGGAGGTGGGAATTGCCATCCTTTATATTGGTCTTGAAGATGGAGTCCTTCTGCAGTTAGTCCTTGACTTATGACCACAACTGTGGCCAAAACCCTAATCCAGCAGTTCAGGAGAGGGAACCTCTAAAATCTAACATTTAGTTACAGGTAACCCTCGGTTAACAAGCAAAATTGAGATACAAACTGCTAAGTAAGACAGTTGTTACTGTGAGTTTTGCCCCATTTTACAACCTTTCTTGCCATTAGTTATTAAGGGAATCAATGTAGTTATTGTGTTAATATCACAGTTGTAAAGTGAATCTGACTTTCCTGTTGACTTTGCTTGTCAGAAAAGACGATCAAGTGACCCTGGAACACTGCAACCGTCATAAATATGAACCAGTTGCCGGGCATCCAAATTTTGATCACAGGGCCAGTGTGAAAAAGAGTGATAAATCACTTTTTTTTCGGTGCCATTGTAACTTCAAACGGTCACTAAACAAATGGCTGTAAGTCAAGGACGACCTGTAATATCTACTATCTGCCCTGGAGGGAATTTTATTAAAGATTTAGTTTCTGGATTTTCACCTTCTTTCGGCTTTTTACTATAATTAATGCTGTTTCAATTTATATGCTGTCCAGAGTCATGACTAATGTAATTTATAAACATAAATAGTATAGGGTGAATACAGTTACATTGCTCTTTAGATACAGATAACTATTGATCACATAATCCAATTGCCAATATCACCTGATGCTCTTGACAATATAGCATTTCTCTGCTATTGAAATTAGCTGACATACTTTGGTGACTGAGCCCTGTCCCTTCTCCTTGATTAATCTAGGTATTTAACTTTTTGTTTCACTCTTTTTTGCCACTACTTCCTTTCGATTGGCTGATGAAGCTGAGTGACCCTTCCAAGAGGTTTATTAGTTTATTAAGGACAAGCATTCTTTGGTTCATCGTAACACCATCTAACAGAGCTTCAGCTATTTTTGGATACTGGTGATATTATAAAGTGAGCCACTTTGGTCTATTGGTTAAGGCACCAGGCTAGAAACCAGAAGACTGTGAGACCTAGTTCCATTTTAGGCATGAAAGCAAGGTGATTTGGGTCAGCCATTCTCTCTTAGCCCATGTCAGGTTCAGACTACAAGCTATTTGATCAATTCTGGTTACAACCAATGATAGTTGATATTCAAAAAGCAAGAAGACTTGCAGAAAAGCATTAAGAAGAAGAAAACTGGTAGAGTGTTAGAAATACTTACCTGAATTATCAGAAAAAGGAAAGAAGTCAGGAAACTGTTGTAGAATATCCTATGGTAGGACAGAAAACAGAGCATATTATGCTGGATAACTAGTAGAAGATGACAGATAAAATTTGGTGATCATCTAAATGCACCTTAGTAATAAACTAGCAGGAGAGTGCCTCCTTCCATTATTCACTATTGCTGTTCTACAAAGGAGAACCACAAAAACGCTATTCTGGCTGCATAGGTTTTTTGTGGTTCTCCTTTATAGAACAGCAGTAATGAGTAATGGAAAGAGCCACTTTTCTGCTAGCTCAGTATTGCTGTAGTTGGCCTATCAATGAAACTTGTACGTGCCTTTAGGGGAGTTTAAATTTAAGCAATATCTGAAGATTTCCATGGAAAGGTGTGGAGGAGACTGAGATTGTATAGGTTTATGACACTCATAAAATTACTTGGTTCTGTTCTGCATGTCTATGGAAATTCTCGGTCATGGTTGTCCCAAAGATGCCTTTTCAAAAGGCAACTGGACTTTGTTTTTCCTTGAAGGCATTTCGCTTCTCATCCAGAAACTTTTAGTCAAAACTGAAGAAGCTTCTTAGATGAGAAGCGAAATGTCTTCAAGGAAAAACAAGCCCAATTGCCTTCTGTTCTGCATAATTTATGGACATCTTAACATTTAAAGAACAAAACTGCCTTTCTTAATTGAGGGCAAGTGGTTGGGGGGGAAATTTGGAAGTAAGTAGCTGTTCCGTGGTTTTAGTTTTGAAAGAAAAGTTAAGATGCAGAGGAATTATTGCATGGCTGGGTGTTGATTTAGAACCCTTCCATCTGAGGATACTGACAGGTAATCTGTATCCGAGGGTACGTTCCAAAAATAAAGCAGAGATCATTTCCATTAATTCATGCCTGGACTGTGACAGATTTCAGCAGAGAGGAAAGGATAAAATGCCCATCCTGCTTTGTACAGCTGCGTCAAAGCTGCATGCGGTGGTAGCAGTGTGTGCATGTTATAGTGGGATAGGGTGCGCAGAGGGAGTCATAGTTCAGTCAAATGTACAATTTCCCCATTTCAATCTGCAGCACATTCTTTCATCTTGGTGCCACTGGTTATGTAGGGATTTTAGTATGCTAAGTGGTGGGATCTAGCTGGATGCTAGATTCTGGGATCCAGCATGCGAAATACTTGGATTGTACTCTCAGTAAACATGGAGGGCATTAGGTTGGAGAGGCTTACTATATAATTTGCTGATTACAGGTTCATGAGTATAATAAGGGCTGAGGAAATATCTGGTTGCTTTTTATTGGATTAAACCGTATGGGCTTAATAGATTCTAGTATCTGCAGGTTATATGGAGCAAAATGGAGCAATAGCCGAACTTTGAATCAGAGAAAGTTGCCTTCCAGGAAATAGTGAGTAATGATAAATACAAACTAAGGCATTGATTCTCAACCTGTAGTCTGTGGACCCCTGGGGGGGGGGGCGTGATGTCATCACAGGGGTCCATGAAAGCTTGAAGAACTGCTGTGATTTAAATCTTGAGTTAGGTTTTGGGAGTCCGTGGCCACAAAAGGTACTAAAAGGGGCCCCATGGTGAAGAAGAAAAAGTTTGAGAATCACTGAACTAATTTGTGTTAGGAAGCCAGGGAGATGACCTTGGAGAAGGAATTCAAAGCCCTTCAGGTGCAGAAGGAATATCTTATGTTTAGAGAGACAGGAGAGTGTTATAACGTCTCAGACATAAAACTCCTGGAGTACAAGGAAGAAGGAAGGCGAGAGGTAGACAAGCTTGCCAAGGTTCTGTTACTAAGGCTTATCTCAATAAAATATAATTCCAGTCCTGTTTTCTGATCTGATCTAGGTTTGAAGGGCTGACCATTTCCTTGTTACTGGCAATAAGGGGAAAAGGACAATAGGAAAGGCTGAAGGACTTTGGCGTACAATAGGGACAGTAGGTCAGAACAGTTTATCCACTGGGCAGGATGGCAATTTTCCATACTTTGAAGCTCCAGGGCTCAATTACATGAGTCTTTGCCAAGTCTTTTTGAACTTTGGTCAACAATGTCCAGCTGTTGCAAGCTGCTCTTGCCAGAAAATCAGGAACTGCAAGGTCCTCATCCCACCCCCCGTAATTTAAAATATAAAACTCTTGAACTAGCACATTAAAATGCACAAAAGCCTCAATATGAACCACCTTGTTGCTGAAGGTAATTCCACCAAGGCTTGAAATGAGAATGGTATACCAAGGTTTCTGTCCTGCTTCCTATCCCCGAAGATAAATCTAAACCATCCCACTGAAATTAATGAGATATCTTGCGGTTTAATATGAGATGTACACGAAATGTCTCTGCTCATTTTAGAACCACAGGTCCTAGCATGAAATCAGGCTTTCCAGCTACTCAGTCAATAAAGGCGATTAGAACAAAATATGCACCTTTGCTTCATCTGATTAGTAAAATAAAATGAGCATCGGCGAATATGAAGCGTATGTTTGAATTTGCTTTAGAGATGACGAAGAGAAGAAGAAATCCCCTTCTGATGGCACCGATGAGAAGGATAATGGAAACAAATCTGTCAGTCGCATCGGCAATTCCAACAACCCTTTCCTGGATATTCCTCATGATCCCAATGCTGCTGTGTACAAAACCGGATTCCTGGCACGTAAAATCCATGCTGATATGGATGGAAAGAAGAGTGAGTGTCTTTCAGAGGGAGCTACTCCTTCAAGGAAAAGAGATCATGAGGAAGGAGGGAGGGAGGGAAGTGGTAAATACAGAAACTTGAATATGCGCAATTGTTTGGACCTCTTTGCTTGCTACTGGGAATGTAAATAAAAGGTGCTACTAGAAGAGTAACTGGGAATCTGGCAGCCCAGAGGGAAAAGCTGTGCAAATATTTAGGAAGGTTAAGGAGAGAAAAAGCTCCAGCAGCCCACCTGAGAATTGCTCCAAGAAATGGAGGTTGAATCAGCCCACGGCTGCATGTTCTTTCTCCTTGGCTGGGCTTTGCCGTTCCCCTCCAGTCATTTCACTTGCCACAGATATACGGGAAGGCTTCTCTGTGACGGAGCTCAAAGGAGGAGGTTGCTCTTCTTCTGAGTTCAAGCCCGGGAGAGCCAGTTTGGTGCAGTGGTTAAGGCAGCCATCCCCAACCTTTTCTGGCTTGGTGGAGCAGCGAGGGTGGGAGGAGAGGGGATGGTTCCATGGGAGTGGCAGGTGCATGCGCAAGTGGAGCTGCGTGTGCGGCCCAGTTCTGAACAGGTCGCAGCTGAGTACCAGGCCACAGTTGGGGACCCCTGATTTAAATATTAGGCCCCAAACCAGGAATTCTAGTTCCTCTCCTTAGGCACAAAGCCAGCTCAGTAAGGGACCTTGGCCATCCTTCCCTCTCAGTCTTAGGGAGGAGGCCAAATAAACCACTACTGACTAGACCAAGAGCCAGTTCTATCCCCCCCAGACCCTCCCCTCAAATCCCGAAATAGGCTGAAAAGCTTTTCCATTGCTTTATTTTTTACATGTTTCTGTTCACCGCGAACACTTTTGTAGCAGGAAGCTCAGTGAATACAGGGCTGGTAAATATAGGAAAAGAGGGGAAAAAAAAGAATATTAATTTCTTTTCTTTCTGGAAGGGACAGATATCAAGTCCCCATTGTGTACTGATGCTTCTTTGGACTATGCTTCTCCTACAGTACTCTTTTTTTTAAAAAAAAATACTTTATTATGATGTTTAATAATATTTGTTTTGCTTTGTTCTACATGTTTTCTTTTTTAAATATCTCCCCTCCCCCCCAATATTAGTTTCTATTAGTTTTTTTAATCAAAAATAGTTTTTAGAAGAAAAGGGGGACTGAGAAAGACTTCGTAACCAAAAGAGCACATTATTTATATAACATCTACAATATTTTAAACATATTTTTTGTGTGTGTTTGTGTTGCTTTCCTAGCTCCACGAGGAAAGAGAGGATGGAAAACCTTTTATGCTGTCCTTAAAGGAACTGTGCTTTATTTGCAGAAGGTAAAACTTTGTTTCTTTCAACTCCTCTTGGTGAAAAAGTAGAAGCCTTGTTGTTTGTCCTTCTTAGGGTTGCTTTGTTGAGTAATGAACGCACCATGCCCACAAGACAACTAAGGACAATATAGTCTATCTGAGGAACCATCTCACCCTGATGGGACTAGCCTACTACACGTGTTCCAGCAGAAGCGGCCTACTTTGGATCCCATCTGCCAAAGGATTTTGGCTGGCAGGGTTCAGGGGAAAAGTCTTTTCTGCTGTGGCTTTCTGGAATATTCTCCCACTGAAGATGAGGCCTGGCCCCACACTATTGACCTTCTGGAAGAACCTGAAAAACTTGGCTCTGCCAACTGGCCTGGGGCCACAATCAGGATGCGCTATATTGGGGGTGGTTGATGGGGTAGAGAGACGATCCCTAACTCCAGGCCACCCATCTTGGATTTTAGCTTTGCTGCTTATTTTTTCTAATTTTATTTGTTTTGTAATACCCTTTTACTTTTTATCGTATTGTCAACCACCCAGAGTTGCTGTATTAGTGAGAGGGGCAGGATAGAAATTTAATAAACAAATACACTTTGGATGCTTACTGAATTGCGTTGGGTTGTTTCAAGAGCATGTACTGTATAATTTGGATTTTTTTCCCCTTTGTATAGCCCGAAGCTGTATATTAGATACTTTGGGTTACCATTATAACAATATTGGCTAGAAATGATTAGAGTTGGTCTAAATTGTCAGGAGACTGACTTCTTTACATATTTCCATGGAAGTCAGCCTTATAAGGATGACATAGCCTTCCTGATTATCTTCAAAGCACTCTCTCTCTAATAATTGTTTGAATAAAGGTATTTGATCATCAATGTTTATATTAAAATTGTTCTTTGCTGTTTTTTCAAGAGCAAAAACACAATCGGGACTATTATAAAAACTGTCAGACAAACTGCTACTTTGTTAACAAAAGTATCCTTTTCAAAGGAATTTTAGAATTATAGATCTGTGAAAGGTCCTGGATTTCTCTCTATAATATCTCATTCAATTATAATTCCAGGATTCTCTAAAATTACAACAGTTAAACTGGAATTAATCTGAGAAAAGATTCTGTTTGTATGTATGTGCATATACAAAGATGATGGTTGAAAATAAAAAATAGTTTTATGAACAAATGCCAAATATTTCTGTTCTGAAGAAAATGGATAAAGACTAATATAGAGATTGAAGTATATAGAAAATATCTTTTCACTTTAGAAGATAATCCTAGTTGTGCTTGTAATAAAAAATGACCAGATGATATTAATCTTTCCCTTCACTTTTTTATTCCAGTATTCACAGCGATGACATCCTCCTTTTAAGAGACAGGGAGTGTGGGCTATGAGTTATGTTGCTGATGTTATGTCTTAGCTAATTCCAAAGTCAAACATTGCAAAAGCTGTTTATCAAATACTGCAGGTTTTTTACAAAAAAAAACAACAGCATTTTTTTGGTATTAAACTTGACTTATTTTTAACAGAGCTCTTTAGGGACATGTGAAACTTTGAAAAAATAATCACCTAGAATTTTAAAATGTGCAAGATTTTTATCATGATTCTTCAATTGTTATTTGACTTCATTCTTCTTGAAAAATAGCTACACTTTATTAATTACTTGCTTTTATTTTTATATCAAAGGTAATCTATCTTTAAGGTAGGTTTTCCAGCCATGGACAACGAGCTAGGAAACGTTTTCACTTCCTGTTTCAGACAATATGGAGAATGGCAGAATCTGCCCTTATGTTTCTCCTCCCAGTAACAGAAGTTTATTTAGCTATAGATTCCTTTGATAATAATGTAGAAAAATCTCTTCTTAGCAAATTTATCTAACTACAACTCTGCTTACAATATAATATATCAACAAGAATATTGTTTTGTCCTGAATTTGCCCTGTGACCTTGGTTCCACTTGCTTCTGGATGATATCTAGTGCTTTCCCCTTAGAGATTAAAGTCAAAAGATTATTAATTGTAGCATCTTGAAAAACAATGATTCTAATATGCTCCCTTTCCTGAAAAAAAAAATAGCTTGCTGAAAAGAAAAATGCATTGAAGAAAAGGATACAAAATGGTCTTCAGATGCCATGTGGAATGTCACAAAGTTAGCTTTTAAATTCAGTTTTTACCTGGGAAAAATCAGAAAATGGAGAAGCTAGTAAAAGAGAAGACACTTATGACTGGTCATCAGAAATATTTTAAAATCACACCAAATAGAGGGAGATATGGTATGAGTGAATCCAACAGTAAACATGAAGCAAACATTTGTGTGAACCAACCTAAAAACGGGGGAATTGAGAAATGGAAAGGCTCTTAAAGGGGGTGATTAAATACAATTTATCATTGTGCACTAGATTTTGCAACCAACTTGTGAGAAAAGGAGTGGCTTGGCCCCTTGCTTGTTGGAACATACTCCCTGTCTTCCATTTTTCAATTCTAGAAATTTTAAACAGCATAGGAGAAAAATATAAAACAGGACATTTCTTCAGTAGCATAGCTCAGAAATGGAAGAAAGAGATAACACAAGATAGGTAATATATCAAAAAGCTGGCTTCCAATATTCTATTTGCCCAGCATTCCGTCACTAGAGTATATAAATTGTCTTATAAAATGCTATGAAATATAAAAATAATTTAAAAGCCAATAATTTATTATCTCCCTTTTGAACACCTCTGGGCTCAGGATAATTGTTTCTTCTTGGCAAGGTGAAAGGTAATAAAAAGCTAACAGTAGAGTGAGAGTAAACAGTTTTGAATTCTTGAGATAGTAGGTTTTTCTCCCCAAAACAGCTGGTACTTTCCAGATGTTTTGGATTATAAGAGCCATTGGTTGCGCAGATTAGTGATAATGGGACTTCAGGTTCCACACATTTGGAGGGTACCTAATCTGTCTAAATCAACATTTCTCAATCTTGGCAACTTTAAAATGGGTGGGCTTCGGCCCCAGAATACCCTAGTCAGCCTGTAGTCCATATATTTAAAGTTGCTAGGGTTGAAAAAGATTGATCTTAGATAATGGTCCAGAGATCAGATGAGTGATGTATTTCTGTAATGTGGTTTGTCCCTTTTATGACACATTCTTATATGCAGAAAGGTAGAACTTGGGAGGATAATGTACCAAATCCATAAAAGTGCTAACAACACATTACAGTATGGGCTAGCTTAATTTTTTTTTTAGAAATTGGAAATGATGTTCATATCCATCCAAATGAAACTGCAGGCAAATGTACTATTACCCTTTGATTAAAATTTGATGGAATTTTATAGCTTCAGGCCCAGGATTCAACTCTAGAGACAATACCTAGGTTCAGAGAATGATACAGTGACAAAAGTGACTGACATTCTAATACACTGATTTTATACACACACACACACACACACACCAAAGGAATGTTCATATAGTAATGTTGCAACTCAGTGTCGCAAAATGCCCATAATAATACTTGGGTTTGGTAGATGAAATGCGCTTTGCAGGAATTTCTGGCAGAAGCGCAAAAAAAAAATGGCAGGGAGCAAAATTTTGATGCTTTTCTCAACTGTGCTCCATGCTGAAGCCTATTCTGTAGTATCCTCTGGCAGTGCTTGAAAATGGAGTCTGTGTCTTCATCTCAATGCTCCTGCCCTCCAGTCTGCATTTTGATCACAAGATTTGGCTGAATAATCCCTGGAATAAGTTTTTACATTATGCCTTGGGTGTATGAAATATCCTTCGTCTTACCAAACGTAAGAAAAATGGAGTGATGTCTCTTTCGTCTGTCTGAAAATTTAGAGCAAATGTTGGCGCTGATACTTGGCTGCATTCGAAATGATTTTTGCTTTGTGCGTAAAAGAGACTTTCAACCACGCATACATTTTCTGTTTTCTCTCTCTCTTGTTTAGCATAATCAGATGCCTGCTTGCTTTGAAATTGTCCCCCTACTTTCAGTGAGAATTCAAAATAAATGCATACAGAATTTCTAAGGCTTGTTCAGCAAAATCTTAGGCTCTAGTCGCAATTCAGAAATTGTGTTAGAGCTTCTGTGTTTTATTCTAAGGATGAGAAAGCATTCTGTTCCTAGGAACCAAGTTGCTTTGCTCTCCACTTGAGGAAAGCCAGAACTGCTATCTTTTCCAACCTACTACTCTGCCCTCCTATGCATACAGTAATCAGAATTCCCAACCATTTGACCTTCTGACCTTTTCTGTTGACTTCTATTATTACCAAAAACTTTTCTTCCCTTCTCCAAAACCCCACCTTGAATGCAAATGAAGTGTCAGTTACTAATATTAGTAAAGGATTGGGAAGTAAAAAGCCAAAGGAGTCCCTGCAGATTTTACTTTGCTAGTCATTGCTGACTTTAGGGAGTGGTCCTCTTCTGCCTTCCGGTTTGAGTTCCTTCGGCGACAGACAGAAATCCGCGATTGTGCGCGGTTTCAGTTGGGGCTCGCCGCTGGAGCGCCCCAAGCTGGCTGGTTTCAGGGCTAAGCCACCCTGTAGAGGTGGTGAAGAGGGGGGAGACTGCCAGCAGGGTTGAGGAGAGCCGCATCTCTCCTCCTCAGCTGGCCATTACTCCCTTTCCCGAAGGCGGTTGCAGTGGTGGTCAGAAATGGCCACCTCAAAGAAGAACTCGACCGGAAAAGAATGTGCAGGAGGAAGATAAGAAGTGAAAGTTTTGGCTGACCGGGTTAAATTGCAAAAGCAACAACTAAGGTACCCTGGAATTTAAACTAAAAAAAAAATAACATTGCTCCCAAAGAAGAGTTGGAAGCAGCGAAGGAAAGTGAAAAGGGAAAGGTTTGGGGGTTTTTTTCTTCTCTCCCTTTTCCTATACTGACAACTAAGAGACTTAAATAAGAAATCGGAAAAATCCACTTTGACATCAACAGGCAATTAAGCTGAAAATAAAACAAAATGTCAAAGGGATAATAAAGATTTCTGGACACTAAACATTTTTTTCATAAGCAGGAATGGAGAGAAAAAGAATAAAAGGGCAGGATCTGGAAAGAGGGAGGAGACTGCCTGGAATTAAAAAGAATCTACAGTAAAACTTCAACAAGACTTCTAAAAGATACATTTTAACTGAAACTTTGTAACTAAACAGTAGAACCCCAGGAAGAGAAAGTGAAAAAAGAGCAAAAAGAATCAGCTTGCATGTATTTGGATTACTTGGTGATCTTTGGATTCTTGGTTATTGCATTTGAATGACTAAAATTAATTGGGTGATTGTTTAAAAATTTATACAATGGCACTACTTCTGGATGAATTGAAAATGGAACTTAAAAAGTATAAAGAAGATGCACAAGAAGGGAGAGGTTCTTTTGGTTTCATTTTTCAATTCTTAGAAATTGAGATTTGGAACTATGAGAAACAACAAGAAATGTCTGCAAAACAAGAACACTGGGACAAAGAAGAAGCCATCTTTAATGACAAGTAATTCTATGTGGGGAAGAAAAAGGAAAGGGGGGAAGAGAATGGAGAATTTAAGACTTAAAAAAACAACCAAAGAAAAGAAAAATAATTCGAAAAATAAGTATAATACTGGAAAGCAACAGAAGAGGGGAATACAGAAGAGAGGAATAGAGGTAGAAAGACAAGGGGGTAAAAAGGGGAGAGAGAAGAAGGAAAGGAAAAGAAGTTACAAAGGACCGGAACAAGATATAGAGAAATAGGACCTATTTAGAGATAATGGGTGAAAGTTTAACTGAAAAAGGGATTCTGTAAAGGTACATAAGATTGTATTGTTATATTAGTAATAGAAATAACTCTAGAAAATTGGAAACAATGTATGATTAAAATGAGGGATAAAATAGTTAGTGTAATTTAGTGAAATGTTTGTTAATAAAATAAGTGAAATAAAATAAATGAGAAAATTGAATTTGGAAGGGATGGGTACATTTTAATTAGTTAATGTTTTATAAAATATAAAGGGAGTGGTCCTCTTCTCTGTTTCAAGACCACTTAAGCTAGCACTGTCCCAAGACATTTCCTTGGTCGTGTGGCCAGCATCATGTCATGGAGTGCTTTACCTTCCCACTGAAGTGGTATCTATTTATCTACTCACATTTGCATGCTATCAAACTGCTAGGTGGGCAGGAGCTGGAGCGAGGGTGGGAGCTCACCCCGTCGCATGGGGCTTGGATCTCAAACATGGGCTGCTAGCTTTCCAGGTGACAAGCCCAGCATCTTAACCACCACACTGCCCTAGTACAGGATTGTCTTTGCTAAAACAATTGTTGAAAAACAGAATCAGTATTACTGCCATTCATAGTTCACTTGCAAGTTTTAACTTCCAGATAACTTCAGGATCACATATAAAAGTGATGGGCCTCCGGCACCATTCCTGGCTCTGTAAAAGAGGCAAGAAAAGGCTTAGGACCAAAAGAAGTCATATCTTTCACATTTGTTTTTCCTTCTGTACAGTAACTAAAAGCACAGGCACCTGTCTTGGATTGCCTTGGCTGCATTTCTGGCTTTCCCCGTAACTACTAATGGGCATCACTCTATCTGGACAATACATTTACTTGATTTTGTAGGCTTATTTCCAGCCCTTTTAAAAGCATTTCTTCTACTTGCTTTGACTTCTGATTTGCCACCCTCTCTAAATATTTAGCACATCATTCAAATCCATTGTTCAAGCTTGGGGAAAATTTTATTTATCTGGTTACAGATTTTTGGCTTGGACTATTCTATAGTGAATTTGCCATGGATCAATGCTGTGTTGAAATGGATTTAATCAACAGCTGACCTGTAACAACTACACTGAAGACTTTGGGTTAATTACTGGCTGCTACTGGAAGTATTTTCATGCATCAGTTCTGATTTGGAATTCTGCTGCACATTTTCTATGCCATTTCCTGGCTTTTTTTTTTTTTGCTCAGAGTTCTCCATGACATTTTATCTTAATGGTCTTTCTGTAATTGAAGATGTCAGCTGTAGAGAACATTTGCCAGTTAGATGTAAGGGAGAAAAATTGCCATGGCAAAATGAGGGAGATGCTGGCTTTGTTTTTACACAATAGACCTATGCTAGGTACTTCTAGGATATTTCTTATAACTCATCTGAAGGTTTGGAAAGTGGGAGTATATCAACCAATGTGCTGTAGTGGTTAAATGTTGGTTAATGTCATTCAATCACAGAAATTGAGTGGCTAACTTTGAGCCATTCACTCCTACCTTTAGAAAATTGGGAAAAATAGGTATCTCACTTGGAGGGAAGGGGAGGGAAGGGAAGGAAAGGAAAGGAAAGGAAAGGAAAGGAAAGGAAAGGAAAGGAAAGTTTTCTGAGTAGCATCATTTCATTAGTTTCTTTTAATGATTTAATTGAAGTTTTAGTAGTGTTCCATGCAGGTGTGTTCTATTTAAAGTAAGTGTATTCCAATTTGTACATTTATTGGAAGCAATGAGGTGTGGTGATTAGTTACAATGAGGTGTGGTGGCAGTGGAGGAGGAGTGGAGAGATCTGAGATTAATCCACCCTCAGTCATTCAATGAAACTCATTGAATGACTGTACCAGTTGCTCTTGATCAACCCAACCTACCTCACAAGGTTGCAGTTGCAAGGACAAATAGGAAGAAGCTCTATATATGCTATCTTGAGTTCTTATTCAAAAGGAAGGATATAAATCTAATAAAAATAGCATACCCGAAACTTCTCTCAACAGATTTCTATATTAGTTTGTAAGTTAAAGGAAAGAATACGCGTTCGTTCACATATCTATAACTTAGATGTACTGATTTTTTGAATCATTTTTTTCTCTGCTGAATGTATTCTTCTGTGCACTCCTGTGGGTATATATTAGGCTTTCCACTTTGGATACGTTTAATAAAAGTGAATGGGACAATTTCATGTTGTAATGCAAGATAAGTTACTTTCTCACCTATCCCTCATTTGCAGTAAACATGTATAGGATTGTAACAACATGCTCTTACATTTGGCACTTCTGGTGGTTGTTTACAAAGCAGTTTGGGGTCTTGTCTGCTGTTTGATTGCCGCTAGGGATTAAAAAAATGGAAAAAATAAATTTACCCTTTTAATTTCTGCAGGACGAATTCAAACCAGAGAAGGCTTTATCAGAGGACGACCTTAAGAATGCCGTCAGCGTGCACCATGCGCTAGCATCAAAGGCAACCGACTATGAGAAAAAGCCAAATGTCCTGAAACTGAAGACAGCTGACTGGAGAGTGTTGCTTTTTCAAGCTCAGTAGGTTTCAGTTTGGTTGCTTGCACCGCGTGGTTCATGAAAAAAAAATAATCTTAGAACTTTGGGCGCCTTTCCAAAGACTTGTTTCAAGTCTCCCCCCCCCCTTTTTCCAAACTATGTTTTCCAGTTCTGAGTATAAATGATAACAAAAGGACTGCAGACTCCCTAAGTCAGGGGTCTTCAGACTTGACAGCTTTAAGACTTGTGGGCTTCAACTTCCAGAATTCCTGTTCCAGTCATGTTAGCTCAGGAATTCTGGAAGTTGAAGCCCACAAGTCTTAAACTTGCCAAGTTTGAAGACCCTTGCCCTAAGTAAATATTGTACTGAAGCTATTAGTAGTCCATCCTTCAGCTATAAAACAGTGTGCAGCTCGATAGAGGTTTCCATTGCCAGTCAGGTGGCCTATGACAATTCACCATGGCTAACTTGCCACGGCCAACTCACTGTGGACAACTAGCTACAGCCAACTCACCACAGGACAATTTGTTGTGGGACAAGAGTTAACATTAATATCAAAGAAACAGTGGGAGAGAATCGTTAAAGAAAGGATGCAAAAGGAGGGATAAAATGAAAACTGGATGACAAAAATTAAAATTATTTTTAATTTTATTTTAAATATTTTTAAGTAATTAAATTGAATTTTTAAATTATTCTATGACGCGTTGTCCTGTGGTGAGCTGGCCATGGCGAGTTGTCCTGTAAGCAAGTTGGCCATGGCCAGTTAGCCATGGCCAGTTGGCTGCAGCAAGTTGTCCCATTCAGAATCAGTCAACCCAAGTAGGAGAATTATTCAGTAGTTGCAATGCTGTCTTGGCCTTAAATCTGTATTGCAGGTCTACTATAATGTATACAAAGGTGGGGAGGGGGAAGCACACCTTCCCATATGTGGTAATATATAACATGCAGCTTTTAAGCCTACCTTAACAATCAAAGTTAAGGTGAGGACATGCTGCTTACAGTGATATCTAAAAAATAAAAAAGAAGAACCCTTTTATCATTTAAACTTTAGAGGAAAAAAGCTACAAAAGAGACATGCACGTGACTTTTGTAACTGCTGCAATGCAGATATTTTTTCTATTGTGTAGAGACAGGGTTTAGATTTAAGTCAAAGCTATAGGGGTGTGTTTTGCAGATCACTGAAATGCATCAAAACATTTAGGGAAGGCCGATCTAGACCTTTATCCACCTTGCTAGTGGAGAAACTAGAAATGTAAATAATAAGGTTAAAATTAAATTTTGGGTTGGGGTTAATTATACAGTTTAAATTGTCATAATGGTTACTTGTGGTTGGAAAGAAGAAAGGGAGAGGCAATATCCTTAGATCTCTTAAGTGGACTTTAGAAAATATTTGTAGTTCAAGATTGGTGCTCCCTGAGCTTGGTTGTTTTCTTGCAGACTTTTCATTACTCAAACTGCGCACTGGTCATTTACCTAGCTTGGGTCATAGAATGCCTGCAAGAAAACAACCAATCTCAGGGAGCACTAAAGACCCCTCATAAGTGGACTTTGATGTTATTAATTAAATTCTTTGTGTGTCCAATCATACTTGGCCAATAAAGAATTCTGTTCTATTCTATTCTATTCTATTCTATTCTATTCTATTCTATTCTATTCTATTCTATTCTATTCTATTCTATTCTATTCTACTCTACTCTACTCTACTCTACTCTACTCTACTCTACTCTACTCTACTCTACCCTACCCTACCCTACCCAACCCTACCCTACCCTATCAGAAGTCTAGGTTTGGGGATATGAGGCATTTAATGAACTATAGGAATGACTCCAGAAAAGGCTGTGCTTGCCATGGTCCTTCATCATATTTTAGAGTATCTGCAGGGTATGATTAAAAAATATCAAATTAGCAGCTGTGATGGTGTGATCAAAATTCTGCCTGAGTACATGAAAAAGAGGGAAAGTTTTGGTCAGTTCTTGATGGCCACCATCTTGATGTTTTTAACCATACCCTGCAGACACCTTGCCTACTTGGTTGACTCAATCTTGTTACTGTCTTCTGACGCTTAACGGGAAAGCGCTCATTACAAGTAGTCTGCATTTAGCAACGGCCTTCTTTAGTGACCATTTGCAGTTGCAGCAGTGACGAAAAAAGTAACTTAACAGCCAGTCCTCACATTCATGACCTTTGCAGGTCTGTAAAGCAAAGCAAAGCTGAAGTAAGGTCAAAAAATTGTGATGTTTCTCTTCACAAGTGCTTTTCTCAACAATCAAGTTGCTGGTCCCAATTGTGGCTGCTAAAAAAAAGGTTATATGAATTATGCAAGAAAAAACTATTGTTGACCCAAAGATGGAAGGAAACAAGAAAAATATGGGGATGAAACACAGATGAATGGAATTTTCCTAAACATGGCTTGCACACAGGGACAACTCCTGCATTGCGTTGCTGCAAGAGAAACTTATTCTGATGCAAGAATATATAAGAGTGGCCTAAACTAGCCATTCTTATTATGCCAGTGCAAATATCAAAGAAAACGTGCAAGCGTTATGCCTGAGGCCAGCCAGAGTCACTGATTAATCTGTCTTTCTTCAACAGGAGCCCTGAAGAAATGGAGTCCTGGATCAATAAGATCAATTCGGTGGCAGCCATTTTTTCTGCCCCACCGTTTCCAGCTGCAATTGGATCCCAGAAGAAATTCAGCCGCCCTCTCTTACCTGCCTCCACCACCAAATTATCTCAGGTGATTGGGGTTTTTTCTGTTTCTGTTTCTCCCTCTCCTTACAGCTTGCACAAACAGGGCTTCTAGTATTATTCTCCCTTGCAGTCATTCTCAAATAATTGTGCGCATATGAGCACTTGATTCATGACACTGAACATAGTGTGGTGGTTCGCTATGTAATTTCCAACTCAGCTGTGTACATAGCTGTTCTTTCTAGGCTGGCAGAAGGGGAAATAATAATAGCACCAGCCAATAGAGAGAATTCTTCTTTGACTCATGATATGACTACAAGTTATGTACAGGTAGTCCTTGAGTTATGACTGTTATGCAGCCTGCCCATCCTGGTCGCAATTCATGATGGTCATAAATCAGGTAACCCATTTGACTGACCTGATCTTATAATCCTTTTTTGGTGGTTGTTAAACTCCATAGTCGTAAATAACAATAGCACTTAGACTTATATACCACTTTATAGTGCTTTGCAGCCCTCCCTAAGCAGTTTACAGAGTCAGCCTATTGCCCCCCACAATCTGGGTCCTCATTTTACCCACCTCAGAAGGATGGAAGGCTGAGTCAACCTTGAGCTTGGTGAGATTTGATCTGCCAAATTGCAGGCAGCTGGCAGTCAGCAGAAGTTGCCTGCAGTACTGCACTCTACCACTGCGCCACCGAGGTTCTTAAAGCTAACCAATGGCTTGCTATGGGCCGATTTTGTTGAAAACCATCATAAAACTTGATCATATGATTGTGGGACATTGTAAATGGCCGTAAATGCAGCCTTAATGCTGAGTGAAGTGCAGTTATGCAATCACTTAGGAGGAGGGGCAACTGCTCAAACTTTGGATCTAGGTTGAAAGTACCACCAAGGGAGGTTTCTTGTAAAGGTGAACAGTCACTAAGCAACTGGTTGTAAGTTGCGGGCTACCTGTACAGATTTAGGCCACAAGATGGATCTTTCTCAAATTTTGTTTAGAAAATTCTTGTTAATTTGAACAAAATCCATGTAATATTTTTTGAATTGCTGGTTTAGGAACCAGGAATAGTTGAGTTCCGGATTTAGGAACTGAACACTCCTAAAGCAATAGAAACACGTTTTTAAATCATTTAACTAAGTGCACTAGAGGTTCATTCTAAACCATGTAATTGCCTCTGCAGGATGACCAGCTAAAATCCCACGAGAGCAAACTGAAGCAGGTCTCTACTGAACTAGCCGAACATCGTTCCTATCCACCGGATAAGAAACTGAAGGGCAAGGAGATTGAAGACTATAAGTTGAAAGACCATTATTTGGAATTTGAGGTATGTTGCAGTCAACTAAGACTGGTCCCTATTTTAAAGGTAGTCATTGTAGAGATCATAGCACTTCAGCAAGTGAGTAGTGAGAGTTTATCTCCACTTAAAGTTTTTAACGCTATAATTAAAATACAGGGAACATTACTACATGTTTTAATTAAAAAGGTCTGGATGGGAGAGAATTATCCTGTTGATGTCTATATATTACTTAGACCCTCATGTCTGCTCCATTGTTTGTAACCTTCCGTTGGGAAAATCACTGGATCATAGGACAACATTTTTGAATCAATTTACCTTAAATGGGTTAACTTATAGAATGCAACCAAAATCTAGGATCTATGACTCTCATGAGATTAACATTTGGCGAAGTTGTGGCTGCTTCATTGCTGCTGCGTAGCTGCAGTCAGCCGCAGTTATGTGATTGTCATTTCCAGTGCTCCAAGCCAGCTTCCTATAAAGAAAGTCAGTGGGGAAACCAGCAGATGAAGTTAAAAGTTGCTCCCATTCTCACTGGTGGACTTTTGACCACTGTATTTTTTTTTTAGGTAAGCAAATATATCTGTAACAACAACCCAACAGAGTACAAGTTGACTAGCAAAGCAAAAATGTAGGATGGTGGATCAGATGTGTATTTGCTTTGTTTTGACCTAGGCTGTCAGTTTTTGAAGAATCAGTCTGTAATAATTTAGGAAGAGGATGATGTTTTCATGTTATTGTTCCCTTTTTAATTCTGATTCTCTGTCTTCATTTGATACTGGCATTTCCTCCATTCTTTATAGTTATGCAGGTAGCTTCTTGACTTACTTATTTAAATTACCAGGAACTATCTGCATGCCACTAGGGATGGAACAACAGTAGTGGATGCCCTATCTAGATGGCAGTGACAGGTCCAACAAGCCTGACTACTATAAGGAATATAGTTTAAATTCTGGAGTCGAACTAAATTATTGCCAGCACTATTTCATACTTTTCTAGAGCCAAGTCTTAAAGTTGCCAAGTTTGGAGATCTCTGCTATACAACAATCAGCATTCCTGGCACCATTTCCTCTCTGTTCAATTCTCTAGCATATTCATTATCTGATGAAGCATAATCAGTTCAAAATGCTATCAGCATTCATCTCCGTAGTTCGGTATGGTTGAGTGACATGCTTATAATAATTATTTGTCTTTTCACCATTGCTGGAAGTATCAATACTAAGCACATGACTATTTCATTTAACTGTCAAATTGATTTTTTAAAAAAATAATCCGTCTCTTCCAAGGCTTTTGAAAGCTCATCCACAACCATTTTTCTGTTGCGTTCTTTTAAAGAGGCCTTGAAATCATCTTGTATTTGTATAGCAATGCTTAGCTGAGTCATGTTTTGAAATAAGAGAAAGCCTTTTTTGTTCTTCATTGGGGAAGACAATTTTAACAATAGACTTTCCTTTAAAGAATGTTTGGTAGAACTTCATCAACATTTGTCACGATTCATTGGAAAGGGTCAGAATGCATGTCATTAAATAAGTAATCCTGGAAATTCTAGAAACTGCATTTTGCACCCCTTAAAAGCCCTTCTCTGAATTCTGATTAATCACCACTAGTGTATTTGAGTTAATCACAGCACCACTGAGTGATGTTGCAGATGAAACTGCCTCATACAGAGGAGTTGTGGTTTTCTAGAGAGTGAACAAATTCAGCAGTTGGGATTTTCAAAAATATGTTAAATCTTCCTTTACAGTTTACACTTTGTATTTGGTGCCTGGTGGGCTCAGAAATTTGTGGCAGTGAAGTGATACATTAAAATGAAACAGTCTGTCTAGCTGAAGACCAGCAACACTATATTTTACAAAGTTCAATTCTATAATGATTATTTTGACATAATACTGAATATTCATAATCTGTATGGAAAGATGAGAACTGAGTAGGTACACAATTAAAGTTCTGAATTTTATATGTAAATGTATATCCATTTGCCATTGCAGATTTTTCTACTTTACATACTGATCAGGGCATAAAATGAGAGATATTCCATTGTTTTCAGAAAGCCTTCAAGTTGGGATAAAGGGGGAAGTATAGGAAAGGACAAGGTGAGGGAATAATAAGGATCCTTCTTAAGTGTCTTTAGCCTGCTTAAGCCTTGTGGGTAGACTGAAGATAGCAATAGCAACAGCACTTAGACTTATATATCACTTCACAGTGCCTTACAGCCTTCTTTAAGTGATTTACAGTCAGCATATTGCCCCCAACAATCTGCATCCTCATTTTACCGACTTCGAAAGGATGGAAGGCTGAATCAACCTTGAACCGGTGAGAATTGAACTGCTGAATTGCTGGAAGTCAGCAGTCAGCAGAATTAGCCTGGAATACTGCATTCTAACCACTGCACACTCTGAAATCCACTACTTTAGACAAGATTCTTTGTGTGTTCTTTCAAAATACAACATTCAAAGAAAGAACCAACACATGTCCTTCAGTTTTCAGTTTACAAGGCATTTAAGTATTACTTCTGGATGCCCTTGTCACACACTAGCCAATGTTGCTCTGCTGGTTTACTTGCTGTGTGTCCAATTTGCCAGGACTGATTTCCACACACGTCATAGACGTGATACTGTAGACTGAGTCTTTTCTTTCTTTCTTTTTTTTCCAGAAAGCCCGTTATGAAATCTACGTGTCTCTTCTCAAAGATGGAGCAGGAAAGGAGTTGCTGAGTACCAGTGAGATTGATGGTCCTGGACTGAAGAAATGCCACTCCAGTCCTTCATTAAATCAGGAGTCTCCTGTTAGTGCCAAAGTGAAGCGTAACATCTCCGAGAGGAAGGACTATCGACCAGAAACTCCCAGCATCAAGCAGAAGGTTACTTAAGGAAACCAAGGCAGGCTGGAGGATCATGCACCACTCTCTCTTCGATAACCTGTCCTTTGCGAAACAAACAAAAATTAACACATCTGCCTGAATGGGTGTTAGTGACATTTTTCAGTTGTAAATTTTGTTGTTTCTGTACAGGTTGTTGGAAATGTTTTGGCTTCTAACTTGCATTTGCCTAGTTAAGTTATCACAGAGCAATTGATCCAGTCCTTTTTAAAAAAAAAAAAATAAGAAAAGAAGGGGAAAAAAATTGGAATAGGACAAGAGAGATTTCATGGTGTATTTTATCTCTCTGTCATACCTTGGTCTTCTTTTGTTGGCTTGCAATTTTCATCTGAACTGCTGCTGCTGCTGTTCAGCCGTGTGGGGGAATGATGAGACAAATGGAGGCTTATCAACTTGTTAAGCCTTGTCAGTGGATAAGCTAAGATGTAAAAGAGACTGGGTAAAAAATGTTCAAATGTTGCCAAGCTTGGTAACAACACATTATAGAAGATATGCCAGTAACTAGATTATTGAGTGATCAGTCATTGTGATCTCTGAGTCCAAACTTTACAAGTTACCAAGTTAATGTTTTGGATGTAGAAACAGATGAAGACCTTCGGTGAATAGAAATGATTTCAACTGAAACAGGTCTTATTTTTTCATGTTCCTGGGTGGAAACTTTCTACTATAATCTGCTCTGTTTTATCTGCACATAGTGCTATCCTAATGATTCTCAACAGCAAATAATCATATATTCTTTGTACTGATAGCAGTAGCATATAACGTTTTTGTTCAATTGGCATTATGATCCTCCTTCAGATGTTAAGTATTTTCAGGCACTTTATAAACTAGTTGATCAAAATCTGGTACCATTCCAGTCCCCATTTGCTAACCAAGAGGTGCCCTGTGCTATAGAATTACCTAACAGAGATGTCTGTCTATCCCCATATCCATACTGTATTTCTTGATATTTTTTTTAAAAAAAAAGGCCCGAAAAAACTCTTTTATTATTACAGTTCCTAGTGTGGTCTCATTTCCATTGCAGAAGAGGACATTACATCTGACTCTTTCCTGGGGATGAAAAACATCCTGCAATGCAAATCAAAGGGAAAAGAAATAATCAGAACAATGGGGGTTTAAGTTATAATCAGGAGCCTTGGATAAAAAGGCTTTCTGGGGAATGAGAAGTTTTGAAAATTGTTGAAGGACACCTCGTTAAACCCAGAAATGGCAGCTCGAAGATAAGAACACATGTTCTAGCAGGGCATTATTTTCTAGGCAGGGTTTGTACATTTCTTTGCCCACTTTTTGAAGAGGATAGATTGTGTAAAAAAAAGACCCATCCCTTAGGCTCTACCAGTCTGGGAGATAGGAAAACGACAGGGTGACACATGTGAAAGCTCTGAATTAGGCTCCTAAATTTAGAATACTAAATAAAAGCTGTCAGTAATCATGGCATTCTTTATAAGTGCAATTAAGTGCAATTCTACTTCAGTACTGGTAACTTGCAACTCTTTAGATGCCACAAATATTACAGTTCCCATCATCAATCACTATTAGACCTGCTACACCTGCTAAATAACTTACATATCAAAGTTCATTAAAATAGAACTCTTACCATCTATACCTTCATAAGAAAATTTCCTTCATTTTTCAATCACGATTTATCACTGCATGCCATGAATATAAATCGGTATTTAGGGTACTGTATAAGTTGCTAATGCCTGCCAAAATAGGAAGATTCACAAAGAGTGGCACATAGTTTCAACAAGAGTTCAGAAAAGCTAGCAAACTGCCAGCCTTGTTGAAACAAAAAGAGATTGCAGTAAAATGATGGCACCAATTTGCATCTTTTAAAAAAGTGGGAGGGGGTTGTGTTAATTCAATGTATGCTTTGTACTAATGGAATAGAAGGGGGAAAATGTAGCGGGTGTACAAATATTGGTATGGCTGGAGAGAGAGATATGAGAAATGTTAAACGCATGCCTTGAAACAGAGAAATCATTTTTTTTTCTCTACACATGGGTGAGACAGTGATGCTACACATGCGTGAGACAGTGATGCTATATTAAGGATGTACATGGGATTTCCATAGGTAAAGTAGACTAAACTGAATTATTCAAGAGCCTTCCAGGTTGGTTGACTATTAGCCCCCTTGTCTATTTGTTGAGTGTTACCGATGGTGTTGGCAAACTCTAGAATAGCAGGGGTTTTAGGTTTGCATTTTGGAATGACTACAGCATGGTAAGAATTATCAGCTTTGTGTGAGGTACTCCTTCCATTAAAATACAGAATTTGTGGTTGGATTCACCCGTTGCACTAAGCTGTGCTTCGTTTTAACCAAACTTCGTTGTACAGACCACAATAGCTAGATTTGCCAGTACAATTAGCCAAAGTCAAATGAAATTCACCCTGGCATAAAGCAATGTGTGAACCCATCTTCATAGTGACTCACTGAATATTTGTTCATATAAAGACACACTTTGGAAAAATGACCAGTGGGGAAATGGTGGCTGCTCTTTCTTTCTCTTGCAGATCAGCAAGCTTTGTAAGATTTTGGAGTAACCCATGTGGCAACCAGGCAGCAGACTATATATACTCCACTCATCTAGTAGAGTCAATGCCAATGAGTTACATGGACTTTCCGATGTCCTAATATGAGTTTGGTCAAGACTGCATACAAAGATTGGAGAGGGTATTATTTTTTTCCCTTGAACTCCTAGAGGAAAAGCAGGAAATAAAGCTAACCAATAAATAAATACAGAAGAGCATTCCCTCCAACTGCAAAACCTGTCCTCCCCCCTTAGAATACTAGGTACTTTTCCATTTGTGTGAAACTGTGGGTTGCTTCGTAGTCTGGATTCGGTCCAGAGATTACTCAGTCAGTTGGAAAATAGGGAGCATGATTTAGGATAAGAGCCCTAGAAGTATAGAAAGAAGAAACCGTCACCCAGCTGGGTCTCTGTGCTCAAAGGGAGAGAGATTGCAATTTTCTCCATAATGCAGATAATGGACATGTCAGAATTAACTGTCTGCGTCATGTTTCCATTTTCACTTTCCCTGTCCTCCTTTCACTTTCTAAGAATCAAGTTGTAGTCAAGCCTGTTAGGCTTAATATTAAAAGTACGGTTCTTGAAAGAGGTTCGATAACAGTTGGAAGCTTTCTGCTTTTGTGATGCTTTCAGAAGACTGAAACAAACCCCAAGATGGCTATTCAAGCCACACAATTAAAAGCTGGAATGGGCTTTATATGCACTCTTGTTCTCCATGTGCACCCCGATGACTGTTGCCTTGGGGAAACAGCAGTGCAGCCAATAATTGAAATGCTGCAATTCATGAATGTATTTGTGTCTATTTCTTTTCAGAAGCAGAGGGGGATTCCAATTATTTATTACTTCCAAGGTGCCTATGGTGGTGGCAGGCAGAGGGTGTGTTGTAAATTACTAAGACTGCAGTCGGCTCCTCGGTTGCATCCCTGAAATAAGGGGTCAAGCAGGCTTTGGCTTCATTTAGGTAGCTCAGTAGTTTTTCTCAGAGGAATAAGTCTGCTTTTACTTCGTGTTTACTTATACAGCAGAACATCAGAGATTGCACTTGTGAACCTACCTGGAGTGAACATGAAGCTGCCTTTGTGTCGATGTGTTGACTGCAGTCATTGTTGATTAAGCTTCTCCTACAATATAATATGAATCAGCTTTTATATATAAGGTGTTTTTTTTCTGCTCACTTGAACATTATGGTGTAGTTACACTTACTTTGCATGAGAGGTATGGGTGCACTGCTGATACGGATGTACACATCTAGACAAGAGCATGCATCAAAAATAGTTGCCTATGCTTTTGTGAAATATGTATATGTATAGGGTTTCCTGCCTAAGCAGGGGTTGGACTTTCAAGATCCCTTCCAATTCTGTTATTCTGTTCTATTTGATATTGATAGGTACACTTAGGTCTTTTGCGATTAAAAGGTTTTGGCTGGCATTGGATTGGAACTAGGTACTTACATTAACTTTATGCTATGTCTCTGTTTTGCTGTTTGCAAGCATTGTTTTCTGTAAGAATTGGCACATTGGCATTCAAATTGCGTGTATAATCTTTACGGTTGTGCCATGGTTGTCAGGGTCTATAGCAAGAAGCTCCTATAGAAGTATATTCACTGGTCTCTGGTTATATTTTTATATGTCAAAGGTTTTCCTAATGTTACTTCACTTTGCTGTTGAAGCTTGTGGCAAAATAGCCAAATCTCCTACAACCTTATGGTGTTTGGTTTTTTTTAAACATCCCTAATAACCTCTTTAGTCCCAGAAGTTTTGAAACTTGAGTGGATGAGTATGAATAATTGTACATGATCTAAAAAATTGCTCTTGAAATCCTGCAGCTTATATTAGCAATTACAACACCTACAGGAATAGGCTTCCGGGCTAAATCCCTTGATATTTAAACCGTTGCTGTGTCTAGAAGCAGTGAGAACAGCTTTCCAGAATACCAATGTCCTCTCGGTCTCCCACTGTGATCTTGCCAGTTGTACAATGTCTTTATTTCTGAGTCTTGCTCTTCGGTTTTGACTCTGTTGTCTCTCCAAAAACTGCATTCCATAAGACAGTGCAGCACTGTGGCCTCTAGAACCAACAGGCATAGCTGATTTCCTTTCTTTTCTTTTCTTTTCCTTTCCTTTCTTTTCTTTTCTTTTCTTTTCTTTTCTTTTCTTTTCTTTTCTTTTCTTTTCTTTTCCTTTCCTTTCTTTTACAAACTTCCAAGCTGAACTCTTCGGTGGTTGATACCCAGCCTATACAGTTATTATTGTAACTTTTTAAACTCCTTGGAAGGGTGCATCACTAAATTAAATTCAGGTAGGCTGAGATTTTCAAAATGGCCCCATTTATTGCACCGAGTTGAGTGTATTTTGAAGGAAAGAAACAAAGAAGCTCTTATTTTAACAGACCCCCCCCCCCAAATTGGATGCAGTTGCCTGTTATTTTTCTCGTATCTTGCCATGTTTATTATTTGGGACCTGTTTTGAGCCAGATTAGAAGTTTTTTTTAAGGGGAATCTCTGGATGGTACATTAATTCCATTTAATTTTCAGTTGTACAGTACGTTCCCATTTCTATTATCTGCAAAGCTGCAATGCATTCATACTCTGTAACAGACTGAGAAGTCTGAAAAATCAGCACTTTAGTGTAGCTATACAGTTTTGAAAGATTTGATCAAGTCTACCATGTAGACTACCTAGAGCTGAGTGATAAGCTATATGTCTTGCATGGAAGGAAGGAGGATTATATTCAGTTCTCAGTATCTTCCAGCTAAAAGGTTTTCGGATTACAAAGCTTGGGAAGAAAATAATTCCTTGAAATCTGAGGGAGCACATTTGGAAAACATATTGCAACTACGTAAGGGTATTTTCTAGTTCAGACCATGGCAGAGCTTTGCAATATTAATTCACTGAGCCCAAACTATTTCTGAATCCATTGAAAACTTCTTGCTCATCTCTGGCTTGTATTGATATAGCAATGCAACATTTTCTTTAAATAGCAATTCCTGTTATCTCCAAACCAACATTTACCCACATTGGCTGGGGAGGATCCCAGAAACCTGAACAATGCCAGATCAAAAATTGGGCTTAGTTGAGAAGCCTCACCTAAAATTAAATTAGAAGTAAAACTCACCAAGTATATTTGAATGTAATTATCATATCTGTGTATCTCAACAAATTATTTGTTATTACTGCAGAGGTATAATGTGGCTAAAAACTAATTTGTTTCAATCTTAGCAAAGATGGAACCGATACTTGGTTGTTTTCTGATAAGGAGACAAGGAAGAGATAATGTGGCTTCTTCCACTGGTTCCAGATGAGCTGGCCTCAGTAATAGTTGTGGCTTATATTTACAGTTTTGCTGTGCTTAGTTTATCTTTCTGTCTTGAAGTGACTGAAAATATAGTAACCATCTTTGTTCAGCAGAGTTCGGCATCATCGTTTCCACTCCACGTCTTGTGCAGAGTTTAAGAATCTTGCACATTTGTTTTCCATTATTTGTATCACTTGAAGAAGTAGCATGGCTGACATTTGCAGCAGCTCTGAGGCTGAGTTTATATCTGTCATTTTTAACAAATTAGATTTGCCTCTAGATGGTCTCTCTGCACCATTCTTCTATGATTATTTACATAATCACCTGTGGTACATTTCTCTGTAAAATCTGATTTTGTGTGTGTGTGTGTGTGTGTGTGTATATATATATATATATATATATATATATATATATATATATATATATATATATATATATATATATATATATATATATATATATATATATATATTCTTCTTAAGAGCTTAAAGAAGCTTTACGTGGTAAAAAACCAGCAGAAGTAGAACATGCTAGCAGAGGTAGAACATATAAATCCATCAGGCCAATGTAGAAGTGCTCTAGTTTACCCCATTTCCCTGAAAGTGTAAAAGAGAATTAGCAGGGAATGTGTGCTGTATTTTTGCTTCTTTACACCTATGGCACTTTATTTTGTCCACTGGAATTAAAGGACAAGTCTGTACTAGGCCAGATGCAAGTTGTTCTATTTCTTGAAAGACCAAACCTTGTGAAAGCTTCACTATAGAGCAGAGTCTCAGAAAAGGCATCTCATTTAATTTTACCTCATATCGGCCTGGAAGATTGGTCAAGATTTTAAGTGCAAGGAAAATATCCTCTGTTTTTATCATGTTGATTTTTCTGAGACCTGTTCAACAGAATTAAAATGGAAGAGATATCACTTCAATATTTCCCACATTGAGAGACGGTACATTTAAAAAAGGGAGAGGGGCTGCTTACCTCCAGGGGCTTTTGGATGCTCAAACACGGAAAACAAGGCATATCTTATTTTTAAAAAAGCAGTGAGATGGGTGGTCCTAAATCAGTGTTCTTCAAACTGGGCCTCTTTGCATCATGTAGTTAAAAAGCAACGTATAGTTAAAAAAAAAAAAGTTAATTGTGGCAAGTGTGAAGAAGGATTATGGACAGCCATTTGATCCCCTGCCTGTGATTTGAATGCCTGAGGTTCCATTCCTCCCACTGCTAGCAACAATTGGTATACTATACTTGAAGCTGAAGCCTTTAACTATTTCATATGCAGTTACTGCCATCAAAATGATTTGTCCTTACTCCATTGGTACAAGTTTATATAATGTGATATTTCTGGGAAATGGAAGTTGAGCAGACATAATTCAAGACAATTATTAGAGGGAGCCAGGAGGTATCAAAATATTGGTTGAAATTCCTTGCTCAAAACATATCTTTAAATTCTTTCCACGAGTAATTGCCTCTCTATGTCCCTATGTAAAACCCAAGCAACAATTGCCCTCAGACTGTAGCTTATGCTTATTTTGATTCCTTTCCCTCAAGTGGAGCCTTTAGCAAACCAAAACTCAAAAATGAATTACCCAAGTCTCCATCAGCTGACCTACCAACTACTCTTCCCGTAAATGTTGATATCCCCCAATTGTCCACTGGGCAATTGAACTGTTGACCAGACTCTTCCGAAATACAGAGTGGATTATGTTCTGCCAAGCAAAAGTCAGAAATGAGCATCTGGGGGAAGAGGAAGGACCTTGACTAAGAGTCTTAATCACTCCCCATGGGAACATAAAGAGGCAAACCAAAACCCAAGGATCCAAAACCCAACGATTATTTTCATACAGTAAATACACTCCTGTTTTTGGACTAGAGGAAAATATATAGTCCAGTCTGAAAGGCATCAGGTTGGGATAGGCTGCGCTGTCAAGTTATCACAGAATTTCCCTTGAAATCATTATGCCCCTTTTTTCAGGTACTGCAAAGGCAATTTCACATTAAATGAAGGCACTTAGAGAGCTCCTCCACTATATGGAAGAAGGACTCTCACTTATGTGGATATTGTTTTTATATATCATTGAAATAATATTTTTGAGATTAAGTTTACATTTGTTTTTATTTTCTTCTGTACATACAGTAAATACATTTTCCTGTTTTACCATTGCTAGAGTTAACCCTCTACAGTCTGCGGACAATTTGCTAGAAAAGCTGTGAGATACTATACTCTCTTCTCATCCCCTTTTGTGTGTGTTCATATTCATAACGATTACTATCTTTCTTTTTAATAAGTTGACATAACGTTCTTCTGGCACAACAAAGCCTGAAGTCTTCTGAATGGATTTTTATGTTTCTGACAATGGACAAACCAGTGAAGGATTTCACATATGTATATGATATATGTATATGTAAAAAAAATAGAAAAGAAATAAACCAAATGTATTTCAACTGCTGAAGCTGATTGCGCTTATTTGGAATCAGTTTATTATTGCTTACAAAAATGGCAGCACTGTCTCGTGGTTTCACTTACTATGATCATCCTCAGATGGAAAATCATGGACAACAATAAAGCACAAACCCAGAGTTCAAACACAGTAAATAAAGTCATTATTCATTTATTTACTGCTATACATCTCTTCCCATTTTTCTATATTCAGTACCTCTGGTGGATGTTCTCTGAAAGATAAGAAATATTTTATATTTTCACACATAGAATATCTGCTGTAATCTGGTTGAAAAAGCCATTTTAGTTGTCTTGATTTTCACAAGGTTGGATATATCTTACAGTATAGGTTCCACTTTATTCCAATCAATGTTAATCCTGCTTAGATTCTGGTGCAAGATATTCAAAGCTACCAGGTGGTGTGGAAGTTTGCGTATGTCATAAAGATAACTGAAAGCAAGAAGAAGTGGACAAAGTACTACAGATAATGGTGGCAAAAATATTTACATAAGTTTGTATGGCTGTTGAAAATACCACCCATATTCATCCATCCATCCATCCCTCCCTCCCTCCATCCATCTATCCATCCATGCTTCAGTCTTGGCTATTGACTAACCAAGCATTTTACTCATTAGATCTTAGTTGTTGTACAACATAATACCCACCTACACACACAGACACACTCTTTAATGGAGACTTTCTAATTTCCACCGCAGCTGTTGTGGGAAAGTAACCAAGACTGTAAAAAAAGTAGGGGCAGTTCTGTAAGGAGGACATACCAATGATGAAATTACAGAAAGCTAACCGCATACATTGGTTTAACCACACATACTATGGTAGTTTAGCAAGAAGATGAACCTAAGGGCGATAACAATAAATTCTTTACTGGAAAGGACTTTATGTACATGGCACTGAAGTAATATATACCGTATTGCCAATCTGCTATGATGCCCACATTAAAAACATTTCTTAGGAAAAGCTGATCATCTCAAAAATGTTTTTTGGGGGTGTCATGATGGAATTTGATGGAACTGAGTTGGTAACCCATTTCATAATTGAAGGGTTCCTGCAGAAAAGAATCACTCATTTAAATCTACCAACCTGATTGGGAATCAGCTATGTACCTCTCACAAAGAGCAAGCAGGCTGACGGATAAAAGTACTCTATAATCCCCAAATCATTAATAATATAATCAGGGGAGGGATTCTACCAGTTCGCACCTATTTGCTAGAATCGGTTGTTAACATTTTAAACAGTTCAGAGAACCAGTTGTTTGAAGAAATTACTGGCCTAATCCTGTAAGGAAGGCAGGAAGGAAACATTCTGGTATTGCTTACAGAAACTGCCTCTCCGTTAACCCTTATTACATTCTTGGCAGGACTAGACTTCCTGTTTCAGGAACGTCTCTGGAGTTTTTCCCCCCTCCTTTGCTGGTACTTTGCTAGTGTGGAGTGACCATTCAAAGTTACAATGGCACTGAAAAAAGTGACATGACCATTTTTCACACTTACGACTGTTGCAGCATCCCCACAGTCACGAGAGGCCAGGCGAGAAGCTGCATGCCTCGATGTGAGTGATATTGAGTTGGTCACACCCAGCCAGTTACATGACCACCAAGCCACGCCCACCACCTAAGCCACGCCCACAGGGCTGGTTGTTAAAAAATTTGAATTCCCACCCCTGCATATAACTAAATCATTCTAGAAATGGAACATTATGTTTAAAACATTTTACAGTGTTTCTCCCAAAAGTCACCTGTTCTTGCTATTACAATCTAAAAGGCATAACACAAAAGAAAAATGAATTGGGAAGAGGTGAAAAAAAGGTAAGAATCTTTATTGTCACTTTTCTGTGTACACAATGGCACACATTAAAATGAAATTTTGATGCCCACTCTCAAAAGAAAAAAAAATACCCATACCCATACATATACACATACCCACATATTGTATATACATACATGCATACATACATGCACACACACACACACACACATATACATATATCTGAATACATAGTGGAAAAAAGAATCTTGAGAGTTAACAAGATTGATACTATAGGGTACAAAGCTACCTAGTTCTAGTTCTGCTTTGGATGTCCCAAGATATCCCAAGGCACTAATTTTAAATTTCATGGGTTCTTTAGGTTAGAAAGAAAACACATACCCAAATTTCTTTCTGTAGCTGATGTATGAGGCTAGGTTAGTCTCTACTTTGTCATGATTTTCTACCTGAGAAACAGCATCCCAGTAGCCTTTGGTCTCCCAACAGAAAGGTTTGTCTGCTAGGTAAATGATTAATACGTTGCAAAAAAGGCACTGGAGGCAATTTGCAAAAATGTCACATTTGCTCAAGATTTTAAATAATTCCAAAAATGTTTATACATTGTTCATTCTCAACACCCAAGATATACATTCCACAACATTTAAGCAGTGTCAAATCAACTTCAGTTCAGCATATAATAGTTTGTTCCAATGATACAAAAAAAATGGCAAAGAAATACACTGGCAATGTTCTAATATATTTTAAAAACTATTTGGAATTACACTAGGCTTGAAATTGCTGCTGCATGGTACATTTTTCCAAACAAAATTTAAGTCCACAAGTAATAACCTAATAACTTTTTCTCTGGCAGAGAGGAACTAATCATTGCTGCTTTCACATTCAGTAGGCATTCAATATGGATAAAAATGCATAGGGAAGTGTTAAAGAGTCAAAGGAAACCATTTTGCACCTATTAATCACTTAGATTCCATAAGTTTGGATGTAGCTCTCATCCATCTGTTTGACATTAATGCCATAAAAGTATCTAGGTCAGCCTTCTGTGGTCACAATGATGCTAATCTTATTTCAGCTACATGGATCTAATCATACACAAATGGATTTAGCCCTAAAGGATGATGCAAAACTCCCCCCCCCCACCAGCCCATTAATTGTGGTCAGAATGGTTTGCATTTTTAAAAATTATCCCTGCCAAATCTATAAACAGCTCGCAAAACAATAATCGAAACTCTCAGAGTCTGAGAAGTCTGCAATAGCAAATAAAAGAGAAATTAAATAGAACAAAACCAGATTTAAACAGAATGTAATTAGAATTCCAACACATTCCAGAATAGAATGAGATAGAATGGAACCAAGAGATTAAAGAGAGGGGGAAAAGCAGACTTTTAAACTGGCAAACTTGGGATATTTAGAATGCATTCATTCAGTTGCCTCAGAGCAAGCCATTCAAGGCCTGAGTGGGATTAATTTTTTGAAAAGATGGATTTAGGAAACATCCCTAGGGCTGATGCAAAAGTGCCCATTCAAAAAATAAAAGGCTATTGAAGAAAGGGACATAATAGTAACTGCTGGTGCTGAAAAAACAATTTGTTGATTAATAATATGAAAAATGAGTTATGTGAAGTTGCTACTTGTGCAATTTTCTTTTAGGCCTGAGCAGAGGAAAAATGGGCAAGGAATGCCCTTTCTCTCCACTCATTTTGAACATTGTAATGATCAGCCTCAAGCACTTTAATATCACCAAATATTTAACATCACAGTTGTCTCCAAACTTCAGCTGGGTTCAATGTCACCCAATCCTTTGTTACTATAAAGAACAGGTTTACCTATCATGCCATTCATATTAGATCATATTGCAAAGAATCTGGATAGCTTGAAGTCAAGGTAGATGGATTAGTAACTTTAATAATAGTGTGAAAGTCATAGCTTTTCTTTCAGAACATAGCCTCTTAATGATAACTATGAAGGCCTGGTTTCTGCAATCATCCTCAATGTCATTATCATTGCCATTGTCACTCTCTCCGTGCCAGACTCCTGCTCACCTTAAGAGAGGGCACTTTTAAAGTAACCAGTTACAATCCAGACATTGTGTTTCTTTTTTAATAATGTTGGCACAGTGAAATATGAGGCTGTCGTTGAAGCCATTCCCCAATGTGTAGATAAAATGACAAAACTGCCAATTAGATTCTTGCAAACATAGCCCTGGTTTTAGGCAAATTGGATTGGGTTGAAAACTATCCCCAAATACCGGTTATTACCCTTCACATGAATGCTAATGTCACAACTATTGACTCTTTGTTTTCTCTCTTTATCTACTACCAGCTCCAAGAAGCGGGTTTTTTTTTTAAAAAAAATTTTTTAATCCTTATTCATCTCAATTGCTCAGAATATATTCGGAATGAAATGAAGTATCATAGTTGCAGCTTCATACTGCAACTAGTGTGGGTTGTGGGTGTGGGTGTGGGTGTGTTGCCTGCATTGTTTCATGCTGCCTCTTTGCCTGGGTAAATGTCTACATTTCTTTAAGAAATACAATGTGTGTTCTGCCTTTCAAGGTAATCACCTCCTGATCATGGCTTTTAAAACTAGAACAATGATTTAAATATAATTAAACCCAGATAAAAACCAGTTAAGCCCAGATAAAGACCAGTGCAGCTAAACACTACTATGCATAATGCTGTACATGAAAAATATGATTATATATATATATAATATATATATGGCTCACAAGTATTGGCAAAACTCAACCAGCCCAGGAGGGAAGCTAAAAGGAGGGGAGGAGAGAGGAAGGTTAGAAATGTACGTAACCTTAACTTTTTGTTAAGCTGGCCTGTGACCGCAATAACATTTGACTTGATTTGATTTAACTTTCTGATTTCTCTGTGTGCTCAGCTGCCTTTGTGGTATTTGCATATCCAATAAGAAGAGCAACCAAATATTTTTAAGTATGTTTTGTAAATACAACAAGATTTTAGAAGGCAGAAGACAGCCAAGCATGTGGGGATATGGATAAGGCTTACATATCCTGTCCCAACTCCACCATCTATTAGTCCCAGTTCTACACAGGCTACAATCCCTATTTTAGGGCTCAAGAGGCATTTTTTAGGTTGCATTCCTGAAGAGAGCCCCCAAACCATTATTACAGAAAGGACTTTCATGGATTCATTTGCATGATCTGCTGCCCCTCATTACCAGAACACAAAGGAAATAGAGGAGGAGGATTCATCTACAGATGGACCCCCGATACATTAAAAAAAAGGTAGAGAATTACTGTTGTACATAAGTAAGCAGGGCTTTCCCTCTTTCAGTAGCATGTGGTGCAGTTGTGAAGGTGCTGGCCTGGAAACCAGGAGACTGAATTCTAGGCCTGCCTTAGTCATGAAAGCTATCAGGATGACTTGGGGCCCCTTATTCTCTCTTAGCCCATTCCAATTTACAGGGTTATCATGATGGGGCAAATAGGAGGCAGGATATGAGTGTGATTGCTACCTTGAGTTATGTGTAAAGAGAGGTACGATAAAAATTGTTAAGATATTTAATTTAATAGCTGGAACTGTAAAGTGTGTAATGGGCCAGAACACACAGTTGTAGTTGATTGATTGGAGAGGGCAGGATTCTGCGTGAGGCAATCTATGTTATGATTGGTTGCTGGGTGTAAAGGGGGAGTTTCCCTTTTCCCCCGCCTTTTTCTTCGATGTGCTCTATATGGTTTTCTGTGATTTTACCTGATAATTTACCTCATGATGTGCCTGACTATCCTATTTGCTATAAATATAAATGCAAAATATATTTATTTATATAAAACTACAAGTTTGTGTCAGCATCTTGGACTCCATTTGGACACTGGATACACAATTCCCTGACAATGATGATCATGATGATGATGATGATGATAATAACAATAATAATAATAACAATAATAATAACAACAATAATAATAATAGATCCTGAATTTATCAGACTTATATACCCTGATTTTACAAAAAACCCACCCTACTTGGAACAGCTTATATCCTCCGATGCTACCTGAACAGTTCCTAGGTCCTTGTTTGGGACTTGAGCTGTTGAGCTACCAACCAGCCCCAAAGGCTGTGAATCTCACTAAAGATTAAATAATAATAATAATAATAATAATAATAATAATAATAATAATAATAATAATAATAATAATACAGGTCCTTGAGAAGGACTCAATAGGTGGATAAAAATGTCACATCCAGTCTGAACATCTGGCTGACTGTGTGAGGAATCATATTATTTGTCAGTTTTTCTCCAAGCAGCTTCCTAGGAAACATAGTAGCTTGGCTGATAGCCGGTCGTGGCTATTCATGTAGGGAAGCACCATGGCAATACCCAGTACACACTTGCCAATGTAGATTGTTTTTATTTACACCTTGCTTGAAAGGGGCTCAGAAGTAATCCGTGACAAAGGTAAAGAAAATGCCATGTGGTTTTCTGTGAATTCATGAAAAAAATGTGGACTCCATATTGTTACCGCCATGCTGTGGCAAAGGGGAAGGTGAGACACACCTCCCCCTGACCGTATTGTTTAAGCCAGTCTTTCCATTTTATTAAAAAAAAAATAGTTTTCCTTTTCTGCAACTATGATACCATGGATGAGGGTGCTATTAGGGCCTTGCTCAAAATAGTATTTGCCACCCTTGAAAGAGCAGAATGAAAAAGTTGATGTGAAGAGTGAAACATGGGCATCTATGTGCCTCTTTGTTTCAACTTGTCATTCGAGTAAGGGAGGAGGTGTTGATCATGAATGGGTGAGTTGGAGAAATAAAATTTCTACAGTCCCACTGAAGCTTGTGAGAGTCTGGAAACTTTTCAAGGATGTCTTAACAGGTGTGAAAAAGGTGGCAGGAGGTTCCCACAACAAAGAGAACTTGTTTACAATGTGGATGCCTGGGGGTTTGACTGGGAAAATCATTGTTTAATACTGTGAACTGCTGTCTGAGAATTTCAGAGTTAGTTTTACCTCGCCATTACCATACAATGTATTCAATGATCAGTAAGCTTTTCAGAAAATAAACGATCCTGGACTTTTATTGGGATACTCAAGCTGGAAGTTGACAGTTGGCATGCTCAGCTCAGCTCAGCTCAGGGGAAACTTCCTTCCCAGTCCTAGATATCATCATCAGTCTCATCTTGCTGTTCTTGGGGAAATAAAACCCATCTCAACCGAGCTCTCTCAAGTGAGTTAGGAGCATGTTTGCTGGATCCAAAGAGTAAAACAAATGTTGTACTATACATCTGATTAAAAAGAAAAAAAAAGAGTGGGAGGCAACTGAACGCAACATGAGATCAGCTGAAAGGAAAAAGAAGGTGATCTCAGGCCATGAGCAAACGATGGTTTCTCTGAAGCAATGCATGCTATCCTGTTCTTTCCTATAGCAGGAGCTTGGCATAATTATCAGCAGACTTGGGGCTGCAAAAATACAACAGCAATTCAGAAGCCTTGCTGGAAAAAAGGGAGGGGGAAAATCTAATTTATCTTATTCTCTAAACGCTTCATGGCTGTTGCTTTCCCAATTCCCCCATCATTGATGGAATAGTGAAATTAGCTGGATCAATTCATTAATCACTTCTGGTATAATCAATTTCAAACCTAAGGATTAAGTTGATTTCTAAAGGAAAAAATGAGTGGAAAGAAGACCTATCTGGATTACATTTCTATCCTTTTAGATACCATGTCTTAAAAAAGAAATTGTCAACATTTAAATTGGAAAAGCGCTGTGAATCTAGGCATGGCAGGGGAGAATTTCAAAGTGAGATTTGTCAAGCAATTTCATCAGCATTCTGTCAACTTCCTGGCACAATCATACCTATTCGGTCATTAAATAAATGCATTATCAGTTGTGCTGAACTTGTAGGTCTCAATTTTTATACCATAAACTTTCATCACTCATCCTATATCCAATGCATTGTCTACTCTATCCATCCATATGATCTATGGACTCCTCTCAAATAATTGCTGCAATTAGAGATCAAAGAACATGCCTCAAATATACACCACATAATTCTTGCTATGGTTCTACTTGAGCTTCTGCACTGTTCTCCAGTTCCATGAAAATAACTTGAAGGCAGAGGTGGTGTTCAGCAGGTTCTGACCAGTTCTAGAGAACTGGTAGCAGAAAATTCGGAGAACTGGCAAGTGCCACCTCTGACTGGCCCCATCCCATCTATTCTCTGCCTCCTGAGTCCCAGCTGATCGGCTGTATTAGGAATCTGTCCACCAATTAGTTGGGTTGGCAATATATAAATCAACAATGTATGTTTGTAACTTTAAGACAAAATCACTGTATTGATTTATACTATATTACAATTGGTTGATTGTATTGCAGGTTGCCATAAGAGGGAGCTAGAGATCATGGCTTGTTCTCTCTGACATTTTGTATCTCTGACATTCTGTCTCTCTGACATTCTGCTGCTGTGCTTATACTTTGATATGTTTGTTTACTGTAAATGACAAAGGCAACCGGTAAGAAGACTTTGTAATTGGATATTCTTTGGACTGTAAAACGTATATGACCTGGACCGTTTATTGGACTGTGCTATTTCTTAAAGTAAACTTTAACTCAATTTAGTGTATCTGTGTGTGGCTGGATAATTATTCATAACTATTCTCATAAATGTTTCCATGTGCATATCCTTGTTACTCAAGGGTTATTCTGTACATATCATAACAGGCTGGGTCTTCTTTTGTTGCCATGCACAGGAAAACAGAGCTGGAAAGCAGGTTAGTGGGGTGGGGAGGGAATGGGGATTTTGCAGTAATGTTCCCCCTGGAGTGAGCTGGGAATGCAGATTTTACAATATCCTTCCCCTGCCGCGACTCCCACCAAGCCACACCACACCATGCCCACCAAGCCACACCCACAGAACTGGTAGTAAAACATTTTGAATCCCACCACTGCTTGAAGGGTTGAACAATAGTGCAGTTGGATGCTTCATGGTTTATGGAGGTATGTGCAAAGACAACAGTCAGTGAGAGCCTTTTCTTCTCCCTCCCAAATTCCCAATGACTTGGAGTATGAGTAGCTGACTACACATATGCTTCAACTATAAGAGGAACAACCAAGAGGAACTCTTGGGTATGGATGTTGTAAGAGATGTATGGAATAAAGAAGCAAGACCATGAAGTTACTTTACTGTGCAAGGATTTGGCGAAAGTAAATGTTATGAAGTATGAAACCAGAGCAAAGACATAGGCACAGGAGATTGTGTGGGAGAGCAGAAGAAAAGAAGGTTGCAAGTGAGAAAGAAGAAAATGTCAACAGCAGCAAACTAGTGGTGTGGGAAAAGGGGGTGCAGAATTCAGACACAAAAGCAGCTGAAAGCTGAGTTGAGCAGCAGAACCAAGCAGCCATGCCAATTCCTGCAGTTCTGCTAACAGCCAACCTGCAGCTGGTAACAAATCTTTCCTCTCCCAGACAAAGACAGAGACCGTGCTATGCTAAAATCCTTGCAGGGGTTCAGGGTGGACAGTAACAAGTCTTTATCTGAAAACACTGAAATGCTAGCCAATAACAAAGCCAGCCAAAATTAAAATGGCTGCAGGACTCCCCCTCCCAAAACCCACAGCTGAGTGGGCAGGCAAAGCCAGTGCCAATTAACCTTTCTGCTTTATACGTGTGTAGGTAATTCAAGATGAGGGAAAAGAGAAAAATGAGTTTATGAAAAGTTGTAATTCAAGAACTGACACATAGAACACATAGAAACAGGTACATTTATTTTAGGTATATGATTAGCATTAGAAATATGTAGGTATCATAAATCTTAAGAGTTATTTTTGTATAATAATACTATTGTAACAAAGGAAAGGAAAAAAATGCACTTTTCTGTGGCCTGAAACATTCTTCCAAAAGAATCCATCACAAGATCCCTTCTTTACACAGTAATCTATAGGGATTCTCACGAAGTCAGCCTGCCACATCTGGTGGCCTATTGCTCATTCCACTTAGTGGGTCCTAACCTTGGATCATTGGAATTGCATCGTCCTTTACAACTAGGGGGTCCAAAGTGGGTGTGATGAGAAGCTGGGGCAATTTACAATCATCTTCTAAATTTGTAAAAAGCTTTGCATCAGCTTTCTCGAACTGGTATCTAAGGGCTGCCATAAAGAAGAGGGGGTCAAAGCACCTGAAGGCAAGACAAGAAGCAATGGATGGAAGCTGATCAAGGGGAGAACCAACCTAGAACTAAGGAGAAATTTCCTAACAAAACAATTAATCAGTGGAGCAACTTGCTTCCAGAAGTTGTTTTTTGCTCCAACACTAAAGGTTATTAAGAAGAGTTTGGACAACCATTTGTCTGAAATGATATAGACCCGTTTTAGGAAACCCTACATATAGGGTGTTTCCTGCTTGAGCACACGGTTGGACTAGAAGACTTCCAAGGCAGAGGTGGTATTCAGCAGGTTTTGACCAGTTCTGGAGATCCGGTTGCGGAATTTTGAGTAGTTCAGAGAACTGGCAAATCCCACCTCTGACTGGAGATTTTACGGTATCCTTCCCCTGTCACACCCACCTAGCCACACCCACAGAACCGGTAGTAAAAAAAAAAATTAAATCCCACCACTGTTCCAAGGTACCTTCCAATTCTGTTATTTTGTTATTCTGGTAAATTTCTGATGTGATGGTGATCAACTCCTGTAATTCCCAATGAGCATTACAGATTCTTTTCTATGGTATTGCGGTACTCCGATCCAGTAAGTAGTTTGTATCAGTAATAAGGTTATTGCAATAAAATGTAACCAATTCAGGAAGGAGGCTAAAACTGATTCAGAGAAGGCCTAAGCAATAGGTAGAGTCATCCCTGTAAAGAGAGCTACTATTTTTAGAAGTTGGTAATTTACTTTGCAACATAATAGCTTTCTGAGTTTTGTTTTTAAATTAAGGGGGTTTTAAAGAATAAAATAAATCAGCTAGAGATATAGAACAAGTTGAGAGCCAGACATTATGCTGGCTGCAGGCTTTACCTTACTTACTATTTGTCCGTTGTTTTAAGACTAAGGCCTGGCCTTTGAAATGTAAAAGGTCCAGCTTTTTCTCCAGGACCAAAATAACATTACATTCTGCAGCTACATTTAAAGCAGTGGTCATCAACCAGTGGGCCGGGGACCACTGGTGGTCCGCGAGAAAATTTTGGTGGTCCGTAGAGAAATGTCACCCCCAAAGCACCCCCCAAAGCAATTAATCCAGGCTGCAAAGGAACACAAGGCTGCGCTGCCCATATGGCCCATAGGAACACAAGGCTTGCATTGCGAACAACACGAAGTAGTGAAGGGAATGGGGGAGGGGGTGGGGAGGAACTTGCCCGATGCACCTCGCCTGGCCCACTGGGCTGCTTCTTTGCACTTCTTTCTTCTTCTTTTGGCAAGGAAAGCAGCACTAGTCTTTCTCTCTCCCCAAACTCCGCCAGAAATGAGTCTTTGGGACCCTGCAAGACTCATTTCTGGTAGAGTTTGGGGGAGAGAAAGAAAGACTTCTGCTGCTTCTGCTGCTTTCCTTACATGAAGCCAAAAGTCTCTCTCTCTCTCTCTCTCTCTCTCTCTCCCCCTGAGAATGGAGCTGAAGACGGTATCCTGCGATCCCAAATAAAGAATGATCAATTGATAGGAAAACGGGGTGGGAAATTTTCCTGCAGACGTTTTTGGGGATTTTCCTAGGGTCTCTGGTCCGTGGGATTTAAAATTATAAGTTTGGTGGTCCCTGAGGTCCAAAAGGTTGGTGACCCCTGATTTAAAGGACTAATTTCAAATCTGGAAAGAAAATTGAAATAGTTACTGAAGCAAATATCGAGGAGACAAAGTCCAGGTCAGACATTGCTAGAATGAAAGCCAGCCCCAAAGGTCTAACTGTGATGTCTCCCCAGGATAGCCTTGGTAAATTATTGCTGCAGCAGCCGAGATGCCAAAGGTAATGAAGGTAATAAGCTTTCTTGCTGCAGGGGCTATAAAAATATATACTAGGTTGAGGAACTGAAGCAGAGAATCATGGGAAGAAACACAAAAAGCAACTTTTTTAAGGTGGGGGGAATGATGACAAGCAAACATGTTTCCAGAAAGAGCATGATACTTGGGTGCATAGCTTCTTTAATTGGGCCCAGGGCCAAGTTAATAAGTTCTAAGCATTCTTTTCCAACAATGCCAAGGATCTGTCCCTTGAACACTTAGATCAGGGAATTGTCTGAGAATTCTGGGAGTTGAAATTCACAAGTCTTAATGTTGCCCAGGTTGGACACCCCTGGTTTAGATCAATGGGATGGCGGGTAGGTAGAGACAACAGAATCCTGGATGACATTCCTATTTTCAAAGACTCAACCAGAGCATTTAATTAGATATTAAGCTGAAGATATGGAGGCCAAACAGTGGAAAGGCTCTTCAGAAGCTCATGTATCTCATCTTAATCATTTAATGATGTGTGTGTGTAAGAGGAAGATGTTTTTGTTAACAAATAGCAATATACTGGAAGAAAGGATTGTAGCTAGGTGATTTAACACAACAACTTCCATCTCTAAATGGAGTACAGGTAGTCCTCAACTTACAACCCCAATTGAGACCAGAATTTATGTTGCTAAGTGAGAAATTTATTAAGTGAGTTTTGCCCCATTTTATGACTTTTCTTGCCACATTTATTCAGTGAATAAATCACTGCCATTGTTCAATTAGTAACACGGTTGTGTTGGAAGAAATAGCCATCTGGTTCAGTTCCTAGCCGGGAGAAAGACACTGGAAATATGGAGGCTGACTGGAAAGATGGTTTAATGATGAAGCAGAAGCACCAAGTACATGGTCCTGGTACTGCTGACCACATGGAGTTGAGAGTGAGCTGTTTTTATACCTTCCCTTGGGCTTTGCACTTGAGCTTCATGTTCCTGTGAAAGAACATGTATTCTAGTGGCTGTTGTCAGACTCCCATGGGGCCATGTAGGGGTCATAGCTGGCTTTGTAGGTTGCCTGAGAAATTTGGTTGAAGTTTCTGAGGGTGATGCAATGTCCTTAAGAGATTGTACAATGCAGTGAGCTCTGTGTCTTAGTGACTTAATCTTATTATTTCCTGAAGTCTTAATCCCTTCACCATGTAGGTGAAGGTCTTTTCTTTTGTAGAAAGGCTGGCCCAGTCTTTCTTAATGGGCACAGAATATCTGCTGGGTGGGGGGCAGGGAGCTGGGACTCTGAGTTTCTTTCTCCCTTAAGATTTGTTATTTCTCTTTTAGGGGAAATATAATATTCTGCCTTTTTAATATTTCCTAAAACATTTCATTCTTCTAGGAGAGGAGTGGGTGCTAACTTTCTACAGTTGTTAAGTGAATTGGGCTTCCCCATTGACTTTGCTTGTCAGAACATTGCAAAAGATAATCACATGACCCCAGGATATGGCAACCATCATAAATATGAACCAGTGGTCAAGCATCTGACTGTAATTCATGTGACTGTGGGGGATGCTGCAATGGTCATAAGTGTGAAAAATAGTCATAAGTTCAGTGCCATTGTAACTTTGAATGGTCGCTAAATGAACTGTTGTAAGTCAAAGACTACTTGTAATACCCCCAACTGAAGGTTGTGGCTGTAGAACCAGGGGTGGGATTCTACCAGTTTGGACCGGTTCGGGCGAACTGGTAGTTCCGGTGAGTATTTGGCCCCGCCCACCCACCCACCCACCCCTGCTCTTTCCTGTGCTTTATTTCATTGTTTTAGAGCACAGCTGATTCACGTGGCAGAGCGGTTTTGCTTCACCTCAGCTGTTTTATTCACAAGGACTGCAGTAGAAGGTAAGTATTAGAGCTGAAAATGGGCTTTTCAAATGGGAAGCACGCACGCAAAGCACGCGTTGGGTGAGCAAAGCACGCTCTCGCCGAACCGGTTGTTACACCGGTTGAATCGCACCACTGTGTAGAACCCCAGCAGCAGAACTCTGCATGCGGAGTAGGGTCTTCAGCAGGGATCCAGAAAGATTGTTTGCATAAATGAGTGGCCCTGCTTGAGTTGTGGTTCTTGAGCCATCTCAACTTTTGTTAGAGTTCTCTTTCAGCAGCTGTCCAAAGGGACCAAAAATCATTCAAAGCAGGAGAAGGTGGTTGCATTGGAAAAAGGAACTGGAACAACAACTATTTTTTAGTGTTCAATCAGGCTGAAAAAAACCTGTTGTGATTTCTTGCAATCCACAGAAGTTTAGTCTACCTCAGGGGTGTCAAACTCGCGGCTCACGGGCTGGATGCATCACGTGCTGGCCCTACCCCTCACCCGGTTTAGCGAAGGGGGAAAAAAAGTCCTGAGACATCATGTGACGATGCTGTGATGATGCGAGTTTGACATCCCCGGTCTACTTCCTAGTGCAGATAGAGCTGAATTGAAATGATGCTGGTAATTCTCATGGGCACTAAATAAAAGGATGTATTTGCTGTACTGTAACCTTATTAGGTAGGCAGCTACTCACACACAGCAACTGAAACAAAAAGTACATATGGCCAGATTAAGACAGATTCATTCATCATACAATATGCATTTTTCATCTTATATAGCAAGGAAAATCCATACTTGCAAATAACGCCAAAACAGAACTGCATGCATGAATGGGTAGAGAGATGGATAGGTGCGCAATTGATAAATACATTGATTTTTTAAAAAAAAGAACAAATTGCCCATTTTATGGTTGCATAATCTTACAGACAAAATATATCAGTAGCAGAGGTAAGTGAAAGGTGGTCAGCCAAGGCAAGGCAAGGATTAAAAAAAAATGCCTCAGACACTACCATTGATGGTTCCAAGTGCTAGAATGAATTCTGAAAAATCATGTAACAATAGAAAAAGGGAGTAGCCATATTTCTATTGAACGACCTTGATTATTCCTCAAAAGAGTCCTCAGAGATTTTCTAGTGGCCCTTTATGGGAGTGGAATTTTTTTTGAGGGGTGAGAGAGTTTATTCAACTGTGATATGTCTCAGTGGTGGGATTCAAATTTTTTTTACTACTGGTTCTGTGGGCATGCCTTGGTGGGCGTGGCAGGGGAAGGATACTGTAAAATCTCCAGTCAGAGGTGGGATTTGCCATTTCTCCGAACTACTCAAAATTTCCGCTACCGGATCTCCGGAACTGGTCAGAACCTGCTGAATACCACCTCTGATATGTCTGCTTCATGAATCAACAGTTTCTTTGTTTCCCCAACAGAAATGGGAATATTTAGTTTTCAACAAACTTGCTGAGAAAGATTTCTACAGGTTACAAAACATAGAATCAGGGGTTGCACCTGGTTCTAAGTCCACAAGTTGCCTATGTCTAGATTAAATGTAGTTCCCCACACCTTAACAGTACATCAGCATTCAGGCAGTGACGTCCATTTAAAAGGCACTATGGTTAGGAAAGACTATATTTTGAAGCCAACTAAATGACCATCTTAAAAGTAAGATAAGATCCGTAAGATAGTTGTTTTCTTCTGAAAGCAGTGCCAACATTGTTTAAAAGGCCCTTACCCGATTTTGCAGACTTCTACAGAACAGGTGGAGTTTCCAAATAAACAATAACAAATATACATATTTTGACCACGAATTTCCTGAAGAAATCTTTTCATCTCTTGAGAAAGAAGTTTGAGTATTGTCCTTTACATAGTTTTCTGCTGCTGAAGGTTGTAGATCATGATAGTACCCAAGATGTCCCTCACTTGAGGCATCCTTGGTGGAAAGCTAACCCTATGAGCATTCTCCAACATTCCCACAATTAAGTGTAGAATGTTTTGGTGGGGAGGGAATATATCTGTATGGGTCTGATGTTAGTCAAGATACCACATAGAGCCAAAGTTTTCTATGCATAAAGCAATAGGCTTGATGCTGTACAGAGGTGCCTCTTTTGACCTGACACAAAGCAGCTGTTTGTTGTCATTATGGTTTAATGACCCAAATGGGATCAGTTTACAGATGGAGATAATTAATTTCCACCACTCAAGAAGGGCAGGCACAAGGGAGAACAGTGTATATAGTAGAAGGCAGTTTGTGCCGGAGCTGGGTCTGAAAAGGAGACAGATACCTTGTTTTTCTGATCTCAAAGAAAAGGGGGGATTGTATCAAACATTGTCTTGGCGATGAAAGGAAGCAGGAACAGGATTTGAGGGTCAGAGTTTAAAGTGTGTGTGTGTGTGTGTGTGTGTGTGTGTTAGCCTTTGAGTCAGTCTTGACTCCTGCAACTGCCTGGGTGAGTCTTTGAAGTTTACGTGACAAGATTTCAGAAGTGGGTTACTCTTGCCATCTTTTAGGACTGAAAGAGGAACTGGCCCAAAGTCACCCAGCTGCCTAAAGCAGGACTAAATGTCACATTTCCGAGCTTCTAACCTGGTGCCTTAACCATCCCATCAACCTGGTTGTCCAGTGGGCAAACAAAGAGCCTCAGTTCAAATGTAAGCTGTTATAAGAAGACGAAGAAAGTCCATATTCTGTTTGGTGGCATGTTGGTCTAGACCTAGAAAATCTAGAACTACGCCGCCTTCGGTACGATCTAAGTATAGTATATAAAATCATACATTGCAATGTCCTACCTGTCAATGAATACTTCAGCTTCAACCATAACAACACATGAGCACACAATAGATACAAACTCAAGGTTAACCTCACCAAACTTGATTGCAGGAAATACGACTTCAGCAACAGAGTGGTCAATGTCTGGAATACTCTACCTGACTCTGTGGTTTCTTCCCCAAACCCCAAAAACTTTAACCTTAGACTGTCTACTATTGATTTCACCCCTTTCCTAAGAGGTCTGTAGGGGGCGTGCATAAGTGCACCAACGTGCCTACCGTCCCTGTCCTATTGTTTCTTTTTATTTTTCTTATTTGTATCCATTTCATGTATTCATAACTATGTTATACTTATACCTATTATCTTGTAAGCGATTGACAAATCAAATCAAATCAAATCAATAAAAATAAATAAATAAATAAATTTACTATTAATCATTGAATGATAAATGGATATTAATTTCCGTGTGTCTTAATTGAATCCAAGTAGATTGTAATACATTCTTCAGCTTAACAGACTCACATACACACATTCTTAACAGAATCACTTACACACATAGCATGCTTACATACTACTACTACTACTACTACTATTACTACTACTACCCAATATAACCTCCAAACATCTGGAGCACCATGTGAATACTATCGGCATTGACAAAATCACCATCAGTGAATTGCAAAATACTTCTTTGCTTGGAATAATGTGACGGTACATTTAGCACCATCAAATGTAAACACCTGCCTATCCCAGGTTGTTGGGAAGGACTTGATAGGTAGATAAAAGTTCCCAATCCAGCCTGAAGATCTGGCTGACTGTGTGATGAATAATAATACCCAACAAAGGTCATGTCCTCAGAAGAGGAGGGGAAAGATAAAGTAAACAAGGTAAAACAATTCTTGCTATGTTTCTATCATGCTCACTTTTGAGAAGCAGGCTATTCAGGAAGACACAGTTGATGATACAAGAACTGATAACTGAGACTATGGTGGCTCTTGAGCTCTTCCTCACAAGTTAGTTACTGATGGCTGCTGAAACGAAGATGAGCTCCTGCCCAAAAAGGCACTGAAGCAAACCGAGATTACACCCCTTAAGAGGTTTATTATAAAAGAAAAGCAAACAAAACTTGTACTGTAAAAAATGGCAGTACGGAACTGGACTGGATAGCCAATGTTTTAAGCTTCTATGATAGCTCAGAGTCTCTTAAGTGACGACTCAGTCTGTCAAACGTTCACCAAGATTTGACAGATAAACTCATATCCATTTTCTCCTTCAGCGTTTGGCTAATATAATCTACTATAAAAAGAAAAAAACTCCTATTTAAAATGGGCCAGAGCCAAAGTTCTTCATTAGCCAGTATCAGATATCTTACATTTAACAATATTACTTAAGCCTATATCATTTTGTTTGAAGTCAACACTCTAGATAATTTTTTTAATTTCTAAAACAACAACAACAATACAGTGAAATATTACTGCCAAGTTTGTAAATTCACAATTTGAGGAGTTAACATGCTGTGCCTAAATATCAGAATGTACTTGCTGTCCTTCCTTTCTCCGAACCCAATTTGTGCCAGGAAGCCAAGGAACTATATGACTCTTGCCAAGATAGTTGGGGTCACAGTCTCCTCTGAGAATATTGCCTTATTAATGCTACCACTGTCATTTGGGCATATTTTTTTCATCTAAATTGTTTGTTATTTTAAGAATGTCAAGCTCAAAACAGGCCAGAGGTGCAGGAAGGTTATTTTCAATTTGGTCCTTCTTGGGTTGTTTGAGTTCTTTGATGGTTCCTAAGAGAAATAGCCTTTGTTTATGAATTATGTAAGAGCTATAATGTTTTGCTTGATCAAACTAAGGTCTACCTAGTCAGGGATCTTTTCTAAAGGCAACAAAATGTATCTAGAAAGACAGAAAGGGGTGGAAATAGAGAATATTCTATGTATCATTTAATGAGCAATTAACAGTCATGATTATTTATCATGATTAATAATTCCAATTAATTTGGAGATGAAGAACTAGATTTGATTGGATCTAGCCCCCATTTGCTCAAGAAGTCTAGATAATGTTAATGAGCAAGGCTTGTGGAAAGCTGCAAAAACAAATAGATGACACCATCTGTTTCTTCATTAGAGATAGGAAGCTATTGCTTCCCATCTTGTCCTATCTGCAAGGCTGGTTCTGACCAATCTCAAGCATTTTGTCTTTCCCCTAACAATCTCCAGGACAAAAAGGCACTTGTGGACCCTTGAGCAGAATGGGTCTGTATGTTAGTGGTAGTGACCTTGGGTTCTTTGTGTTTCCTTTAAGAAAGATGTAGAAGGATTGATTCCAGATGGACATCTCTCACTGCCAATGTGATTCTAAAGATGTTGGCTATCTTCATTTCCTCTTTGGGGAAAAATGACCATCATTACAGCTGACAGGAAGTAGATTGAGAGACAAAACTTTGTGGCGAAAAGGAAGTCTCAGTTGAGATTGTATAGACCAGATTGGCCAGCCTGAGGCACCACATCTGTTTATCATGTCAATATATCTCCTGCCTATAGGGAACTGATTAGGGGTGCAGGCTGAAGGTTTTCCATTCTTGTATTAATGAATCTATGTAGAATCACAATGGATATTGACATTATATAATTAGTTAGTGACATTCAGCTTCCACAAATCTGGGGAAACTCAGATTTCTGATTTTGTTTGTTAGAAGGCAATAAAGTAGTTCTCTTACTTGGGACCAGCAGAATTTTGTAAACTTTCATCATATTCTTTAACATTTCATGGTTGAAAATAGGAACTCTTCTATACAGGTGAATCAGGAAAATAAGAGAATCATTTCACTGAATTTCTTCACTGAGCCCAAAGCCCACTCTATGTGAGTTAGGACTTGAAAAGTAGCTTATAATAAATAAACCCCAGCTCCATGTTTTTGCTGTCCTGATAAAGTAGTGGAAACAGAATGGAGTCTTCTTTGTGTTGTGTGCAGTTAGAAGGTCGTAAGCGTCTCAGGCCCAGGTTAAATCCTAGTTTGACCAAAAATGGCCAGGACGGAAGGAAGGAGAGCTGAATTTCAGTCACTCACCACAGCCCATGCCCACGTTGTGTTTCTCAGGCAACACAGACACTTGAGCTGTGGGCGGCAGTTAGCAACTGCAATTGTTTCTAAGAAACCAGAAAAAAAAAACCACCCTGAGATTAGCAGAGATTTGTGACTATACTTAAGACAAGCTGGTGGACAAGCTGGCTGTTTGAAAAGCAACATTTAAAAAAATGGTGAGGGAACGTTGGGAGAGTCTGTTGGTCTGGAGCTGAATTACAGTGTAGTGGATAAAATGTTGGACTATGAACGAAGAACGAAGTCTGGATTTGATCCAACACTCTTCAGCTCTGGAAGTTTAGCTGACTTTGAGGCAGTCACTTTCTCTCAAGCTAACCTACCCCACAGGGTGTTTTTGGTCTATGATGTCTTGAGTTCCCGAAGGACAGTTGGGATGGAACTATAAGTTAAGTAAGTAAGTAAGTAAGTAAGTAAGTAAGTAATACCAGTAATACCGGTAGTTAGAAATTCTGTTTTATATAAAGCACTACAGAGCAAACAAAGAGGAAGAAAAAGGACAACAACAAGAAGAAGAAACAGGAAACACAACTAAGAAACTCAGAAATGGGACTATTATAAGGAGTAGTTGTTGAGTGGGAATGTTGGAATACATGTTAGAATCAGGAGTGGGATTCTACAGGTTCGCACCTATTTGCTAGAACCGGTTGTTAACATTCTAAGCAGTTCTGGGAACCGGTTGTTAGAAGAACTTACTGGTCTAATCCTGTAAGGAAGGCAGGAAGGAAACATTCTGGTGTTGCTTACAGAAACTGCCTCTCCGTTAACCCTTATTACATTCTTGGCAGGACTAGACTTCCTGTCTCAGGAACATCTCTGGAGTTTTTCCCCCCTCCTTTGCTGGTACTTTGCTTGTGTGGAGTGACCATTCAAAGTTACAATGGCACTGAAAAAAGTGACATGACCATTTTTCACACTTACGACTGTTGCAGCATCCCCACAGTCACAGGAGGCCAGGTGAGGAGATGCGTGCCTCGATGTGAGTGATGTTGAGTTGGCCACGCCCAACCAGTCACATTACCACCAAGCCACACCCACCAACTAAGCCATGCCCACAGAACCTGTTGTTAATAAAATTGAATCCCACCTCTGGTTAGAATGTATTCCAACATAAACAAATAAACAAACAAAAACATACACATATAATACATACATAATACATACATAATACATACATGATACATACATACATAAAATTTCTGGTGAAAGGAAACTTTGTAGCAGGGTGAGCTCTCATCCTTGTGGGGCCTGGCTTCTTTTGACAGTTATTTTGTTATATGGCTTTGCATATAATACTATTTTTCTGCTTTCTCCTGCCCCAGAATAAGGTGATTATCCTGGTTGCTATTACAATGAATTGTGTGAAGTTTGATTAATGATCTGACGTATAAACCTTGAGGCTGATCTAAAAGCAGGGACTCCATTGCACTGCAATCATTCTGGATGCAGGCCATGCTGTTTCAACCAGCTGGTGAGAAATGAATTATTATTTTTTGGTAAGCTTCAAGCTAATTAGCAAAAACTCTGGCAGAGATTATTTACATCCTTCCTTTCTCCACCTTCATCCACCACATTGACTTGATTTTTAAAATGATTATTAATTGAAGGGGAAGAAAAGCAATATGTGCTTGAAATTCCAGAAGGGAGGTCAGAAACTAGAGTTGTTCTGGAGTTAGAATTTGCTCAATCTAGTAAATAAAAAACTGAGTTAACAATTAGCTACAAGAACTGAGAAGCCCCACTTAAAGCAAGCCAGGGGAAATGCTTTGGATTAAGAATGAGGAGGATGAAGGTAGTTATGGAGACCTCTTATGTTAGCTTAGTAAATGTAGAATAAAATGTAAAGCAAAGGAAATTTGCGGAACAGGTTTTGGCACCTTGGTTTCCTCTTCCTCCATCTTGGCAACTGGCATGTATTTATGAAGGTTGCAGTGTCCTGGGGTTATGCAATTACCTTTTGTGATCTTCTGACCAGCAAAATTCGTGTGTGGAATCCAGATTCACTTAACTCTGTTACTAACTTAATTACAGTGATTCACTTAATGACTGTGGCAAGAAAGATTATAAAATGGAGCAAAACTCACAATAACTATCTTATTTAGCAATGGAATTTCTGGGCTCAATTGTGATCATAAGTCAAAGATTACCTGCGGTAGATGATGCATCAGAGTCAACAGTTGCATAAAAGCCTGAGAATTACAGTGTTAAAGAAAGGCATGGTTTGAAGTGGCCTCATTTGCACAGCATAGTATCTGTTTTCCAGACAGGGAAAACAGCCGCTGCTTTTAACTGAAACTGGATTATGTAGTATGTATGTATGCTAAGCCTGAATTTCTTGGAATATATGATATGAAAGCTCTGGCTTTAGCATTCTAGAAAAAAAGCAAAACAATCCATGATATTTAAGTCTAGATCAAAACAATAACGCATTAGATAGGGAACAATAATTGGCTCACATAAAAATGGAAATCATAGAAGGGATGAGAAGATCCTACTGAGAGAACCTGATTTTTTTTAGAACTGCCAGTGATTAATCTGTAGCAACGAACAATAGCATTAAACTCTTCTTCAATCAAAGGAGAGAGATGGTTTGGAATACAGAATACAGAAATGTATTCTTTATGAAAATAAGCTTGTTGTTTATGTAATGCTTATATTGTACATTATGTCCATTATGTAAGGCATGGGCAATTTAGTGACAGTGTTGGGTTTGTTGTTGTGGGAAGCCCCTGCCTCCAAGAATGAAATGTTTTGGGAAATATTAAAAAAGGCAGAATAAAAATATTTCCCTTAAAGGAGAAATGAAAAAAAATCTTAAGGGAAGCAGAAACCAGCCCCAGTTTCCCTGCCCCAAGCAGAAACCGAGGAGGCCAGCTTTTAGAAATGCAGATTTGGTAATTCATTCAGAACGACTGAGACAAGACAGAAACTCAGATAAGCAACACGCAAAAGGTTGACAAAATTAGCTCAGACAAGCACCTCCTATGATTTGCATTTCCTCTTTTGCCTGTAGAGTCAGCTGTGACCTCTATATAAACCCTACATGACCCCAGAGGAATCCAGAAAGTATAAAAACCCAACAACTCCATTTTGTCAGCTGCTCAGAATCACATGTGGTTGGTGGTTCTGTTTCATCAATAAAGAGAACCTTTCTTTTCAGTCAGCCTCCATTTTGTTTCCAGTGCCTTTCTCCTGGCTTGGACCTATACCTGGATATTTCTTCCAACTTGTTAAGGTCTTGGGATTTAAGAGCTGACCAGCAGTAATAGCTGCCAGATGTGGCTGATGAAATGAAGGTGATTCACATAGCATGGGTATTTCCCTTTAAGACTAGGGGTGTGTTCTATCTCTTTAAGAGATGTTTATATAAGAGGCAGCCATTAGAGGGCATGTCCTCTCTCCTTGTGTTCAGTATTCATTGCAGAGTTCTCCCTGTAAGAGTTAAGAAGAAGTTGTGCTTGCTTGTAAGTTACTTTGCCTACCACGTATATTTCTGTATATAATTGTTGTAGATAAACCATTGTTAACTGTCTAAGTCTCTGTGTGCTGTGTTTTGTTCCTGGGTTGTCTCATAATGGTAGTCACACTGTAAATGCTCTGACACAACATTGTTAGGATTCTATCACTCACCACTCAATGGATGTTTATTATGCATTCCTAAACTCATTTGATGGATTTTGAAGAGCAAGATGGAAAGAATATTGATGCTTTTGAACTTTGGTGTTGGAGAACATTCCTGAGAATACCATGGACAGTCAAGAAACAAACCAATGGATCATTGAGCAAATCAACGCAGAATTATCACTCAAAGCACAAATTACCAGGCATTACTTAGAAAATGTTATGCAAGACCTAGCTCTGTGCTGGAAAAGCTGAAAGGAAAGAGAAGATGACAATCAGGAGCAAGAAAATTACAGTGGTGATTAGTGCACCATTGGAAGATCTAAAAAACCATATTAGAGCTAGATCGTCATAGACAAAATCTGTATGGTTTCTAGGCGACAGAAACAACATAAATACACAATCAAACAAAGTCATTTGAATAGTAATATTGTTATTCACATGTCCATTCTATCAGTGTTGCTTATTGCAAGCCAAAGGAGTGGGTGGGGGAGAATTTGATATCTCAAAGAAAGAACAAAGATAATATTCCACAGAAAACCACAATGTTTCAAGACCGAAATTTTCAAGAATGAATTTCTTGAGGATAGTGAAATGAATAGGACTATAGTTATGACATTTTCACAATTCCTATGAATAAATCTATGAATAAATAAAGTGGTGCTAGGCAAATGAACTCATGCTGGTGTCATTTGACATGTGTTTTGCCCCAAATATTTGACCCATGCCGTTTTTATATGAATCTCATCCTTTCTCCTGTGGTTAAATTTGCATGAAAAAAAAAATCACATCTATATAATTAATAAAACTTCCAAAGCAGGCATTTTAAAATGCAATGCGAAAGTTTTCTGAGTAGAACTGTGTCAGAGCATTCAAACGCTGGTGGATAATTAGGTGCTGATCTGTACATCAGGTCAGGTAATCTACATCACTTCCATTCATAAGAGTTTGTAATGACTGCATTGCTTTTTTCAAAGCTAGTTCAGGCTGAGCAAATCTGGAAAGCAAATCCCACCACAAATAATAGCCAGTTCTGTTCTTCACTCAAAATAAGCAGCAGGTACGTGGAGTCTTCTCCCACCAGCTGCACAATTCTGGTTGTTCCCCTTTGCTAATTGCATCCTAGCAACAAAGTCCTTGCCCTATCCCTATCTAGTGCCTGCCCAATAGTAACCAACTGGTCTTTAACCATCCGTTAAATGGTTTGCTCATCTTGAGAGGATAGGGTGTCTTGTGAGTCTATACCATACAAAGCATATGTATACAAGACATATACCTGTCAATGACTACTTCAGCTTCAACTGCAATAATAGATGGGCAAACAATAGATACAAACTCAAAGTAAACCACTCCAAACTCAATTGCAGAAAATACGACTTCAGCAACAGAGTGGTCAATGTCTGGAATACTCTACCTGACTCTGCGGTTTTTTCCCCAAACCCCCAAACCTTTAACCTTAGACTGTCTACTATTGACCTCACCCCTTTCCTAAGAGGTCTGTAGGGGGCCTGCATAAGTGTACCAGCATGCCTACCATCCCTGTCTTACTGTTCCCATTTATCCATTTATTCGTACTCATTTATTATGTATATACTTATACCTGTTTATATTGATATGTTTATATATTATGTTCATACTTATACTTGTTTTCTCATACATGCTTGACAAACAAATAAAATAAATAAATATACAAAAAGAGAAGGCCAATTAACACGAGACAGACAGACACAGAAGAAGATGGAGAGATATCAAAAATTCACTACAACAGCATCAAATAACAATAGTTGAGGCTGCCAGAAGAGCAAAAGCCAGAACATTGTATCTTGAGGAAGAGGAGGAGGAGGAGGAGGAGGATTTTCTATTAATTTGAAATTGAGAACTAGATTTGATTGAATCTAGCCCATATTTGCCCAGGAAGTCTCAAAAATGTTGATCAGCAAAAGCAAATAAATGACACCATCTAAGCCAACAGGAAAAAAGTCTAACATGTAGATTAAAACTAAGAGAAAAAGGAACATGAATTTGGAGTCCAGCATGATCTATTCCAAATAAGTATTACTTTGTGATATAAAATAATCCATTGTGTGTGACATTTCTAAAAATTTGTAAAACTTCTCAGCATTACCCAAAGAAGTATTCAGCTACTTTCTGAACACACACACACACACACACACACACACGCACCACTCATTTGTGTGTGTATTCTTGTCAAGAATCCTTTCTTGGGATGAAGGGGTAATTACATCTGCTTGTTCTCTGATGATTATTGCTGTATTCGTTTGCTCAGAACATATTTGACCCATGCATCAACCACATTGCCTCTAAGACTGTTGGGAATTGAGATTTCAAATTCTAAAATACATAAATGTTCAACTATTAAACCCCACCTTCTGCCCGTCAGTGACTGTTCAAACAGCCTAAGTAGCTATTAATATCTCAGCAGGGCACAGCAAATGTTTAGTTTGATTTTTTTTAAAGCGTGTTCAAAACAGCAGGACTTATATTTATTATTGTTGACGCTTTCTGAGGTCTAAAAGCAGATTACAGCTCTTTTTGACCCAACAAGAAACTCAGCATTTTTTTTACAGTAGGTGAGAATATTTGTCTATCTTGCACACCACTGTTAATTTTGATTGGAAGAGGATCCTAGATAGGAGCTTTTCCATCATTAGTTGATATTCTTTTTTTATATAAATATTTTTACTGTACTTTTTTCCTTTTACAAATCTCAATCATCTTTAACAGTACTGAGGCATCTTTGTTACATACACACATTTCCATACATTTCTAATTATTCATATACATTTCTATATCTTCTTCTAATCTCTACAATTCTTATTCCTATTGTCCATCCATTCATACCAATTTTCCCAAACCGTATAATATTCAGAGTCTTCCTTTCCTTTTAACTTTAGAGTGAGTTTATCCATTTCCACACAATCTAAGATCTTTTGGATTACTAGACCTTCTGGCGATATAATATCCTTTTTCTAACACTGTGCTAGTGTGATTCTCACTGCTGTGGTTATATGCAAGATCATGTATTTTATCTTTTTATTATATTTCCCCTTAATTATTTCTAAAAGGAACAATTCCAGCTTCAATTCTATTTGACATTTTGTAATTTTGTACAACCATTATTGTATTTTAATCCAATACTTTTTAACTTCGGGGCATAGCCACCATGAGTGAAAGAAGATATTTCCAACAACTTGGGTTCAGATTTGGGCACATCTGATAGCTGATATTCTTAACTGGATAGGGCAACAGGCTAAAGTCAGTCAGGTGCCTGTGAGTTCTAGTCTCACCTCAAACATGAAACCCAACTTGATGATTTGGGACCAGTCATTCTCTCAGTCTAACTCACCTGACAGGGTGGTTGTTGTGGAGAAAATAGGAGGATGAAGTATTGTGTTTTTTTTATCAGGCTATTTATAAAAATAATAAAGGTGGCATATACAATTAAGCAATATTAAAACTGGGAATTTCTGTAGGCAAATTTGGAACCCGCTCTAAACTTCAATGAAATCTTGACAGTTTCCCAACAATTCCAGCTTCAATTCTAGCTTGCTAACAATAATTGTGATAGTTTGTAAATTTTGCACATGCATATATAGAGAGCAGTTCTCTCTCTTTTTCAATTGGAAAGAGTGTGGGATGAAATTGAAGTCCTCTTTCAACTAGCAAATAGAACGAGAGGCAGCATGCCATGCCTGTCTGCTTTGAGGACCTAATGTTAGTCAAAAGCTCTGCAAGAAGAGATGGCATTTTAAATAATGTATTGATGTGGGAGAAGCAGACTAGAATTTTGAGGGGCCTTTTCATTTGTTGGTGAATTGCTGGGGAAGTTTTGAGATCAGTCCTTTTTTTGTGCTAAGTGGAAGAGACATTGAGGCAGAGATGGGACCAGACATTCAAGAAAATCAGCAACGTGGCTAGGAAAGACATGATGTTCTTGATTGCATAAGTTGCCAGATGGCAGATTGGCCTCAAATACTACTTAGGTTTCAACTGTGAAGGCATTTGGAAATTATTAGGTAGAAGATGGTGAAAGGCTGGCTGCTTGCTCATAATTAATGTTTTCTTTTTATGTCATAGGTGTGCCTCCTTCCCCTGCCATGTTTCCTTCCAAGGCAAACTTCATTTCTTCCTTTCTTTCTGAGAAGTGATGATGTTTAGTCAAGACATCTAAACCCTTTGATCTCCTCCTTTGAGAAGGAGCAGAAAAAAAAGACACTGAGCTGATGAAATATGAGCAATGGCTGTTACTCCTGCACAAGTGCTTTGCATATTTTAGACAGATGAGTTGATCGGTCCTCCGTATTAATTTGACTTCGTAAGCAGGCATGAAACATTTAGGCTCTGTATGAAATATTCAGGTTCCTCCGTTACAGTTTTTGAAAGGCTTCATGCATAATTAAAAGATTAATGTAATAACACCAATACCATTAAAAGTAGAAGTGCCTAGGCTAACGGCAGATGAAGGAAGAAAGTAGGGAGAACTGGAACGATTAAAAATGATGCTTAGATGTTTGGTTTTAAAAAAGCCTCTCAGATAGATGGAGATAGATGATGGACCAAGATCTTAAATCCATTCAACATTTTCAAGCCAAACGAGATCAGCTAGATCAATTATTTTCAGCCAACTGCTGGACTTTTTTTTTTTTTTTACTATATTATACAGGTAATCCTTGACTTACAACCACAATTGAGCCCAACATTTCTGTTGCTAGGCGGGATAGCTGTTAAGAAGATTTTGCTCCATTTAAAGACTTTTCTTGCCACAGTTGTTAAGTTAATCACTGCAGTTTATCACTAGTAACATGTTGTTAAGTGAATCCAGCTTGTCCATTGATTTTGCTGGTCAGAAAGTTGAAAAAAAAAAGAGGATCACATGCCAGCAACCCTCATAAACATGAACCAGTTGCCAAACACCTGGATTTTGATCACATAACCATGGGGATGCTGCAACGGTCATAAGTATGAAAAATGGTCATAGGTCACTTTTTTCAATGCCGTTGTAATTTTAAAGGGTCACTAAATAAATGGCTGTAAATGGAGGACCACTTGTAATTAAATTTGTTCTTTCCCCCCCAAGACTTCCAAGCATCAGACATGGTATCATCTCTCTTTATCTTCAACTACCTTATGTGAAGTGATTTGAAAAGTTGAGAGATGTCAGGTGACCCTCAAACTTTGCAACTAATGAACACATACATATGTTTTTATTTTGTTAGTCAAACTTCTTTCTTTAAAGGCAGGATTAATAACCATGACAGGGAATGTGGCATAAGCACACAAAAAAAAAAAAAAATGGAAAAATTGTTGAATTCTACTAATTGTTTTTGGGGGGGATAACTGCATATAACTCACTGCCAGCTAGTAAACAACACACTAGATGTAACAATAATAGAAAAGAATGCTTTTTGTAGATGTGGCAATACCTAGAGACAGCAGAACTGAAGGAAAAGAATAGGGAAGAATTACAAAATACAGAGATGTACTGATTAAAATGGATAGATTATATTTAAAACATTGGAAAATTATTCTTATCAGTACATTAGGTAGAATATCAAATAGATCAAACACATTTTTACAAGAACTAAATATATTGGCTTTATCAACAGTGGATTTACATCTTGCTTTACATCATTGGGTATGATGTTACCCAAATTATTCCTAGATTCCTGGCTGGGAATCAGATTCCCAAACAACACTAATTAAAAACATGTGTTCTTGCATTATGTTATTCCTTGATAAATAAAAACATAATTGTCATCATAATCACCATACAAGGGCACAACAAATTTGATTAGCGAGTTTGGTTAGCAGCAAATTTCACAGAAGATCACTTTGAGGTCACCTTCTGACGAGGCCATCATTAAACCCCAGGGTCAAATTAACCAGCCCTTGATCCATATTGCACAAATAATATGTAGCAAACAAAAACGTCTGTATTTTTTCCATCCTTTTGATGGCCAAGAGTGGACCAATTATTCATGCAGAGTTGAGGAAAGTGGAATTCAAATGCTTTATTTCTGTGCAGAAGCAGAGGGCACCTCTGTTGACAATTTCAATAAACTTCAACAAAAGGAAAGTGAGCCAAGAGTCAGGTTTATATCACATTTTTAATACCATTTGCATAAAGAAGCACAAGTTTGCATTTTCATTCATTGGCTATTTACCACTCCCTCAGGCATTCTGGCTGCGCACACACTCAATGTAGCATGTGAAGACCAAGGACTAAAAGTATTGGGCCTTCATTTTGCCATGTTCGTTTCTCCTCAAGTTTCCTTATTCCTCATTTATTTAGTGTACCACATAAAATACCTGGACAGCAACAGTAAAGATATATGAAAAAAATGCATAATCATATGATACACATAAGATGGAGATTTATGGTCGATTCTGTAAGGTATAAGAGATTCAAGAAGTTTTATATTAAGTTACAAATTACATTTTAAAATACACTGCTTTAAATTAAAACAATTTTAACATTGAGTTTTAAAAGTTTTAAAACAATCATCCTCATTAAATTGTTCTTATTCAGAAGCATGAAAGGTAGAAGCAGAAGAAACAACAGCATTTTTCCAAAGCATTGAGTTCTGTAGCGAAACTTCTCAATGCTTCAACCATTGATTCCCATGGTCAAAATAGCATTAAGATAGGCTGTGCTGGAAAGCAACATGAAGCAAACTCCAAGGGGTTGAATGAGCTCCATTGCTGATCTGGAATTTGAACCTGTGCCAACTTTCTAACCAGTAACTGACCTTGATGGTAAGAGATAACTGCCAACTCTTACAAGCCAAACTGGTGAGCATTGGAAATGGGGCAGAGCCCACAATACTCTAGGTTAAAGTTGAGAAAGGATGTCCCAATATTTTGGGACATGTCTGATAGCAAATGTTTTCAATTCACTTCTGAATGATGAATACTTTAAACAGTGCAAACATACACCCTAGCAGAGAAGGGAGAAATGGTTGGGCCTAATCTTTTTGCCTGAAATAGGAATGAAAGGAGAGACAGGCTAGGATTTTTTTTCTATGGTTGGGTACAACTCAAGTCAAGTATCAGTCCTCATGGTTAGTTGCAAACCTAGCAACAGACAAGCAACTGAGCCAAGAATGCCATCTTTGCTTTTCCCCCAGGCTTCTGATTGGCCAAACCAAGGCAAGAACTGGACATTTTCCATGAATATTTCACTCCCTGTAATGGGAAGTGAACTCCAATGACATTAAGGCCTCAACATCATCATTAGCTCTGGTGACCTTGTTCTTGTCATAACATTCAGCCAAGAAAAGCAGATTCTCTCTTCAACAGACTGCCTAGTAGATGCTTAAACATCCCACTCATGGGAGGATGTGACCTTCACAAAGGATCAGACAGCCATATTAGTGAAGCATATGCAGAAATGCTGCATTTGATTGGATTCCCCTCCCAATAGTTGTAGGTTTAATAAGACTCCAGAACCATCTGTTGCCATTCAGATTCACTTGCTGATCTAGTCTTCCCCAATCTGGCATCTACTAGATATGATGGACTACAATTCCCCAGAATTCTTAGAGGGTAATGTTGCCTGGATTTTCTGGGAATGGCATTTCTCATACAGGAAAACATCAGACATGTTTCAAAATCTGCAGTGCCTTCATTTGTCACAGATACCTGTTTTGAAACTGTCTCCAAAGATGGAAAAATAATGTGCTCTCTAATGTATATGCAGGATTTCCATCCTGAGATTGGCACGTAATCTTTAAAAGTATAAATTGGGAAATGTTTGTTCAAATTTTTCTTCTTGGGATATAAAGTATGTTATCATCTATTCAGCTGCCTTGTTTTTCTAGTATGCCAGGCATAGTCTGGGCCATTCTACAGAGTTGTTGTAAGGATGAGAGAGAGAATGGAGGAGGGAGAGTCAGTCACCGCATATAAAAAAGATGTTGAGACTCTGGAAAGAGTGCAGAGAAGAGCAACAAGAATAACTAGGAGGCTGGAAGCTAAAATATGAAGAACGGCTTCAGGAATTGAGTTTGTCTAATGAAAAGAAGAACTAGGGGAGACATGTATTTAGTATTTATTTGATTTGTCAATCGCTTACAAGATACAGGTATAAGAATAAATATAGTTTTGAATACATGAGATAGATACTTATAAGAAAAATGAAAAAACCAATAGGACGGGGACTGTAGGCATGATTGGTGCGCTATGCACACCCCTTACAGACCTCTTAGGAAAGGGGTGAGGTTAATAGTAGACAGTCTAAGGTTAAAGTTTTTGGGGTTTGGGGAAGAAACCACAGAGTCAGGTAGAGTATTCCAGACATTGACCACTCTGTTGCTGAAGTCGTATTTTCTGCAGTCAAGTTTGGTGCAGTTAACCTTGAGTTTGTATCTATTGTGTGCTCTTGTATTGTTATGATTAAAGCTGAAGTATTCATTTGTAGATAGGACATTGCAATGTATGATTTTATATACTATATTTAGATCGGACTGGAGGCAGCGTAGTTCTAGGTTTTCTAGGTCTAGAGTTTCAAGTCTGGTGGCATAAGGTATTCTGCAATGAGTAGAGAAGTGGAGAACTCTTCTTGTGAAATATTTCTGGACTTTTTCAATTGTGTTAATATCAGATACATGATATTCAGACTGGTGTTCCAGACTGATGAGCTGTATTCAAGTATAGGTCTAGCAAATGTTTTGTATGCTCTAGTTAGTAGTGTGATATTACCAGAGAAGAAGCTACGTAGATTAGATTAACAACTCTTAATGCCTTTTTGGCTATGTAGTTACAGTGGGCTCTAGCACTTAGATCATTTGAGATGAGTACTTGACAAAATTTGGATCCTCAACAAATCTTGACTATTTAGCTTGTATTTTATTTTCTGATTTTTTCTGCCAATATGTAAGACAGAGCATTTATTTGTTGAGATTTGAAGTTGCCATTTGATTGACCATTCTGATACATAGTCAAGGTCTTTTTGGAGGGTAGTAGTATTGTCTGTGGTGTTGAATAGCTTTACATCATCAGCGAAGAGAATGCAGTTGTTTTTAATATGATCACAGAGGTCATTTATGTAGAGTATGAAGAGAGTTGGTCCTAAAACACTGCCTTGGGGGACACCACTGTTGACAGGTACAGAATTTGATAGGATGCTCCCAATTTTGACCATTTGTTGTCTGTTTGACAGGAATGCTTCTATCCAGTTATGTACGTGTCCAGAGGTACCATAAGACTTTAGTTTTAGGAGTAGTTTGTTGTGTACCATTGAATCAAAGGCTTTACAGAAGTCTATGTAGATTGCATCTATTGCTTTGCCCTGATCGAGTTGTGCAGTCCATATGTTTTTGTAGTGTAAGAGTTGCAGATTACAGGATAGTTTTTTTCTGAAACCAAATTGTTTATTAGAGAGTAGGTTGTTTGTCTCTAAGTGGAGGATAATGGATTTTTTAATAATTGATTCCATGTCTTTACAGGTGACGCAGCATAAAGAGATTGGTCTGTAATTTTCAGCTAGCCTGGGGTCTCCCTTTTTGAAGATGGGGATGACCATGGCTTGTGACCATAGTTTTGGCAAGGAGCTGGTCCTGAAAGATTTTTCAAAGATTATGCTTAGAGGTTTGGCTATGGCAGTGGGTAGCTTTTTAAAGAAGTAGGCACATGTTCCGTCCGGTTCAATAGATAGAGACGGTTTTAGATTGCACAGTGCTTTTTCAACAATGTCTTCTGTAAAATTGATATGTATTAGATCATTGTAGTTGTCTGTGGTTCGACTAGGAAATGCTGGGCATGATCCATTGCTGTTTACAAATACTGAGCCAAAGAATGTGTTAAAGAGGTTGGCTTTAATGGTATCATCATTGCAGTCTTTACCATTTGGTTCTTTTAGGGGTGGGATGGACCTTGAGTCTTTTAGTTTGTTGTTTACAAAATTGTAGAAAGCACAGGTGGAATTGGTGTGTAGAAGGTTTTCCTTTTGTTTAATGTGATAATTAGTGCATTCAGTTTTTATCTGGTGGCATAGATTTTTGTATTGGCTTTTGAAGTTGGCAACGTGATCAGATTTGATGACAAGCAGTATTCTAATATTTGAGGGGTTGCTACAAAGAAGAAGGGGTCAAACTATTTCCCAAAGCATCAAAAGGCTAGACAAGAAACCATGGAGAGAAGCAACCTACAAGTAAGGAGAAATTTCCCAACGGTGAGAGCAATCAACCAATGGAACAGCTTGTCTTTAGAAGTTGTGGGTGCTCCATCAATGGAGACCGGACAGCCATTTATCTGAAATGGTATAGGGTTTCTTGCTCGAGCAGGGGGTTGGACTAGAAGACCTCCAAGGTCCCTTCCAATTCTATTAGTCTATGTTCTATTACTAGCAATGCTTTTCCTTCAGTGATAATCTCCTGTCAGGAAGAAGTAGGGAGGGAGAAAGAAGAGGGATGTGCAATGCTGTGACTAGACAGAAAACAATATTGTACAGAAAACTTGTTCTGTTGATGCCAGAGGTTTTGACAGAGGTCTATTTTAGACTATTTTCTCAAAGGCATCCATTTTATTTTTGTAAGATTTTATAGCGGTATTGCTTAAAAATGCAGATCATATACCAAAGGAAAAAAATGGTTTACAATGTGTCATTTCTGCTCCATCTTTTAGCTGCCAGAAATGAAATGAACTGGAACTTAATGGGGACTGCAATACCCATCTGTCCAATCTGATGTCTGCAAAATTCATCAGCCTGAACTTTACTGTGCTTTTTTATTTTTTGGTTGTTGGACTAAAACTGATAGCTGAGGGAGGGAGAGAAACAGAGGCGTATACATTTAACACTGGTATGGAAATAGGCAAAGAAAAGGCTTTAATAGAGACTTCATTATACATTCAAAATTAAACTTGCTATGATCCTACGTGGGTTCCCTGATGCAATTTGCAAGAATTGTGCAAACATTTTTTTCCAGCCAATGACTAATATATGGATTAGTAAGCTATCAGAGTTGTCTTTATGTGGCAGACAACCTTTAAATCAGATAGCAACAAGCAAGTTACACTGAGAGAGGCCTGCCACCTTATGAAAGAGCTACATTATTTGTTAGGCATTAACCACACAAGTCTTAACTTATTATCCATATGTCATAAATACGCACAAAACTGGCATAGTGTATATAGATTTTTAAAAAAAAACAAACTTGAGGGACATGCGATTAACTTTGCACTCCAGATTGTCCATAGGATTTTCTGGAACCAGTTTATAAATTGGAATTTAAGTTGCAACTATATATGTGATAATAATAATATTGGACCTTCTTTCAGTGGGACCATTTAAGCATGACTAAGGCCCTGTATATAAAGCCTTAAATGTGTTAGACAAGTGCTAAGTGAGCGTCATAATGTGTACCACATTATGTACTCCCATAATTACAATATTCAACACTTGCACAGTTCAAGAGCTTGCTTCCAGAAATTGTACATGCAAGGCAACTTGGGTTAATCAAGCTTTAAAGAACCACAGGAATCCTGGCCTGCTTTTCTTTTCTTTTTTAAATTTCATCTGTGTTTCTGCAGCATTTTGGAGGCCCTGAAGCTAGTGCCGGCTATTATGTCCCCCTAAGTATGTGTGTGCGGTGGCATTGTTCCACAGCTTGGAATGAGAAGAATAGGGCTGTCACTTTTTATTATCCAAAAAACCCTACTTACCACTATTTAAAAAAAACCCTACACAAAAACCTTGCACTTTCTCTTTTGAGGGTACAATGCTTTCCTTTGGGAAGAACAGCGCTTGAACCGAGAGACCACACAGACACATTCCACAATGCAGCCTTTCCGATCAGCCTTTAACTTTGAGAAACAGCAACTTTTATTCTTTAAAAAAGAACAATATAACCAAAGTTAGGTGCCTTGAAATACAACCCCAAACCCCCCCCCCCCATTCCCATATTTTAAGGCAACCATTCTATATAGGGTTCCAGCTGGAAGATTTTATTTACAAGTGTGTGTTTAGCAGAGAGGATATTTTAGGGTGCTGCAGCATGCAGGGAGGAACAGTTAATCAACCCTTCCTTCTCGCTGCCATTTCCCTTGAACAATTCAAGCTAAGCTTTCCAAAAGTATTCCTGGCAGTGCTTTTGAAATGGCCATAGGGAGAAATATATTCCAAAATACGATTGCCTTCATAGAAAGAGGGGCATCTGTGCCCCCATAAATTTTTTCCTCCTACATCAGCTAAACTTAAATAATATTTTCTTTGGGTCTAGGACAACTTGCCACAGCCAACTTACCACAGTCAATTTGTTGTGGCAAACTTGCTGTAAGACAACTCGCCACAGTCAACTGCTGCAGGACAAGAGTTACACTAATATCAAAGAAGTGGTGGAATAGAATCATTAAAGAAAAGATGCAAAAGGAGGGACAAAATGAAATGAGAATGACAAAAATTAAATATTTTGATTATTTTAAATATTTGAATTGTTGAATTGCCGCCCCCAGTGAGTTGTCCCACAATGGGGTTGGCTGTGGTGAGTTGGCTATAGCAAATTGACTGCCCCAAATTGTCCCATTCTGACCTTCTCTTACTACTATTATAATAAGCCCAGCTGACCCATAGGAGAAGAGGATTCTGGAGACTGTAGTTTATGGGGGAAAGGAATGCTTAACTCTTTCTTCTACAGCTTCAATTCTCACTGAAAAGCACAGAACCTAAAAAATGAGTAAAGTAGGCCCAGTGCGACTATTGGTTTGCCTTCAGTCAGTAAGATGGGACAGTTCAACTCTGCACAATAGAACCAAGACAAGTCTATTGTCCTATGCCCAGCTACTCTCTGAGGAAGAGAAAGAGAGCATTTCTAGCTCTGGGTTTCTTGTTCTGACTCAAGGGTATCCCACTTCGGTAACTATAAAACTTGTAGACTTCAATTCCCAGAATGCCCCTGGCTGAGTATATCTGAGAGTTGAAGTTTACAAGTCTTAAAGTTGCCAAGGTTGGACACCCCTGGTCTGACACTTTCCTTGATTTCTCTATGGTGCAGAGGGATTTACTCTTGGCCCTTCAACTGGCAGAAGACGCTTGAAACAATGCGGGAGAGGAAGAACAAAAGAAGGGAGACATATTTGGCTTCACGGTTTTTCCCATGGCAATTTAATTCAAGTGTTTTCAGTCCAGAGGAACATGTATCCAGGTGGAAAGATGCTAAAGGACAAATGGCTGAGCAACCCACTCAGGAAATTTCGTATCAATGGCGCAAGCATCTTTTTCTTTAATATTTTGAAAGAAACCACAATAAAAAAAATATTTGTGGATGCGTCACACTTCTGTCCTGGGAGTGGGGTGGAGGTCATTTATTTATTTGTAAGACAATGTAGGATTCCCTTGCAGAAACTTTTAAAGCTTTTTAAAAATCTCATCTTTATTATTATTTATATATATATATGTGAACATGCCTAATATCCTTCCTTTTCCTATTTTCTCCACAAAAACTACCTTGTGAGAAGGGTAGCTGAGAGGCAGCGACTGGCTCAAAGTCACCCAGCTGGCTTTCATGCCTAAGGCAGGACTAGAAGTCACAATCTCCTAGTTTCTAGCCTGGTACCTTAACCATTAGATTGAACTGGTTCTCAATATTAATCTTTATATAAGGCTGCAGCATTTTTGCCTAACATTTTGCAGTGGTTTTTTTTCAGTCAACAGGTAGATTATTTCCAAAAGGACTGTATGCCTTAATACTGTATACTTAGGCATTAAGTTTAAATATTCACCTTTATTATAATTGCTTGCATCTGATGAAAGGTAGCCTTGGGAATAGCCTAATGACGTGCAAAGTCCTGGCTAAATTGAAATGGCAACCAGAAATTTCCTAGATTGCTCTTTGATGCACCAGCTGAAGTCTCAAGTTTTACTGGGCAAGTAAATATAATTCAAGTGATAATAGATAGATGAGATCATGGATTAAATCAGAATCTAATGGATTCTGTAGTGGTGATGGGGATCTAGGATAATGACAAGATGCGGGGAAGGTGAAGATGGAAAGCAAAACAACTGAGTTGGAAGGCTGCTCTTGATCCTTTTCCAGATTGCTAAAGGCATTCCAGTCTGGAGCTCAGAAGTTTAAAAAAAAAATTAAAAATATGTCAGTATACTTAATATTGGAATTGGATTGGCCTTGGATTGACCCTTCTCAACAAGGGAAGATGATAGCTAGAGATTATGAATGTATTCTGTTTCTTGTCGAGCTGTCTGCTGGTGGCATGTCCCATGATTTGTAAAATATGGACTAATTTCCTGCAAAATGCCCAAGGTCAAGGCTACACTTGAACCTAATCCAACCTGTAGCGACCTCATGGAAATAGACTTGCAATTTTCTTGGCAGTGTTAGGGGAGTGATTTGTCATTGTTTTCTTCTGGAGTATTTTTTTTTCAACTTTCCAATTTACTCAACAACCTTGGAATTCCTAGATGCTTCCAATTCCAATTGCTGAACTGAGCCAACTTTGGTTAACTTTTGAGAACAAATGTGCTAATTTGTTGCTGTTGGCATGATGCACAAATGTCCTTCTCAAATCAACTTCCCCCAACATAGTATTTCCCAGTTATATTGGATCAAACTGCTTGGAAAGGATGAGAGCTGCAGCCTTTGGAAAGAGCCCACATGCTGGTTAACTCAGCAAAATAGAGCATCATTAGTAGCCCAGTATCACCAGTTAGACTGGAGGAAAGAAAGTCCCTTGCTTTTTTTTTATTTTTTAAAAAAAGCATTCAACTAATTTGTCATTCCCTTTATTCCACCTAAAAATAGTGCAACCAGAATGTAGCAAAGGCATAGCAATTATGAGCATCCACAGAAGAGGCAAATGAAGACAAATGTGTGATGACCACACACAATTGGGCCAAGCATTTGGTGTAAAGGCAGTGTTTGTGTGATGAGGTCACTGCGTGTGTGTCATCATCTTGGTGCCAGCAGCTTTCTGCAGATGCCACTCTGTAATGTGTCACAAAGGGAATTGCAAGGGAGGAAAGTTTTGGCAAATGAACAGAGCCTGGTTCAAAATCCCCACTGCACAATGGGAATGCTATATAGAGGAGAGTTCTGTACGTGACATTTGACACCAAAGTCTTTTCCATTTCCATACAATCAGATATCCTTGGGCATCCTCTCTAGCCAGACATCCCTCTCCCTCTCCTTCTCCTTCATCTGCCAGGCTACCAGCTCTGAGCACATTCTCTAGCATTATAAAGACCTGCATATCTGCTGTGAATTTAATTGCTTGGGATTTGTTAAAAACAATGTTGGCAAAACATGACAAAACATTAAAGACATTATCAACCAGTCAATCATCTGGACAGCAGGTCAGGGAATTGTCACTGTAGTCATCCAGAAGCATTCAGAAACTTTACAGAGAAATCAAAGTAGGAATTACAATTAGGTGTCCTTCAGGAAATTTTTCAAAGCTTCAGCTTTCCTTCTTTTCCACTCGGGGTTGCTACATTGGCTAAATTCTGGTAACATTCAGATCCACAGCCTGCAAAAAGTAGAGAATGTTTTAATACAGTGACATCCAAGGGTCAAACTTTCCCTCCTGGTTGTAATGGTTTGAGTAGGTATATATAGTAGGTATACAGTAGGTAATAGTAGGTAGTTGTAGTAGAGAAACTGTATAGGAAGGCTTCCCCATATAAATGGGAGAAAGCAACCTGAGTACAATTTTGTATGTGGTCAAAGACTTTATTTTATTATTTATTTATTTATTTGATTTGCCAATTGTTTACAAGATAATAAGTATAAGTGTATACATAGTTGTGAATACATGAAATGGGTACATATAAGAAAAATAAAAGAAGAATAAGAGAAACAATAGGACAGGGATGCTTGAGAAATTGGTGGTGTGGGAGACTGTGACCTGTTAGGTCCTGCTAAACTACAACCTCCATCAACCCAAAGCACCCAATCAGAGGTGAGAATGTAGTTTAGCATCACAGGAAAAGCCACAAGTTCTCCACACCTCATTTAACTAGGGGAGCAATGTGTCAGATGGTTGGGAGTTAATCTGGCAAGACATAGTGAGAGTAGCAGTTGAAGCTGAAAGCAATAAATTGCTATTTCTGCTCTCGTCACAAGACCCTCCCAGCAAAGACAAAGATCCACAGAAAATAACTATAGGTTTGCTTTTGCCAACTTCACAAAACACCGTGGTCAAGGCAACAGGGGATGATGGGAATTCAACACCTCTTGAGAGTGTTTCCTAACTATTAGGTTTATGCTTTGTCTGAAGTCTGCTGTCTTGTCTTCTTCCTTCGGATTAAAGCTCACTTTTGACTTACCCCTCCCTGCGGCAAACAAAAGGCATTTACAGGTCAATTTACATCTACACAAGGATTTCTCTGGCTAAAATATAAAGGCTTACTGTGCAAAATGGCTGCAGCAATGGTCTTAATCAATATCTGGCTGATGGATGGCTTGCCAAGACTCTTTCAAGCACATCAATTTGACTGCTAGATTTTCTGCTTGCTCATGGCTTAACAAAATAAATAGAGATGAATCAAGGCATTTAAACACTGAGCTCCAGCTCAGGGTTTTGGCTGTTCAAAATGCATTGCAGCTCCTGGAGGTTCCTATAAAGAAGATTAAGCTCTGGGTTGTTGTTGTTGTTTTTATTTAAAAAAAATCTCTCTCTGTGTCCCTGTGTGTGCGCTCAGCACAGAACTACAGTACAACCTAAATATAAGTCTGCTTGGGTAGTAAGCCACTTATGGAAAAAGGAAATTGGTTCTGCTGTTTGAAAGAAACTATTTTCAAAGGTTTTGCTTTTCAAAGGAAAGCTGTTCCTGTAAGATTCATGAGCCCTGGTTTCTTATACTAATAAAAGCCAGAGGAAGGCATGGGAGGAAGTGAGAGAGGTGGAGAGGAAGGAGGGGGCAGGTACAAATCCACCAACTTAATCTCATTCTACCATTGTCCTATTTCATGGTGGTGTGGGAAGAAATATCCATCTGGTTCAGTTCCAAACTGGGAGAAAAACACTGGAAACATGGAGGATGGTTGGAAAAAAGGTTTAATGATGAACAGAACCACCAAGCACATGATTCTAGTGCAGCTGACAAAATGGAGTTGAGAGAGTTTTTTAAAAAATAGCTTCTTTAAGCTTTGCACTTGAGCTTCCTGTTCCTGTGCAAGAACATGTATTCTATTGGCTGTTGTCAGATTCCTACGGGGTCATGTAGGGGTTATATAGGGGTCATAGCTGGCTCCATAGGCAAAAGAGGAAATGAAAATCCTAGATGCTTGTCTGAGCTAAGTATGGTTGAAGTTTGGACTGCTCTGAGGGTGATGCAATGAAGGCTTGTGTTCTGAAAGGGTCTTGGGTAATTCCTATTGTGGCTTAATGGCTTTTGTCCTGTTTTGGCTCTTGGATGAGTGTTAATCCCATCGCTCTACCTTTGTTCAGACTTTGCTGCAGAGAATTTCAAAATATCCTGTCTTGAATGGAATATTTGCTTTGCCTATGAATAGAGATATCTAGTTCTCAATAAGTTCTTTATCTCTTAAGTGCTGATATCTGCTGTGGGCTATTAAGGAAAGTGGGGGGTACTTTCTGCCTCTAAAAACATGTTTCTCCATTTCTCCCTTTGGGAAATACAATATTCTGCCTTTTTAAATATTCCTCAAAATATTTTTCTTCTGGGGGAGTGGCTTCCCACAATGGAAATTGGTCCTCTTTGTGTCACATTCTTCTGGAGTGCAGCAGTTATGTGGTAGCACCCATCAGATCTTCAACAATTAAGCAGGTCAGATCAAGTTAATTCTTGGATTGGAGACCACTTGGAAATCTCAAAACTCTTATGTAAATGAGGAAGTGAGAAAATTCACTCTCATGTTGTACTTGGAAAACAACTCAAGTTGAGCTAAGCTTAACAGTCTCTTTTTCCCTTGGGGAAGGCAGGAAAATGCTGGAACTGCAGTCACTGGCCCTTAAGGCAACTGCAAACCTAAGCATAACAGCAATAGCATTTAGACTTATATACTGCTTCACAGCTCTCTCTAAGCGGTTTATAGAATCAGCATATTGCCTCCAACAATCTGGGTCCTCATTTCCCCCCCTGGAAGGATGAAAGGCTGAGTCAACCTTGAGCCGCTCAAAATCAAACTCCTGGACTGAGCGATGAGTTAGCCTGCAGTACTGCACTCTAACCAATGTGCCACCATATTATTTCTGCATTGTAATCCATGTTTGAACTTTAGTATGGTAGCCACCATATATATTAAACCAGAAAGGGATGTCAATCTATGTTAAAATAAATAGCTATTCCATTTTGAGGAGGAGGCTTGCCCAAATGAGTGCCATATTTATTCACCTGTCCCTGATCAGAACATTTGTCTTCTATTGGAAGATTATCCCTCTGTCCACCATCCATGGGTGAGTTTATCAACCCTAAACTATGCAAACTATCCATACTCCAATTCTAAAATTCTGAAGACAAGAGCAACAAAGAAGGTGGAAGGCCTTGTGGGTGAAATTCTATGAAGAACAGTTAAAAAACTAGATATGTTTAGCCTCAAGAAGAGAAGGCTGAGGGGAGGCAAGAGAACATTTTTTTTTAGTATTTGAAGGGCTTTTACAAACAGGAGGATGTGAATTGCATATCCAAAATTCCTATGAGTAGGAAAAGAATTAATGGATAGAAGCTTTCAGAGGGAAATTGAAATTTGAAATGAGGAATTTTGTTACCTAAGCCCCTAAAAGACCTACTGTTAACTCATCTCAGCTGATCTACTCTGCAGAATCCATAGTGCTATGGAGAAGAGTATGGAGGAGATTACAAGAGGAGAATGCTAGTTTTACGCAAATAGTTTTGAGGGGTTGTCACAAAGAAGAGGGGGGGGGGGTCAACCTAATCTCCAAAGCACCTGAAAGCAAGACAAGGAGCAACTAACGGAAACTATTCAAGGAGAGAAGCAACCTAGGACTAAGGATAAATTTCATAACAGAGCAGCTTGGCTTCCCAAGTTGTGGGTGCTCCATCACTGGAAATTTTTGAGAAGAGATTGAACAATTTGTTTGAAATGGTATAGGGTCTCTTGTATAGGGTCTCTTGCCTGAGCAGGAAGTTTGACTAAGAGACCTCCAAGTTCCTTCCAACTTTGTTATTTTATTATTCTATCCACAAATTGTGAGTTTCCTAAAAAAACAAATTATTTTCCCTCTGGCCTTGCCACCTTTAGGTCTACACCAATAGGAACAACAATCCCGCAAGCCATCCAATCCACTGATCCTGAGTCTGACAGGTTAACCAAAGTAGAATAGCAGGAGCATAAGTGTCTTAGATTTAAAGAGAGTTTGATTTGTTGGGATGCCAATCAGTGAGCAACCTCAAATAACACAAATGCAATATATTTTCGTATATAAGTGGATGAAGCTTCAATGCGAACTTTTTAAAATGTCAATTTATTTCAGAAGAAAAGATTATGCTACCTTTTAGACGAGGGCTTGACGTGCCACAAACCATAAAGCATGTCCTTAGGACTCCTGAACTTTTAGAGAGGATATTGTCCTCCTGCTATACAAACCCAGAGTTCGGTCTATTTCACCGCCTCCATTATAACCACTATGTGTTTCCAACTTGCTGTTCATCCCCCAGGGGAAGTTTCTACAAATTAATAGCCCTCACTCATAAAAGGCCACTGGCAGATTCATTTATAGTTTGGTTATAAGCAAATTCGAATCAATTCCACGGAGTTAATCCATGCACAAAAGCGCCATCTCAGTGAATAATGTTTGACTTGCCAGTGCCTGATTGCCTTTTGCTATTGAAACACATTGAGAAAATGCCAGCTCTTCATTTTTGTTGGCGGTAGCACAACCATGTCTTTCTATCAATAAATTCTAATGGAATCTCCTCCGGGTTGTAGTGAATTCCTAGGCTAGGACGAAAAGGTCATGAAAGGCACAGATGCAGTGATGTGTTGCTTTTTCCATCAAGAACAGGAGAAAAGGAGCTCCCGAACCCACCCTGAAATAACTAGGGGCAGTGACACCTAGTAAGTGTGCAGTAGTGGCAAATATCTCTATTGACGCCAAACAGCACCAGTTCAGTTGGAGCAACATAAAAATCACCAGCCATGTTACCACCCGCCATGCTTGTGAGTCCATTGAAGCCTGAATTCCACCAACAGACACATTGACCTACAACCAGCCCACGAACCCCTCAGATTTACAATCTGTGGGATTCAATTTTTTTTTATTACCGGTTCTGTGGGCGTGGCTTGGTGGGCATGGCAGGGGAAGGATACTGTTAAATCTCCAGTCAGAGGCGGTATTTGCCGGTTCTCCGAAATACTCAAAATTTCCACTACCCGTTCTCCAGAACTGGTCAGAACCTGCTGAATACCTCCTCTGCCGAAGAATCCAAACTAACCAGACAGCCAACCAGAGACAGCACCAAGCCTCAACCAACCCATGCAAGACCCCCCACAACCAGAACTTCACCTCCCAATGACCCTCACCTGATGTAACCTCCCTATCACAAGGCCCATCACAAGACTCTCACTAATGACCCATCACAAGATCCATCACAAAACCCTCATTTGACACATCCAATCTGACCCATCACAAGACCTCCTGACCACACGAAGCCCTTACAAACAGAACACTGACACTAGCAGCCCCTAAATTCCACTGAAGATGTTACCTAGTTTGGTAATGAAACATTTGGAAACCAACCCACAAGCTCGGAGAACAAAACTTTACCCTCACCTAGTAAGAAGCCATGTTATATTATCCTTCTGTTGCAGAATGTTAAGAAGGGTGGGGGCATGATGGATTAAGAAGAATGAGGCTATAAAAAGTTTTTCTTTAGAATAAAATAGTTTCATAACCAGAGTTTCTCCATGCAACAAAATATAGATAGTCTCTGACTTACAACAATTCATTGAGTGACTGTTCAAAGTTAAAACAGCACTGAAAAAAGTGACTTATGACCATTTTTCATATTTATGACCATTGCCGGATCCCCATGATCATGTGATCAAAATTCAGATGCTTGGCAACTGGTTCGTATTTATGATCGTTGCCGTGTCCTGGGGTCATGTGATCCCCTTTTGGGACCTTTGGGCAAACAAAATCAATGGGGAAGCCAGATTCACTTAACAACTATGTAATTAATTTAACAACGGCAGTGATTCACTTAACAAATGTGGCAAGAAAAATGGTAAAATGGGGTAAAATGTTACTTAACATTTGTCCCTTAACAAATGTTTCACTTAGCAACATAAATGTTGGGCTCAATTGTGGTTGTAAGTTGAGGACTACCGATAAAAGTAAGTTCTCAAGAGATAGACAACTGTAGATTGATGGTGGTATACACTAGCTTTTTGAAATATTGGCTTTCGGAAACAGGGATTTTTAAAAATGTATTACTTTTATCCCACTTCTATTATTTTAATAACTCAAGCCAATGAACATTTTTGTTCTGGTGAGCTGTCATTAATTTATTTGTAAGACAATGTGTCAGTGATGGGATTCAAAATTTTTTACTACCGGTTCTGTGGGCATGGCTTGGTGAGGAAGGATACTGTAAAATCTCCAGTCAGAGGTGGTATTTGCTGGTTCTCCGAACTACTCAAAATTTCCATTACCGGTTTTCCAGAACTGGTCAGAACCTGCTGAATACCACCTCTGCAATGTATGGTTTCCTTGCAGAGTTTTTAAAAAAATCTTCTAAAAAATCTCTTTATTATTTTTATAAACATACCTAATACACCTTCCCCCTCCTATTTCCCCTATAACAACAACCCTTTGAGGAGGTTTGAACTGAGAGAGAGTGACTGGCTCAAAGCCACCCAGTTGGCTTTCATGACTAAGGCAGGAATAGATCTCCACAATTTCCTGCTTTCTAGCCTGATGCCTTAACTGGAATTTTGGTACTGAAATGTCCCAGAATAGCACTGCGAGCATTGGATTGGAAGATCCCTTCTTCTGAATTGGCAATTATGTTTAAATAATGGGATTTTGGATCACTTTTCCAGACATTGGGAAGAGGACTTGAAATTACACCAGGAACTGAATGAATGAATAAATGAATGAATGAATGAATGAATGAATGAATGGGGGAATGGTTTCATTCCATTTATATTCTACCTTTTCTCTGGGAGTTTCCTGAGGTAATTTTTGTAAATTTATTACTATTCAATGTCTGATTACCAGCATTCCACAAAGTTCTTTTATTCAATAAAATAAAATTTATTGAAACAAAGTCTAGTGCTAAGAGTAGCACAAACTGATGGGTGTTTTATTTTTCTCAAGGCATACCATATCTGAGTAGCTAAGATCCAGACAACCACTAGATGTCCTGAAGAGATGTTCAAGCATCTCTTTGCTGCCATCTGGAGGTCATTTGACATTTTGCATCCCAGGTGTAATATTCCTTTTTAAAAACTTCATGTGGTTATTCCTCTCACTCTTGTTAATTCCTTGCATCAGGGAATCAATATCTTTACAGGAAATGGGCAAACAGAAGGCAGGAGAAACAATTATTTTTAAATTAGTCAAAATGCTTTAGGAACACCAGTACTTTCCTTGGTGTATTTTTTCTTTTGTCCTATTGCTGATGTTGATCAAAATAAAGAAAAATCTATCAAATTTGTTTGATTGGAAGAAACAATAAAACAAGATGATTAGGGGAATGGAGGTTAAAACATATGAAGAGTGATTGCAGGAACTGGATATGTCTAGTTTAATGAAAAGAAGGACTAGAGGTGACATGATAGCAGTCTTCAAATATCTAAGGGGCTGCCACAAAGATGGGGATCAACTTATTCCCAAAGCATCTGAAGGCAGGACAAGAAGTAACAGATGGAAACTAATCAAGGAGAAGAGCAACGTAGAACTAAGGAGATATTTCCTGACAGTGAAAACAATTAATCAGTGGAATGGCTTCTCTCCGGAAGTTGTGGGTGCTCCATCACACGAGGTTTCTAAGAAGAGATAGGACAGCCATTTGTCTGGAATAGTATAGGATCTCCTGCTTGAGCAAGGGATTGGAATAGAAAACCTCCAAGGTCCCTTCCAACTCTGTTATTTTGTTAAGAGTGTTGATATTGTGTTACTCAGCATCCTTTCAGCAATCTGAAAAAAATTCACCCCCTCCAAGAGCTTAATGTGAATTCTTCTCTGTATTGATTTCCCTGGCAATCAAGCCAATTTCTCCTGACTCGTTTTCTCCTTTAATATGCACAAATCAACCTTTGTGATTACTTGGGCTAGATCCTTTAATATGCACCAATCACAATTTCCTCAGTGGATTGTCTAGCCTTCCCATTCAGAGAATAATAGTATTCTTGCCAGCTGCAAATAGCTCTTATACAACAGCAAGCCCATAATTTTACAAGGCATTTTTCACATTCTGTGCAAAACCACAAGCTAAATAAATCAACGGATTGCTTTCTTGTTTAGCCTGCTTCTCAAGGGAAGTGGCTTCTACATGATCATTTGTTTTAAATCCCTTTTTAGACCTGTTTGGCCTTTTGTGAGAAGGACTAGCGCGTGTCATGATAGAAGACTAAGAACTGAGGAACTGTTTCAGAGAAGAGGGAGTTAACTTGTTCTCCAAAGCACTTGAAAGCAGAGCAGGAAGTAACGGTGGAGGATCATTAAAGGGACATCTAACCTAGAAGATAAATTTCCTGACAACCAGTGGAATGGCTTGCCTCCGGAAGTTGTAGGGATTTTCAAAAAGAGACCTGACAGCCATTTTCTGCAGAATAGCATAGGATCTCCTGTCATGGACAGGGGGTTAGACTAGAAGATCTCCAAGGCTCCTTCCAAACCTATTATTCCATGGACCCAAATGAACCATCCTCTAAGTTAAAGCCACTACAATGAAACTATTGACTCTCTTGCTTTTAGAGAAAGTGATTTGGGAATGTTTTTGTTGGTTCTTCTCCGTGCATGCAGAACATCAATCTCCATATCACAAACAAGCAACTGGCAGTCCTTCATATATTATTAGATTTTAGCTCTTATCACCACAGAGATTGTTCATGTTGACTGTGGGGAAATGGAGTCAGCAACCGCACATAATAATTTCTGAATCAAAAGATTTCAAAAGGGAGAGTAGAAAATATTGAGGTTGAGAAGTGCCAATTTTTTTTTCCCCCAGGAGGACTGAGGGAGATTGGAGAATTGATTTATTATAATTAACTGGAAATCAGTTCTGTTTGCAAATTGTGGGGAAGATAGACCTACTGTGGAGACTGAATTTATTGTATCTAATTAGATAACAATTGATAAGAGATGCCATTAAAAAACGAACATGGATATCTGATCCAGGATGAAATACAGTGCATTTAACATTTAGGACATTTGGGATAGACAAGATGCCATGGCAAATTTTCTATGAGTTGATTACAATAAACAGTTGGTTAACACAGGGTTTTGAAATGTTAACCTTGTCTATTTTTATTATTATTGTTGTTGTTATTGTTCTTGTTGTTGTTATCACAGTCAGCCAGATGGGTTTGGCATTTTGTCTACTATGGAGTCCTTACTAAGGACCTGGGATAGGCAAATCTGGATGTGTTACAGATATCGCTGCAGGATGGAAGCTGTGCCAAGTAAAGCTGCCTTCTGCAATTGACTGATGGCAAATTTGTCAATGCTTATGGTGTTCAAATTGTGCTCCAGTTGTTCTGGGACTGCACCCAAGGCGCCTATTACTATTGGTACTACCGTTGGTTGCCTTTGCCATAGTTGTTCTATTTCTATTTGTAGGTCTCTGTATTTTGTTATCTTCTCCAGTTATTTCTCTTCTCTTCTGCTGTCTCCAGGCACTGCCACATCCACTATCCAGAATTTTTTGTCTTTCTTATCAACAACTGTTAAGTCCGGGGTGTTATGTGGCAGGTGCCTGTCTGTCTGGATTCTGAAGTCCCAGAGCAATTTAACGTTTTCATTTTCTATGACTTTTTCTATTTTATGGTCCCACCAGTTTTTGCTTACATGCAAATGATATTTCTTGCAGATTTTCCAATGCACCATTGTTGCTACTTTGTCATGCCACTGCTTGTAGTCAGTTGTGCAATCTTCTTGCAGCAGCTTACCAGGTGGTCCACTGTTTCTTCAGCTTCTTTCCATAGGCGGCACTTACTGTCTGTTCCTGTCTTCTCAACTCTAGCTTTTTATACATTTGTCCTTAAGGCTTGGTCTTGCACAGCCAGAATTAATCTCTCAGTCTCTTTCTTTAACTTTCCTGCTCTTAGCCATTGCCAGGTCTTGTTATTATCTGCTTTCCCTGCTATTTTTTAATGTACTGGCCATGTAGTGCTTTGTCTTTCCAGGCCTCCATTCTGTTCTTCATTTAGTCTTTCTTGTAGGCCAGTTTGGTCTCTCTGGTAGTCAGCAAACCTTTCTGGCATATTAACTTGAGTGCATCTTCTTCATTGTCCTTCAGATATTCTTCCAAAGCCATTTTTTCTTCTTCAACTATCTGATGTACTTGCAACATTCCATGCCCACCTATTTGCCTTGGTAGGTAGGAGTCTGTCAATGTCGCTGCGAGGATGAAGAGCATCGTTATTATTATTATTATTATTATTATTATTATTATTATTATTATTATTATTATTATTATTATTATTATTATTCCTGGTAACTGTTTTGTCATTAATACATAATATAGATGACAGGTCAATAATTTGCAAATAGATTTACTACTTTAAAAATTTTGGAGGGCCTGTTTCAAAGGGGTGGGAACCAATATTGCAGTAATGTATTAATCAGTATTCAATTAAGGGGATAACATGTATATGTGTTGGTTTTCTTTTTCTTTTCAATGTACTTTTTAATGTCTTGATTGTTTTGTGTGGGTTTTTTTTGAGTTTTGTATTTTACCTTCCCTTTGAATAAAATAAAAGAATAGAGAAAGGAAAATCAACAACCGTTTGTTCTGTTCCATCATAAGAGTAGATTTCTGTTTGAGGTTATTTACTGAAGAATCTGAATCCGATCAAGAGATAATTAATCCAACATGGAGTATTGATCTCAGAATTGGCTTTTAATCATTGAGAATTCTGTTATGCATTGATCCTGTACACAGCCATCAATAGTCTTATTTATTCTTTTATAGGGAGAATCTAAGAACCTGGATCTGCATTGATTCACGTCTTCCAGCCTGATAGTCAGGTAATCAATATAAATCAGATTGAGAGACAAATGACAGATCAGTGGACCAAGGTGAAGTGGCTCCTAGAATGACAAACAAGGCAAGTGCAGAGAAATGCTCTAGAGTAGGCCATTAAGAGTACAACTGGCCGGAGAGTCGGTTTCTTTCAATGAAATAGGAGAAGGGATATTTTCTTATCTTTTACAGCAAGCATTCAAATATTGTACTTGGCTGACCTCGAGTCATGGTTTTTGATCTTCTTAGTTCTTCAAACTCACTAATCAAGAAAACTTGGCAGGCCATTAATTCTCCAGTGTCAGCAACTCCACTAAAAAGAAGTAGAGCAAATGAAAGGGCAGCATCCTGGCTGTATTGTAGAAAGATGGAGCAAGACAAAGAACTTTTATTAACTATAGAGCTATAAAATCCCTACTTACATAGGCTCCAGTTTTTAAAGGCTTCCAGGACAGTTATATTGTGAATACTGTCCCTGATTCAATCTCCCATAACTCAAAAGAATAAGAGAGTTGGAAGGGACTTTGGTAATCTTCTAGTCCAAAGATGAGGAACTGTGGCTCCTTATGACTTCTGGACTTCAGCTCCCAGAATTCCTGAATCAGCATGACTGGCTCAAGAATTCTGGGAGTTGAAGTCCAGAAGTCATAAAAGGGCCATAGTTCACCAGCCCTATTCTAGCTCAATCCCTGCTCAAGTAGGAAACCCTATACAATTTCAATCCAATCTCTTCTTAAAAACTTCCACTGTTGGAGCATTCACAACTTCTGGAGGCAAGTTGTTCCACTGATTAATTGTTCTACCTATCAGGAAATTTCTCCTTAGTTCTAGGTTGCTTCTCTCTTTAATGATCCTCTACCTGTTTCTTATCCTGCCTTCAGGTGCTTTGGAGAATAGGTTGACTCCCCTCTTCTCTGTGACAGCCCCTCAAAACAATTTAATATTTTGACATTAAATTTACCGGTTTGGAATTATGTACATTAAAGACTACTGCATCTGGAGAGTGTCAGGTAGGAAAAAAAATACTCCTAATTTTGTTGGGATTCCATTGTTGGGTGTTTTTCCTCTTTGTTTTAAACTGATATTAGATCAGGAATGCTCAACATAGCGTCAAAGACATGTGTAGGGATCATTTGCCTATATGCTAAGTGACAATGTTGATGTAGATATGCTGGTGTCTTCATAGGCATTGGTTTATTTCATTTTTCAAGCAAGTTGCCTATATCGATTATGACACAGAAAAGCAGGGAGAATAAATAGAGAAAAATAAGAAACAAGAGAAGCAAACTTGTTGTTTCTGCACATCTCCAGTTTTTTTCCATTGGAATTTCCAAACTTTCAACTATCAAAATTAGCCTTGTGTATGATATGGAACTGAGTAGCTGCTGGCTTCAATATCTGCATTCTGTAACTTGCTCTCTTTGAAATGTGTTGGGCAATGATTCCTATCATTTTAACATGGGAGTTTTAATCCAATATATTTGGAATGCACCATATCATAGCTGTTGCCAACCTGGGGGAGACCTCTTCAGGCTTGAACAATGAAGAAATAACACTCTTCACTGAAGCCATAGAGGTAATTCCATATAGACCCAAAGCTGATCTTGCTGGTGTCTGAATGGGTAACCCTTGTAATGTGGACAGTTCAGTGACTGAACCTTCAAGCAATGCCTACCAAACATTGGGCAGAAGATAATAATTGCAGTAGCATCATCTGCATATTCCTCTCTGCAATCCTGGTTACATTTTGGGTGGGGGATCTACTGGATGCTGAGACCAGTGTCCTACTCTTCAGGTGCCTTCTTGACCTTCAACTATAGAAACTAAAGTAAAGGGAGAGGAGTGGAGGGATATGTGGCCTTCTCCATAGATTGCTGTACAACTCCAATAGCGAGGAATATCTGCAGTGTGAGAAGTTCTCCACCCCTGCTCTGTGGAAGAATTTGCTCCTGGTGCTGTTTATTTCTCCTGATTTAATGAACCGTTCTGCAATGAGATCTCTTTGGTACTGGGAAAGGTACAGAGACTTCCTTTTCAGCCAAGTGTCTTTCATCATGTGAATGTTTCACCATTATTTCTTGTATTCTAAGGAATAGACTCGATAAGGGAGGCCTACTACATTCCCCATGTGGCTTGCTAAATTCTCAGATTTCTTCCCAGCATACTCAAGAGACATCTTATTTATTTTCTCACTTATCTTGATTTCTATTCTGTTCTATTTTATTCCCAGGAGCCTCAAGAAAACATAATAAAGAACAAGAAAAAGGGAGGAAATAAAAAAGGCAGAACACTACTTTATTTCATGTGAAAAAATAATAATGCTGACACAGTTGAAATTATGCATTTCGTGAAAGGCTATTTTGCTGGCAAAAACCTGCACTTGCCATAACCATTCCGTTGTCAGAAAAAGAGTGTGTGTGTTTGTATATTTTCTCTTCCTCTCTCTTTTCTTACTTACAGTATATAGTATTAATTCAAAATACCTTTTCTCATTAGCAAGGCATTATACAAAATATCCTTTGGAGAATATGCTCTTTCTCTCCAAAGCCTTTTATAGCGTTCAATCCTCATTTTGATATTCCCCAATATTTTCTCCAGCGTTGCAAACCATCTCAAAGGAGATGCAAAAGGGCTCTTTGGAGAGGTTTTAAGAAGAGAAAATGACAAGAGCATGAGTGAGAAAAAGATCATCCCTCGACTTCTTTCTTAGCTCCAACGGGTGCATTAAAGATTGCAAAGCTCACTCTTTTAATGCTGAGGTCATAAGGCCTTCATCCCACATGGACCCTTAACAAGACCAGAATTAATTCTGGTGGGCAGCCAAAGAAACGGGTGATGCAATTGAACTGCAATCATCCCAAACATTGAATTTTTAGAATAAGAGGACTGTCGTAAAGTAGGCAGCAGCAATCACAAGAAGCATTGGACATGGGATAAGAAATGACAGAGATGAGCAGATTTGGGATTTCAAATGCCAAATGTTCATGGGATGGAGCTTAGAGGCTGTTGTCTTTTCAGATCAATCTGTAAACATCCTACTTATTGTTTTTTAAAATCCACATTATTACATTTACCAAACTGACTCACATCATCTTGGGGTTTCCCCCCCTATCTTTCTGAAATAATCTTATTACCTTTTTTTCTGGGATTATTTCTGGTACAGGTGATGAATTGTTCTATCTCATAATAAGATTGAAGAATTTCAGAAACAAGGGGAAGTATAAGCACTTAATGTGCCTAAACTAATGAATATCCTTTAGATACATATTTAAAACACGAAAACCTTGCCATTTCATCATTATCACAATGCCCAAGGAGGTGTATAAGGAGTTAAAAACAGTATCCAAGTAGATGATTAAAAATTGCAGAGATATAAAAGGAGCAAACAATAATTCTAATTTCAGGGAGAAAAAATTGAATAGTTTCAGTGGAAAATAGTTCAGTAATGTAGCAACAGATTTCTAGACTACTGAAGGAAAAAGTACAATCCAGTGGTCATATATATAGTGATACCTGCAGATTTTTTAAAAAAGTATCTGTGTGGTGCATGCAACACATATTACATAGTAGGAATAAGGAAACACACAAAAAGAATCCAGCATACAGGGGTGGGATTCTACCTGGTCAGTCCAGTTCTATAGATTGGAACTGTTAGAATTCATGTTAGAATCAAATCATGTTATTTGCTCTGAAAACTGGCAAATCGCGCCACTGGCTGGCCCCACCCCACCCCACCCTGCCTACTCACTCCTTACCTGGCATATGCGCCCCATCAAACTTGCCTGCGTTTGGTAAGTTGCTATTTTTCCTTCCCCCCCCCACCCAGCCATTAGCTGGGCTGCTGTGGCAGGAGATTTAGATTAGCTAGAAAGTAGGAAATCATTGGATTTCTTGCTTTCTAACTAATATAAAAGCAGAGCTGAACCTTCCTTAGGACTGAAGTTTCTATTTTTTAGTGCAGACTCAGGTAGCAGATTGCAGAAACATAGATCTCTAAGCGAATCCGTGATTCTGTGAGCAACTCAATCTGTCTGCCTACTTTGGCTGATTTGGGGTAAAAGTTGCTCTTTTTTAAATAAAAAATTCAATATTTACATAAATATTTATAATATTTGCCTACTAGCCATGCCCACCCAGTCACATGACCACCAAGCCACACCCACAAATTAGGCCACGCCCATGGAACAGGTTGTTAAGAAATTTGAATCCCACCCCTGCCAGCATACGATAATACATTGCCACTTAATCTGGAAACCCTAGTGAATTTCAGTCTGATATGATGTAATGGAATGTCTGAATGCTCTTGGAGAAAGAGGAGAAGAGATACAACCTAAGAGACAATTAGACAAGAGAACCAGGAGCCCCCAATGGCTTAGGAGTCAGAGAAAGAAACTTAGAAAGGACCCGCCAGAATGTAAGAAAGTGGAGGTGCCTCCAGACTTACAGGGTTCTATTGATATAGCCTTACAATAAAGTAGAATCAGTTCGTCTAGTTGTGTTTCCTGTCTCACTTATCTGGCAGGCCTCACACCATCACAGTAGTACTTGTACTGTTTGAGAAGAACCTATTGGGTCATAGCTATAACAGCCTATCAAAAGACACATGCCTCACCCAACAAACTAATGGACGAATTAAACATTTGCAAAATCCATTATTATTATTATTATTTTATTATTATTTTTGATTGCCATTAGAAGAAATTTGAATGAGGCTTGCAGTTTTTCACTTAGATACCAAACCAGATAAAATGGTAGCCGAAAGGCTGAAAGGAGAATGTACATCAGTAGCAGAAAAGTCTTCTTTCTGCAGATGCATTGGATACATTAGATGGGGTTGCTCAGCTGCCTCTGAACATGAAGGCACGCATCCAAAAATCTCTGAAATTGAAAATGGTTGAGTGCACTGTTTTTCAGCATGACAAAGATAAATATTAGAACATATTCAGTGCAATGATTATTTCAGAAATTCAATTGCAAACAAATGTGTTGCTAAAGTTCAGTCAGTTGTCATTGTCAACCTCTGGCTTCCGGCAATGGCTTTTCTGTTTATATAAGAGAACCCGAGCTGAGTGAAGATGTAGCCTTGTCTAAAATTTGTCCAGTTGGGCAGTAGGTCTTGACGAATCACAGTGTCAAGGTCAAGGTCCATATGGAATTTTCATAGTAACGCAGAACATTGCTCCAGAAGTGAGGGATTCTAAGTGCTTTTGCTTGAAACTGGACCACTGCTGGAGTGCTAACTCCCAACTGCCCAGCATTGACCCTCCAATGGTCCCTTCATTGGAATTTATTGTATTAATCAAAATTTGTTTTACAGTAATTAAATTGTTTTATATCCTATGATTTGCCACCTGGAGTCTTTCCTAAACTACCATGTTTCTCATATAATAAGGCCGGGTCTTATTTTTTTTTGAGCCCCGAAAAAACGGCTAGGCTGTCTTTTCAGGGGTGACTTAATTCCCCCCCCCTTGCATCTTAGGGCGGGCGGCGATGGCTTGGATGTTGACCTCGGCATTGGTGGGGCACTTTGTATCAGGGTCTACGCAGGCAGCACCATATCTGGGTGTGCAACAAAAGTACTTCCTAACAGCAAGCCCCCCTGCCATTTCCCTCCCATTTCGCATGTTTTAATATAGGCCTTAATTTGGGGGGAGGGGCTTAATTTCATTTCATGCCTACAAAACATGCTGGGACTTCCTATTGGGGGAGGCCGTATTGTTGGAGAAACAGGGTATAAAGCAGAGAGAAGGGGGAATAGATGGGAAGTGGGTAGATGGATGGAAGATATAGATGATCTCACCCTCTTTTTCTCTTTCTCTCTCTCTTTCTTTCACTATCACTATCTCTCACTATCTCTATCTCCAGGTAGATAAGCAAGTAGGCAGGTAGTTATTTAGGTAGATAGATAAATCGGTAAGTAGATAGGAAGATTCATAGATAGATTGATAGGTAGACAGATAGCCATCAGCATGACATTTGAAGCAAGGACAACTCAAAACATTTTGCTATCCTACATTCTTCCCATCAAGACCATTCAGGTCAAATTGGTCTATGAAGAACATCCCAGAAGTACTTATCTCTATTCTTCAAGAAAAACACAATCACTACCACCAGTGTCTAAAAACATGCATGATTTCCCACATATGATACCCAAAGAAGCCCCTTCATTTTATCTCCATGAAGACCTGGTTCTGTTCTGAAGAGAATCACTTTGTTTTGAAGGAAAAAGATGAGTGGCAGATATGCCATTTCTCCAAGACAGAGAAATGTTTGTTTGCCCTTTCCGTTTATTAATCATATATTCCAATTGCTTTGTGAGGCCAACCTGAAATGCCTTATACAAAAGGATCCCATGAAAACTAAACATAATTTATGCCACCAGATAAAAAGTGAATGCACCAATTGTCACATTAAACAAGAAGAAAACCTTCTGTGCACCAATTCCACCTGCGCTTTCTACAATTTTGTAAACAACAAACTAAAAGACTCCAGGACCATCCCACCCCTGAAAGGACCTAATGGTAAAGACTGCAACGACAACACCATTAAAGCCAACCTCTTTAACACATTCTTTGGCTCAGTATTTGTAAACAGCAATGGATCTTGCCCAGTATTTCCTAGTCGAACCACAGACAACTACAATGATCTAATACATATCGATTTTACAGAAGACAATGTTGAAAAAGCACTACACAGTCTAAAACCATCTCTACCTATTAGACCGGATGGAATATGTGCCTACTTCTTAAAAAAGCTATCCACTGCCATAGCCGAGCCTCTAAGCATAATCTTTGAAAAATCTTTCAGGACCAGCTCCTTGCCAAAACTATGGTCACAAGCCACGATCATCCCCATATTCAAAAAGGGAGACCCCAGCCTAGTTGAAAATTACAGACCAATCTCTTTATGTTGCGTCACCTGTAAAGTCATGGAATCAATTATTAACCAATCCATCATCCTCCACTTAGAAACAAACAACCTACTCTCTAATAAACAATTTGGTTTTAGGAAAAAAACTATCCTGTAATCTGCAACTCTTACACTGCATAAACATATGGACTACACAACTCGATCAGGGCAAAGCAATAGACGCAATCTACATAGACTTCTGTAAAGCCTTTGATTCAATGGTACAAGACAAACTACTCCTAAAACTAAAATCTTATGGTATCTCTGGACACCTGCATAACTGGATAGAAGCATTCCTGTCAAACAAACAACAAATGGTCAAAATTGGGAGCGTCCTATCAAATTCTGTACCTGTCAACAGTGGTGTCCCCCAAGGCAGTGTTTTAGGACGAACTCTTTTTATACTCTACATAAATGACCTCTGTGATCATATCAAGAGCAACTGTGTTCTCTTCACTGATGATGTAAAGCTATTCAACACCACAGACAATACTGCTACCCTTCAAAAAGACCTTGGCTATGTATCAGAATGGTCAAACAAATGGCAACTTCAAATCTCAACAAATAAATACTCTGTCCTACAATTTGGCAAAAAAAATCAGAAAATAAAATACAGGCTGAATAGTCAAGACCTTGTTGATGATCCAAACTCTGCCAAGGATCTTGGAGTACACATCTCAAATGACCTAAGTTCTAGAGCCCACTGTAACTACATAGCCAAAAAGGCGTTAAGAGTTGTTAACCTAATCTTACGTAGCTTTTTCTCTGGTAATATTACACTAATAACTGGAGCATACAAAACATTTGCTAGATGAATATTCAAATACAGCTCATCAGTATGGAACCCACATTACGTATCTGATATTAACACAGTTGAGAAAGTCCAATAATATTTCACAAGAAGAGTTCTCCACTCCTGTACTCGTTGCAGAATACCTTATGCCACCAGACTCGAAATTCTAGACCTAGAAAACCTAGAACTACACCGCCTTCTGTCCGATCTAAGTATAGTATATAAAATCATACATTGCAATGTCCTACCTGTCAATGAATACTTCAGTTTCAACCATAACAACACAAGAGCAAACAACAGATACAAACTCAAGGTAAACCGCACCAAACTTGATTGCAGGAAATATGACTTCAGCAACAGAGTGATCAATGTCTGGAATACTCTACCCGACTCTGTGTTTTTTTTCCCCAAACCCCAAAAACTTAAACCTTAGACTGTCTACTATTGACCTCACCCCTTTCCTAAGAGGTCTGTAGGGGGCATGCATAAGCACACCAACATGCCTACCGTCCCTGTCCTATTGTTTCTTTTATATATTTTTTATTTTTCTTATATGTATCCATGTATTCATAACTATGTTTTTACTTATACCTATTATCTTGTAAGCAATTTACAAATTAAAATAAAATAAATAAATAAAAAGAAAAAAATATATTCCGTAAAGTCTTTTTCACTGAAGCAATTGCTTTTGCAGGCTCCTTTCTGGAGCAGATATAGCCCAGACACCGGCTGTGACTTAGATGAACTTCTTTTGTTTAATAGTGTTAGTTTGCGTTGGCTGTGTCTGTGTGATGATCTGATTGACAGATCCCACTCAAAGACAATTGGATTGAATCTCCAAATCAAATTGACTTTTGGAACTGACAATCTGATCTCCGTGCAAGCTCTTTCCCACCAATGCAATCAACCTGATGATTTGATTCAGAAAACAGTTCAGCTTCTAAAATCAATAAGATTTTAATAGAATCGTTCAATTTTATTCAGTTCAATTTTTGTTCAAGAAGTAAGTTTGCCTTTCTGAAGCAACCTGAGGATTCTGTAAGAGTTAGTTTAAATGGGATCAAACCTGCTCCACAGAGATTATGCTAAATACACATCTTCAGCCAAGAAGCATGTTGAATGTCAGGGCTTAAACCAAGAAATTGATGAAGAGGCCCACTGAAGTATGAATCAAGTTGCATTCACTTGTCAATATTTCATCAGGTACTGATGACATACAGTATATAATTTAGGGATTTACTTTGGGTCCTCTCTTTGCCTATTTTTGGGGTCTTATTTTGGCTCAAAAGATCCCAAATCATTTTCTTTTGCCTTACTTCCCTGGCCTATGCATCCATGTATATACACAGGTTGTGGCTCTGAGGTTTGAGCCTGCTTTATTAGAGGACGAAGTCTCGGACAGTGGGGAAGAGGAGGTTTTGGAAATGCCTTCCTCCTCAGGACCTTCCTCTTTGGCAATGCCTTCCTCCCTGATTGTTCCTCAAGTGTCGGCAGATAACCAGGAGGGAAGACCTGAGGCTAATCATGAAAAGGAGGAGGGCGTATCAGAGTCTCTGACTGAGAATCCAGCAGAGGAATGCTGGCTTGATGCGAGGCAGCGGCGTAGGCAAAAGTGTGAGCTGCAACGCAGAAAGAAGGGACGAATCAGAGACTGAGATGAGGGACTGACACGCCCCACAGGGAATAAAAGTGGGTGTGTTCGCTCTGGGAACTTGTTCGGGACAACGTCTTATTTATGGAGAGAAGCTTCGGAGTATCCTGTGTGTGGTGACAGCTTGTATGATTTGTATTCCTCTTATCTGGTCGGACTTGGCAGACAGTGTGTGTGAGACTGCCAAGAACTTTATCGGCTCAAAGGAGTTAACTCCATAATTACTGGACTTGTTTGCTTGTTTGTATTTAGTTGGAAATTTGGACTTCTCACCTCGTTTGTACAGGTGAGACATAACATACACATATGCACGTTTTGACTATTCTCCTTGTAGGTGCCAGGTTTCCCTTATCCCTATCATGTGTTTCTTTAAATACATCTCCCTTCTGTTCTCGTTATCAAATCTGCTTCTTTAAGCATTGCTGAGGCCAGATTCCTGCTCTTAGAAATGATGACATAGACAGGCAAAAGGCTTTAATCTTCAACAGGGAGGTTAGAACTTAATCTGGGAAGTGTTTAATTTCTGAGGAGAACAAAGGTCCATTCTGGAATTCTCCTGGAAGAAGGAAGGGCAGGGGCCATACTTCAGTTCTGCTTCTTGCTCTGGGTGATTTGCTTGCATTGCTCAGGAGTGCTTTGCATTCTGGGCTCTGCTCATCAGATTTTTAGAGTGTTGCAAGCAGAACTTCCAGTTCCATCTTGTGAAGAGGTCAAGGACAGGAAAAAAAATGAGGCCGGTAGGATAACCACATGTGTGCAGCAATGGCACTGCACAGTTCCATTCCTCAGCAATCTCAGCAGGATATAGTCGAAAAAGTCAAGGTGTAGTGGTGCAATCAACATTTCAACTGGTTTTTTTTTACACGCTGTGGCATGATCACACCATTTATAGCTGCCATTCTGACTTCTTTGACTACACCCAGTGGACACCCCTGCCATCTTCTGCTCCAGTTTTGTGTGGCAAGGGCTCGGAGATGAGTAGCTTGAGAAGCAGGATGACACCTCTTAGCAGATTCCTAACTTTTAATGACGTTGCCTGGCTAACAGAATCCCTTCTTCACCATTCTGAATGGGGTAGACTTCCTTTCTCTGCTGGAGAAGTATAAATGTTTCTAAAAAGTAGCACTTTAGATTTTGGACCTCAAGGGGAGGCATGAAGTTGGCAACCCAGCCAAAAATATTGGAGGAGGGAGATGCAAATCCTCATATTTCAGTTTCTGTATGCCTTATTGCGTGCTTTCTAGATTAGTCTGTGGCTCAGAGTAGGGCAGCATTCAGCTCACATCCTGCATCTCTGCCTGTAATGGTGGGATTTATGCAAATATAGTATGAGAGGCAATCTTCAACTAGGCTGATTTAATTTCTCTTATCTGCAGAAGAGATCCAAATATGCTCTCGACATAAACTCAGAAATGATACCGCAGCTGAATGTAACAGTAATGGGCTGAGTTGCAAACCTTGAGTGTTTACTGTCGGTAAGAATGGGCTGGTCAAATGATGCTCTTCGAGTTTTATCCAGTTTTTCAAGCAGAGGAAGATTTTCCTAAGAGAAAGGAATTGCACAGGAAATGATCTCCTTGCAATCTTCCAGAAACTCGGCATATTTTATCTCTGAAGTGAATGCTGGTCAGAATTTTCAGAAGGGAAATGAGAAAGACAAGGTTCCTGCGTAGTCATGCATAGATGTGATCCAGATTTATGGCCAAAGTAATTATATACTCTATACTCAGAGTGGGAGGCCTTGGTGTGGGTGACTCATTCTCTCATATCATTTAAAGGTTGAACTATTGCTGCAGTGTGTTATACATGGGGCTGCCTCTGAAGACTATTGGCAAACTCCAATTGTTATAGAATGTGGTATCCCAATTACTAGCCTGCTAGAGTTGCAGCAACGATGCAGTACAGCTTCATAGGGTTGCCAAGAGATTCCAGGTCCAAATGCTGGTTTTTTGACTCATAAAACCTTACATGGCTTGGCTCCTAAGTATCTCTAAAGTGGGATCTGCTCATCCTGTTCTTTTAGCCCATGAGATGTTTTGGATCTTCTCTCTCTGAGAGGGATTTGGTAGCAGGGTTTTCCCATTGGAACCGTCTTCTTATGGAGACCCACATGGCTCCAAATCAGAGGTGGTATTCAGCAGGTTCTGACCAGTTCTGGAGAACCGTTAGAGGAAATTTTGAGTTGTTCAGAGAACCGGCAAATACCACCTCTGACTGGAGATGCTTCCCCTGCCAAGCCCACAGAACCCGTAGTAAAAAAATTTGAATCCCACCACTGCTCCAAATATATCAGCATTCAGAAAAGCAGGAGCAATGATCCCATTTCACGGAGTCTTAGGGTAGTGCCTGCTTTATTGCTTATGGACAGGAATTGCCAGTTGGCTGTTTAATAGTGATTTGTATTTTATCTTTGAAGTGGATCAACTTTTTACGTATTACAGATCATTTTAGGGAATGAGAGTCGTATGGCTGTATTATATGCTGTTGTCCTTTTTATATACCTGGAGTCATTTTGGAACATGGCAGCATAGTCAAACTGTAACCAATTAATATTATGTGCTTTTGATGTGCACATTCTCATAATGGTGTACACGGGGAGCTTTAAAGCAGCGACGGCCATCAAAATCAAAGAACTGGCTGTTGAAGCAGAGTTTGCTCAAATGCTCTGGCAGACATGCGGCATATTAAGTGATCCATCTCCAATTCCATGCATCTAACTCCATGTGAAATATCTACCTCCATATGCTAAACAGAGGTGTCAGGAAGATTGTTTCCAATTGTGTACAGGAACTGTGCTCCATGGCAAAAATCTGAATTTTTTGAGGTAGCTCTTCCAATAAGGATTTGATAGCTTATCAGAGGTGATGGTGTGGCTTATTAATGTATGGCTTCTTTCTAAAGTGAAAATCCAGTTAATATTATAGTTGTTTCCTAAACGCTTCAAGTGGATGCAATGTCCAGTTTTGCTATGTTGTGTTTTGCCTTCCTCTATTGCCACCAGGGGGCGATGTTTACTTTTGTTACCACAATAAAAATTTGTGCCTCCTTTAGAAAGTTAAAAAGAGGGAAAGGAATTGTGACTCCTTAAACCTTTCCTGTCCTTTTCCTTTTGTGTGTGTATAGTGGACAGTAGCCCCAGTATGAAATATGTGGATAAAAAAAAAAACCCTACCTGGATCTTCAATAAACTCCTCATTCCTTGACAGATCTGTTTTCTGCAGGGTGTCAGCCAATCAGATATTTCATCTTGTGAGTACTGAGACACCCTAGTCAATTCTGTCCTCCAGTTTTGTGAGTTTCCTTTTCCAACCAACATTCTGGACTTACTGGAGTGCACATACCATGTTCGTTCTTCACTGGGTTAATTGGTGGCTGATTCCCCTCCCCCAGCCTTGCTTTTTGAGTAACTTGTACGTTATTGCTCATGCAAATTTTGAGGTTGCCCTGCGTGGTATCCCTCCCTCCTGTTGTTTATTGTACCTCTTCTGCTTCCAATCTAGTTGGCATGGGAGGCCCTTACTTTGCTATTACATTTGCTACCCAAACTAATCAAAAATCAATTAAAAGGTTGCTTTTGTTCCTTGGCTAAATTATCTAATGTTTTCTCTGCGGTATTATTGTTCAATTTTGATGCCAAGTCCAATGAGCAGAGGAGGCCAACTGGTGAAGAGACAAGTTTATTTAGCAACAAAGGCCAGATCTGCAACAGATTACATCAGCAGATAGTTGCGCTGGCAAAGTCCTAGTCATAGAGGGAGTGTTCTACTTACAACAGGGCTGTCAAATTCAAGGCCTGCAGGCCAGATGTGGCCTGTGGGGTGCTTAGATCTGGCCTGTGGGGCCGTCCTGGAAACAGTGAAAGACTGGCCCGCAGTTCCTCTGCCAGTGAAAATGGAGCTTGGGAGGGGCACGTGTGGCCCTCCCAGGCTGCATTTTTGGCCACGACGGCCACCTTCAGCCCTTTGCCAGTGAAAACGGAGCTCAGGGAGGCCGCATGCAGCTTGCCTGGGCTCCGTTTTTGGCTGTCCGGGCTCCGTTTGCAGCCTCCCCAAGCTCCATTTTCACTGGCAGGAGGCCATCACAGCCAAAAACGTTTCATTTTTTCCCACCTCAAGCACAAAGTCCAGAAGTGGTTTCCAAGTAGAAACCAGTAATTCCATAATCTATAAGACTATGTGAGCAACTCAGTTATAATACACTTTTGGCTTAGACAAAGTTAAGAATAAAATAAAGATGCTTTCTCTTTGAGCTTGACTCCTGGTCACCGTAGAAAACAGCCATACAATTTTCTTGATAGAAATATAGAAGTGATTCGCCACTGCTATTTTCCTATAATATGAACAGAGGGATGAAATCATTTAATTAAGACAGTCATCTAAATTAATGCAATTGCCTTGAATTATTATAAACAGAACCAAGACCACAATGTTCTTAAGGAGTCTGATATTCCATAACTAAAAATAGATATTAAAGCATAAGACATCAGTTGACAAAAGGCCAAAATGACTGCCTACATCTACAGGAAATGTCAATAGTTGAAATGAAAATGGGAGGGAGCATTATGGGAGAACTGCAGAAAGGTTCAGAGCAATTATTAGTGTTTTCAGATGCTCAGGAGAACAGAAAAGAAATACTGATTTAACAGCATTTATAATATGTTTGAAGGGATCTTCCCAGTTCCCTTCCTATCGAGAAATTACATGAAAAATTGCAAATAGTGCAAACTTCTGTAGCCATTTCTGTTTCTCTATTTTTAAATGAGTTGGTCAACCAATTGATTAGTCAATCCAAAGCAGGAGTTTTCAGACAGTTTCATATAATGTAATTTTTTAAAAATTAAACAACAACAAAAAAGGAACCCTGGATCTGTTAAATGGCAGCCATGGAGATGTTTTTTTCTATCCCGTGCCTTTTCAGCTATATCTTTTAAAAATGCTCTAGGTGATTTTAGTCTCTCATCTCATGATCTCATGGAACTGTAGGGTTCTGTGGAAGAAAATTTGAAAAATCCTGGCAAAGCTCTAAAACTGAGTAATCTACCCCTGATTTAATACATATAATTGAATGTTCCCTTCTGCAACCTGTTTGATGAGGATTTCCCTTCCCTTCTTTTCCCCATGAAATATTCTTAGGTAGTTTACGGTTCCCCCATTAATCTCCGTAGCAAAACCACTTTGTCAAATTCTACCTCTTCCCGTATATTTATCCATTGGTGGCATATCAGCCAGACAAATCTGGATGACCACTAAATAGCATCTTTCCCTTTGCTCCCATCTAGTGGCCAAATAAATGACCAGCCAGCTCACAATTACAAGGAATTTTTTAAAAAAATGTTCCCTTGGCATGAGTAAAACAAATGAACAAAAAGAAGAGTACAAATGCAGTGCCTGGGTTAATCAGAGCACTGAGCATATCAGTTGCAGAAGGTTTTTCATGTGGTGGGTGATGTTGGCAAGAGGTGGGATTTTAGAGAAGGGAACAAGGGACGTGCATAAGTGCACCAATTGTGCCTACCGTCCCTGTCCTATTGTTTCTTTTTATTTTTCTTATAAGTATCTATCTCATGTATTCAAAACTATATTTATTCTTATACCTGCATCTTGTAAGCGATTGACAAATCAAATCAAATATAAATGTAAACTACCAAGTCATGTTCCCGGGACACGTGCTGCATTAATGCTGCACGGACAGCAGTACGGCCTAGACTCATTTTGGGTGCAAGCTAAGACTGCGCTAGGGAAGAGGGCAAGATTTAGGGCAGCATGATTTTCTCCCAGCTCTGGGGGAGAAGCACAGCAAAGCAGCTGCATGGAAGTGAACTATGTGTAGGAATGAACTCATACAACTACTCAGTGGGAGCAGAGAGACTTCTCAGATGTGTAATGGTTACTTTCAGTTGAAAATAAACAAAAGAACGGGAGGAGGAAGGTCAGGTGGAGTCTGCTGGAATTCTAAACCAGAACATGATGTGCTACAATATTTTGGTACAGGTCTCATATCATTCCTAGGATGAGTATTTGAAAGTTCCCACCTGTCCCCTTTTATATATAGATGAAAGCTGCACTCCATCTGCTATACGCTGACATTATTTATCTCCTGTAGCATGACCTGTACTGTTATAAAAGGCAAAATTTAAGTTTTTCATTAAAGATATATTGATATAATCGGGATTGTCCTAATATATCATCCCAAAAGTTCAAGACAAATTGGAGGAGGAGGAGAAGTAGGAGAAGGAGAAAAGGAAAGAAGAAGAAGAAGGTAGAAGAAGGAGGGGACTTCATGTCAGGGAAATTATTTTGAGGAGGAGATTGCAACTAGATGTGGAAGAGATACCTCCATCTTATGTGATCCATATAAAAACGGAGTTGTGGCTATCTATAATGAAATAAAGAAAAAAATGGAGCTCATTCCATAAATTAGAGTTTGGTCTTCTGCATTTCCCACCTTGGTGAATATATACCACCCACCATCACCCAAAACTACCCACCACCCACCATCACCCAAGACTAGGCACGCACGCCCCCAACTACCTCAATCCCAACTGCTGCCGGACTTGAATGCAAACTACTCAATGCAAGAAGCCTCGTGAATAAAATACCTGAATTTCTCATCCTCTTAAATATGGCTAACTTCGACATTATATTTGTCTGTGAAACATGGCTCAATGCATCTCTCCCCGACTCCATTACCACAGTAAGAGACTATCATGTTTACCGATCAGATCGTGAAAATCGTCGAGGAGGTGGTGTTGCTATATTCTATAAAAAATCCTTACATCTAAAAAATATCCAAGTTACCCAGGAGCTTGCCCTTCCTGAAACCATCATCTGTGAACTATCCTTAAATATCACAATTCGATTCTTACTATGTTACAGAGCACCTGATTATGACATCGAACATGTAAACAAGCTAAATACACTACTAACATGGGCTACATCCTGCCCATACCCTTTTATCTTTCTTGGAGATTTCAATCTACCTCATATCGACTGGACCCTAAATAATTGTACAACTGAAATCATACACACAACCTTCTATAATGCTATTACAAATCTAGGTCTTGAACAACTAGTAACCAACAACACTAGACTGAACAACTGCCTCGATCTCATCTTCTGCAATAGTTTGAATTTAATTTACGGAATACAAACCAAAGAACCCTTTTCAGTAGTGACCACAATATGATTGACTTTTGCCTCAACATACGTCCACACAAAAATCACCACAATGATGTCATCCCTAATTGTAACTTCAAAAAGGCAACTATGATCTTATAGATAACGATCTCTCATCCCTCGATTGGCAATCTCTATTCACTGGATGCAATACTGTTGAAGACCATTACAACATTTTTTACTTGAAGTCAAAAGAGTCATCAAACTATATGTTCCAACAACAACTCCAAAAACAAAACAAAAAAGCAGATTACCCATATCAATAAGGAAACTTCAATCCAAAAGAGATCACTCTGGCGGAAAAACAAATCTGGTCACGTTGCTAATTTCAAAAACCGATACAAAAATTTATGCCACCAGATAAAGACCGAATGCACCAATTATCACATTAAACAAGAGGAAAACCTTCTAAGCACCAATTCCACCCGTGCTTTTTACAATTTTGTAAACAACAAACTAAAAGACTCAAGGTCCATCCCTCCCTTGATAGGACCCGATGGTAAAGACTGCAGCGACGACACCATTAAAGCCAACATCTTTAACACATTCTTCGGCTCAGTGTTTGTAAACAGTAATGGATCATGCCCAATGTTTCCTAGCCGTACCACAGATAACAACAATGATCTAATACATATCGATTTTACAGTAGACAACGTTGAAAAACACTACGCAACCTAAAACCATCTCTATCTATTGGACCGGATGGAATATGTGCCTACTTCTTAAGAAAGCTATCCACTGCCATAGCCAAACCTCTAAGCATAATCTTTGAAAAATCTTTCAGGACCAGCTCCTTGCCTAACCTATGGTTACAAGCCACAGTCATCCCCATCTTCAAAAAGGGAGACCCAAGCCTAGTTGAAAATTACAGACCAATCTCCTTATGCTGCATCACCTGTAAAGTCATGGAATCAATTATTAACCAATCCATCATCCTCCATTTAGAGACAAACAACCTACTCTCCAATAAACAATTTGGTTTCAGAAAAAAACTATCACAAACAACCTACTCTCCAATAAACAATTTGGTTTCAGAAAAAAACTATCCTGTAATCTGCAACTCTTACACTGCAAAAACATATGGACTACACAACTCGACCAGGGCAAAGCAATAGACGCAATCTACATAGACTTCTGTAAAGCCTTTGATTCAGTGGTACACGACAAACTACTCCTAAAAATAAAATCTTATGGTATCTCTGGACAACTGAATAACTGGATAAAAGCATTCCTGTCAAACAGACAACAAATGGTCAAAATCGGGAACGCCCTATCAAATCCAGTACCTGTCAATAGTGGTGTTCCCCAAGGCAGTGTTCTAGGACCAACTCTCTTCATAATCTACATAAACGACCTTTGTGATCATATCAAGAGCAATTGCGTTCTCTTCGCTGATGATGTAAAGCTGTTCAATACCACAGACAATACTACTACCCTACAAAAAGACCTAGACTATGTATCTGAATGGTCTAACATATGGCAACTTCAAATCTCAACAAATAAATGCTCTGTCTTACATATTGGTAAAAAAAATCAGAAAATAAAATACAAGCTGAATAGTCAAGATCTTGTTGATGACCCAAGCTCTGTAAAGAACCTGGGAATACTCACCTCTAATGATCTAAGTGCTAGAGCCCACTGCAACTACATAGCCAAAAAGGCATTAAGAGTTGTTAACCTAATCCTACGTTGCTTTTTCTCTGGTAATATCTCACTACTAACCAGAGCATACAAAACATTTGCTAGACCAATACTCGAATACAGTACATCAGTCTGGAATCCTTATTACGTATGTGATATTAGCACAATTGAGAAAGTCCAGAAGTATTTCACAAGAAGAGTTCTCCACTCCTCTACTCGTTGTAGAATACCTTATGCCACCAGACTCGAAATTCTAAAACTAGAAAACCTTGAATTACGCCGTCTTCGGTCCGACTTAAGCATGGTATATAAAATCATACATTGCAATGTCCTACCTGTCAATGAATACTTCAGCTTTAACCATAACAACACAAGAGCACACAACAGATACAAACTCAAAGTAAACCGCACCAAACTTGATTGCAGGAAATACGACTTCAGCAATAGAGTGGTCAATGTCTGGAATACTCTACCCGACTCTGTAGTCTCTTCCCCAAACCCCAAAAACTTTAACCTTAGACTGTCTACTATTGACCTCACCCCTTTCCTAAGAGGTCTGTAGGGGGCGTGCATAAGCGCACCAACGTGCCTACCGTCCCTGTCCTATTGTTTCTCTTATTCTTTTATTTTTCTTATATGTACCCATTTCATATATTCACAACTATGTATACACTTGTACTTATTATCTTGTAAACAATTGACAAATCAAATAAATAAATAAAATAAATAAAATATATTCTCTTGAAACTCCCCTCATCCATTGACCCTGCTGAACAGGGATGGTAAGAAATACATTTAAAAAAAAAATATCTAGGGACATGAGGTGATTTGCACAGAGGTCCATTAGAGATAAGAAGCTTCCCTCTCTTGCTAAATGATTGGACTCTTGATTGGGCCTTTAGACCTGAGGAGATGGCCATATCTTCAAATAACTATTTATTTGCACCTCCAGTTTTCCCCTAAAAGAAATAAAAACAAAATAAAACCGCAAAGAACAGGATAAAAAAATATGTTTCACAGCTGGATGCAATTGTAGGGTTCTAATTCCCACTTCATGAACAGAGGCACAATTATATTTTATTGAAAGGTTGGGAGACAGTTTTTCATAACAATTTCATCAGGGGGGTCATTATTTGTATATACATTACACTGAGCAAAATTACATACAGAAATGTACATAATGAGAAAGGGGAACAAAAAAATGAATATAAAATTCTGCATTAACAGTTGAAAGCTGTTGCAAAAACAGACACAAATGAAGAACAGATTGAAACAAGAATTAATTTGAAAAATTAACCTTTTCTTCCTTAAAAAAAAAAAAAAAAAACACCAAACAAACACAATGCCCCAAACAGAGACCTATTCAGGGTGATTGCAAGTCAAGGAGGAAGAGCAAAGTATGCAGTGATTGAGTTGGCCTCTAGCTGGGATAAATTGACAAGGAGTTTGAAAGCTTATTGACTCATTTACTAAATGTACAAAATGCTACATGCTGTTTTCCCCCCTTTCATGAAAAATTCTTTTTCTCTCCCTAGTTCGTAATACATCCCAAAAAGAAAAGCAAGGGTACACATTACCCCAGTGTTTTTCAACTTTAGCAAGCTTAAGATCAACCAGAACAGCTGGAAGGGATGCTTGAGGTCTTTTAGCCCAATCCCCTGCTCAACCAAGAGACCCTATAGCAGAGGTATCAAACTCACGTCGTCAAAGCGGCGTCATTGACATATTGGGACTTCCCCCCGCAACTTTGCTAAACTGGACATGGGTCTGGCCTGCACGTGATGCATCCGTCCTGTGGACTGGGAGTTTGACAGTCCTGCCCTATACCATTTCAGACAAGTGACTATGCAGTCTCTTCTTAAAAACCTGCAGTGATGAAGTACCCACAATTTCTGATGGGAAGCTGTTCTACTGGTTAATTGTTCTGTTCGGAAGTTTCTCCTTCATCCCAGGTTGCTTCTCTCCTTGATTAGTTTCCATCCATTGTTTCGTGTCCTGCCCTCTGGTGCTTTGGAAAATATGTTGACTCCCTCCTCTTTGTAGCAACCTCTCAAATACTGGAATACTGGAATATTGCTATTATGTCCCACAGGGGTGGGATTCATATTTCTTAATAATCTGTTCTGTGGACGTGGCCTAATTTGTGGGTGTGGCTTGGTCATGTGACTTAGTGGGCATGGCTTACTGACTGGGAGTGGCTTGGTGGTCATGTGACTGGCTGGGCATGGCTTGTATGTAAATATTATAAATATTTATGTAAATATTTATTTATTTTATTTAAAAAAGAGCAACTTTTACCCAAAATCAGGCAAAGCAGGCAGGCAGATTGAGTTGCTCACAGAATCACAGATTCACTCAGAGATCTATTTTTCTGCCATCTGCTACCTGAGTCTGCACTGAAAAATAGAAGTTTCAGTCCTAAGGAAGGTTTAGCTCTGCTTTTAGATTAGCTAGAAAGCAAGATATCCAGTGATTTCCTGCTTTCTAGCTAATCTAAATCTCCCGGCACAGCAGAACGGTCGGGGGGAAAAAAAGGAAAAATAGCAACTTACCAAACGCAGGCAAGTTTGATGGTGCGCATGCCAGATATGAGTGGGTGGGGCAGGGCCAGCCAGTGGCACAATTTTCTGGTTCTCTGAACTGCATAGAACAGTAACAACCGGTTCTATGGTACCAGTACGACCAGGTAGAATCCCACCCCTGATGTCCCGCTCAGTCGTACTGGTACCATTCTTTCCATGACTGGGTTGCTGGTTATAAGGGCTCCATACCTTCTCATTTCCCACAATTCATTATATCAGGGACAAAGGAAATGTGACCTCCTGGCTGTTGCTCAACTTCAATTCCCAGCAGCCCTTGGTAGATGGGCAACAGCAAAGGATAGTGAAAATTATAACTCAAAAACATGTAAAGGTCATAGTTACCTTCCCTTGACATCCTGATAGTTAATGCAGACACCCCTGCATTTTCTGCTTACTTCATTACTTGTATTGGCTACCCACCATTTCTTGAGTGCAGGAACAGATGTGGCCATCTCCCACCTTTTCCTCATCCACTATGAATGCACCCCCAACCCATGTTTCAAAGCTCTGTTCTGCTTCAAAGGTATTGTTTCAGCTACTATTTTCCATCCTGAGGCATCTTAAGTTCTTCTGGATGAATAGTCAACTGTGCTTCATTTTAGTCTAGCAATATATCCTGCACAGATTGGCTACAATGCCTAGTGCATCTCCTCCCTTCCAGTGACTGGTTCATGTCTTGTATTATCATTTTATCCTGGATTGCCATAGTCTTATCTGATCAGAAATTTCCTTTCCCTTCTCTTCTAATGGATCCAATAGTGTCCCACACAGTCCCTGGAGCCCAGTAAAATCTTCTGCTCATATTTTTGCCCTCACTTTTCTGTCAGGATACTTCTGTCCAACCCATACATCTCACAATGTGTCGGAGGAAGAAAGGTGTAGACCTCCAAAATCAATGTTACTCCTTTGCTTCTATGAACCTGAACCATTAGCTCTTCATTGTCATGAAGTTTCTAAGCATTTAAAGTGCAATAAAGGAATTAAGGAACAACTGTTCCTTTTGCTTTTATCATTGGAGCACCACAGCAATGAGGGAACAAGTAAGGATTGTGGGAAGGCAATATGGAGGCATCTGTGTATTCCATCTAGTCAGGTGTGGGATTCTACCGGTTCTGACCGGTTCTATAGAACCCCTTATTAACTTTCTAAGCAGTTTGGAGAACCGGTAGTTAGAAGAAATCTCCTTTTGTTTTTTTCTACCCTTATCACATTCTTGGCAGTATGTCTAGGCTTACTGTCTGTGAAGGACGTTTTTCTTTTATTCTTGACACTTTCTTAAAGGGGAAGGGTTGTTTTAAGCTTTTTACGCTGCTGTTGGGAGGAAATACTCCCTGGAAATACTTCTTTTGGCTAGCTAGAAAGATTGACATTCAAACATGAGTTTACATAACCTTTCTGAGTTTTTTCTAAAACTGGTTTTTGGTGAAGTTTAATTCTGTGCTTGGTGACATTTATTGATGGGATAATTTTCCCTATTCAGCTTTGTTTGGAAGGAAAAAGATTAATCTCTGTTCCTGAAAAGAAACTGGGTTGAGAAATCTGGCTAGTTCCCATGTCTATTTGTTCTGGTAATTGGTTTAACAAGGAACAGCTACTATTGTGATTTAATAATTTGTATTGTGTTTGAAGTTTTTTCTACCTCATGGTTCCTTTTTCTATCTGGGGAGGGGGTCTTCCTTCACTGCTTTAGTGGTATCTGGCACTGTCCTTTTGGGGTGTACTTCCAAGAGTCAGGATGCAAGGTTGGCACTATTTTTTTATTGCCTTTCTGGGGGGCATGTGACCTTTCCTTAAATCTTGATTATTTCCTTAGGATATCTTGTGAGATGAGTGAGACCAGCTGGTATCTTTAAGTGGTGCAAATGGATCTAAGGATTGCTTTTCCTGGGTGTGCTCTTTCTGGAGAAATTAAATGACCTCTCTGCTAAAGGTTTCACTTTATGAGCAAGAGTTGGCTGCTAATAGTTATCATTGCATTTTAACTATTTTAATTCCTCAAGGTGCTCTGGCACCCTGCCTGATTTGTAACTCCAGCTTGCAGGTATTTTTAATCTAATGATTGGTATTTAGGGCAGCTTTTTGCAAGCAAAGAAGCTTTTTGTATTTTTGTACAGGTAATTCTTGACTTACAACAGTTCATTTAGTAAACATTCAAAGTTACAATGGCACTGAAAAAAAGTGACTTGTGACCGTTTTTCACACTTACGGCCATTGCAGCATCCCCACTGTCATGAGAGGCCAGAAGCGCCCCTTGATGTGAGTGATGTCGAGTTGGCCACGCCCACGCAGTCACATGACCAACCCACACCCACCAACTAAGCCACGCCCACATAACCGGTTGTTAAAAAATTTGAATCCCACCCCTGCATCTAGGAAAGCAAAGGAAAAGGATTGGGATTAATGAGGAGGGAACTGTCCCTAAAAAGAAAGGACAAGGAAGACTTACCCACGCGGAGCGGAGGCCATCGGCATGGATTGGAAAGGCAGGAAACAGGGGAAGGATCAGACAATGTTAAAGCTGAGCAACAACTGGCTGGCCCCATTGCCACTGCGCTCCAGACAGGAATTTATGGAGTCACTTTGCGAAACAAGCAGGAACAGCACAGGAGACAAATTGTTCTGGCTAGTGTGCAGAATTGCCCTGAAAGAGTCCTAGGGCAAGGCATGCAATAAACCCAGTCTGAATCTCACCCTGATTCTGCCTCAGTCCCTCCCATAAAGACAGAAAGACAGAAAAGCCCAAGCCAGCAGTTGTAGAGGGCATTTCCTTTTTCCTCGTCCCTGTGCTATAATTTGTAACAAGTCCTTACAAGACAAGGAGGGAGGGCTGGTGAGAAGATAAAAACAGCAGCAGGAAGCAAAAAAAAACAAAAACACCAAATAAACCAGGAGAGGGAGAGAGAGAGGGAGAGGGAGGGAGGGAGGGAGGGAGGGGAGAGAAAGAGAGGCCAATTACTGCTAAAAACTGATAAAACAATCCCACTCTCATCAGAGCACGTCTTTCTTCTTCACTATTTTTATCTTACTTCATTAGTTGATCATTATTGTTTTCACATCTCCTCCCAACTCATGTCATCTTTATTTATTTACTGAGCTATTGCTGTTTCTGGCTATATTTCCCTTGTTTATTTGGCCCAGATACAAGTGGTTTGAATCCCTAATCCGTTTACTTGAATTGCAAATAATTTTTCCTGTGTGTTTTTTTTCTGTGCAAAAATACATTAAAATATTACATGCGCATTCAATAACAGGCCCAACTGCCTTTCCTCAGCAGGCAAAAGCCGGACCTGAAAGAAAATGGTGCATGTGACATTTGGATCTTAGTTTGTTTCCTGCCTCAATACACTATGTGGGGAAATCAATGCACCTAATTTGTAATTATAGGGGTCTGTATATAGTAGGAAGATCTAGAAGTTCCCTCTAATTACAAATTAAATGTTCTAACTTCCTAATACATTTATCAAGGCAGGAAACAAAGCATAATTCAGGCGTAATGTGCAGTATGTTCTTTGTCATTTATATTTTTGTTGTATGTGTGCGGGGGTATACACACATTGCCAGTTAGAGTGAATATAAATAGATGTAAAAAAGAAAAGAAAAGAAGAAAAGCCTTTTTTTTAGTACTACAACAAAAACTGAACAGCAACCTTTCATATTTAGAAACAAACAGCAAAAGAGATTTAGAGATTTGGAAAGGACAAATACAAGAGACCATCCTTTAGAGTTGATAGAGAACTTTTCAGATTTCCCTGTTCTTGATTCCTACATGTAAGGTTAGAAACCGTGCTTTGAGCTTTAATTTTAATACTTTAATTTGTCACATGCCAAAAGACACTAAGATGCTTCAAACAGACATCCGCCCCCAGGGGCTTACAATTTAAACTGCACATTATGCCTCCATTGACTATATTGCAACTAAGCCATGCAATTAGTGTTGCAGTAATTGAGAGAGTTTACTTAATGTGGTAAATTGCTCCATCCTCTTTATTGCCTCTTTGGCTGCTTTTAAACCCTTTTAAAGGCATCAGTAACAGGATTCCTCTCTCAAACAGATTAATTTCTCTGCAGTGCAACTTTTCCCCATCTCTCCATGACAGCAGCTTACAATTTCATTTGTACACATTTGTAATCTCCACTGTTCACTGTGTACCACAAATCTTTCCCTCTTTTGATATTTACTCAAGCCTTAGCAATGCATCACAGTTGCCCTTGGGCATTTCGCCCAGCACATGAAAAGCTTTTGCTGGGCTAGGCACCCAGGTCTTGTGTAATCCCAGAAAAGTGAATGTGTAAGTGTGTGCTTTGTTGTCTTGACCGTGGGTTATCTCAGTGCTCATGTAACTAAAAAAAAACAACAAAAAAAAAACCACCCCACACAACATAATTAAATGTCAATTCCATTTGTCTCTTCATTGGAAGTAGTCTTACTGCACAAAGGAAAATAAATATTAAGGATCAAATTGAGGGTACAGAAACAGTGGCTGTGTGCCTTTACAATGAGAAAGCTGGATCTCTCCAGATGTTCCTGAAGCACAATTCCCAGTCCTGAACATACTATGAACTGGAGGCTATCCTGACTAGGGTTTTGCAGTGCTTTAGACATGATTGAGAAGTGGTGTTGTGGAATTTCTGACTCTTCAAAACAGCCATGTCTATTTCCAGGACTGCAGTTGTTGCAGAATGACTTTTCCTTCCATCGCACAATGGTGGGGAAAAAAATGCAGCTGCTTTAATGGGTTGCAAGCAGGTGCTGGCTTCATGCTTTTGCTCATCCCAGAAGACCTCTTCCTAACTGAATCAGAAGCATTGCGCAAACCCCAGCAAATCAACAACATCTCGATGAAATATCTTTAGAATAATTAATTCAGTTGAATGACTTGCCTCCAAAAGTTGTGGGTGTTTCAACACAGGAGGTTTTTGAGAAGAGATTTGTACAGCTTTTTGTCTGAAATGGTATGGGGTCTGCTGCTTGAACTAGAAGACTCCAAGGTCTTCTTCCAACTTTGTGATTCTGTTAAGGCTCAAAATTCTGCTCTCCACACTGCTTTAGCAATAAAAGTGAGTATAGAAAGCTATAAATGATGTATGTAGTTTACTGAGGATAGAGGACTGGCCCACGGACAGCAAAGGACAGGGTAATGCTACCTCCCTCATGCCATACACAAGCTGATTTAGCTAAGAGTTGAATCCTGCCTTAATAATAGCAAAATGTATAAGGAAATATGATAGATATAATTTTCAACAGCTTAATTTCTTGGGCCTCTTTTGCCTTTTGGCTTCTCTCTGTAATACAGGCCCCATATTTGTTTACTCCTCCAAATGTACTCACATTTTTTTTTGCTGTTTTCATCACTGTCCCTTTGTTTGCCTTTAATCTGCTCAGCAGTTCAAGCTTAAAAGTGAATAAACAGTGTTTTATCATTCAGAGGCTAGGAAAACAGAAACAAACAGTGAAAACAACTCAACAGCAAGGTGAAGGGACAACCAGAATCGGCAATGACCCCTTTGACTCAAAAGGCTTGACAGGTGCCCAAAGGTGGTATAACTTGGCCTTGTCCCAAATGGTAGACAGGATCTGAGGATGCAGATTATTTTATGGCAAGATTTGGCTGAAGTATTTGGACTAAAACTGTCACAAGCCCAGCAGGTAGGAATACTAAATATTGAAGGCCAGGGGTGTCAAACTCGATTTCATTGAAGTCCGCATTGAGTGTGTTTGATCTCAGAGGGCTGGGGTGAAAGTGGACAGGGTGGGCACAGCCAGCTTGACGTCACTCGTGTCGGGGGCACCTGTGGTGACCTGAGTGCTCTGTCAGCGAAAACGGGCTCCCGAGCTCCGTTTATGGCTGCAACGGCCTCCTGCAACCCTCTGCCAGTGAAAATGGAGCTCAGGAAGGCCTGCTGGCAGACGCTCCATGGGCTGTTTTCACTGTTTTCAGGGCGGCCCTGTGGGCCAGATCTAAGTGCCCCATGAGCCAGATGCGGCCCACGGGCCTTGAGTTTGACACCCCTGTTGTAGACCAACATGGTATGCTGTGATGGCCACACTTACTATTGGCTGTTTTGCTCCACACATTTCAATCCTTCTCAGTCTCTTTTCAGTGTGGGAAGTTATTAAAGTTGTCTCTCCAAATGACTGATATTAAAGTACTACATTTTGTATCCTGCGTCCATCAAGGAATTCCCTCTGGAATCGGTGTCAGATAACAGGTAGTCCTCAGGTTAGGACTAGAATTGAGAATGGAATTCCCATCACTAAATAATACAGTCGGAGAGCGCAATGTCATGTGACCATATCACACAGTGATGGCAATTCCTGCAGTTGCTCTTGTAACTTTAACACGCCTGGCTTGTTAATCAGGAAGCGGTGGGGTCATAGGTAAGGTGAATGGGGTCCCATGTGGGGATGGGAGTGATTAGAGAGGGCTGGTGTACATGAATGGGGAATGGGGTGTGTGTGTACTGCAGTGAACTAAAAAAAAGGCAAGGAAAGACTACACTGTGGCTCAGGGCAATAAGGGTATTCAGCTGGTTCACACTGGTTTGGCGAACCGGTAGCAAGAATTTGGTGTGAGTTGTCAGTGGTAACTTCTGGCTGGCCACGCTCCTGACCCAGTCGCCTGGTCACCACTCACTTGCTTGCCCCACCCACCCAATGGCCACTCACCCCACCCGCCTGATGCTAGCCCGCCCAGTCACTCCTTAAGGTATTTCTTTTTTCCTCCTCCGGACAATCAGCGGTTCCTACGATCAGCTGTGCTGGGATTCCCCTCACTTACTTACTGCTTCGCCCAGGAGGCTTCCCTGAGGCCCAGGAAGAAAAAAAAAAAACCTCTGCCCCCCCCTCCATTTTTTGCCTTCCTGGGCCCCAGGGAAGCCTTCTGGGAGCAAATCGACCCCCAGGAGGCTTCCTTGAGGCCCAGAAGGCCCCAAAACAAAATGTGGGGGGTGCTGTGCATCCCCTCAGGGTCAGTTTTCTGCCTTCCTGAGCCCTAGGAAGCCTTCTGGGAACAAAAACGCCCCCTCCCCCAGGAGGCTTGCCTGAGGCCCAGAAGGCCCAAAAACCGGGGGGTGGGGTGGTTTGCTGCAAAAAGCAAAAAACACAAAAACACAAAAACACACGCTCACCTAGTCACATGGCCATGCCCCCTAGCCACGCCCACAGAACTGGTAGTAAAAAAAATTTGAATCCCATCACCGCTCTGAGGCTTTTTGCAGACCTAGAGTCGCAGCACACCGGAATCTCCTTTGTGCTGTATTGCACAGCCCAGCCCCAGCTCCAGAGCCATGATGCGCCAGGAAGTCCCTTTGCACTGCATGAAGCCCAGCCCAGTCACAGCCCAGCCTAGCAGCGTTGCATAAAGCCACTGTGTCCTAGGAAGCCCCAGACATCCCAGTCCAGCCCCAGCTACAGCTACAGTCTCATCAGCAGCAGGATCAAGGAGAGGACAAAGGTCAGCTGGGGCATCAGGGACCGCAGAGCGCAGGGGGGCAAAAGGGCATAGATGGGACAACAGGCAGGTGGAGGGAGTTGAAATGCCCTTGTAGTTACAAGTGGGGTCCAGGCTACCAAAGCACCCAAATTTTCATCATGTGATAACAGGGGCGTTGCAACGGCCATAGCTTTGTGATTATAAGTTCCTTCGTTCAGCACCACCGTAGCTTCAAATTGTTGCTGAGTGAATGGCCATAAACCTGACAACTACTGATATTTTCCGAATAGGGTTGTTAAGTGAACAGGTCCTAGAGCTCTCATGTCAGGGAGTTATAGGAGAAGCCAGGGGCATGAGTAAGCAAAGAGGTAGCATTAGAGTGCTCTGCAGATGCTTGGATTACTACCCCTAAATCCCTGATCAGTAGTTATGCTGGCTGGACATCCTTACCGCAATGCCGAAATGAATGTGGCCTGAAATCAGGAAGAAACAGGAATTAATTCACCATGCCAATTTTGTAGGAATTTTGCATCTTTTATCGCATGATTGAAGGGTGACAATTGGGACATCGGGGTGACCTCTGGGATAAACTCACAGTATTTCTCCTAATTTCCTATGGCATGCACGTACATTGAGGAAATGTCCACACATGCACATGTGAAACATGTCCTTTGAAGGAGGGTGGAGGGAAATCCCCATCTATCCCTCTGCAAGCTTTTCAAATGCTCTCTTGACCTGTGACGGATCTGTAGGGACAGCCATTCTGGGGGGGAAAGATTGGAATAGAGAAACAAGAGACTGTAGGAGCATGATATGTTCCCACCCATTTTGCGCTGCATAACTTCCAGTTGTAGCATCCCCAGGCAGCTTTTCAATGATGAAAAATTACTGGATCCAATCTACATCCATGGATCTCATCCTTTGCTACCAAGGGTAGAACTAATGAATGAATAGCCTATGAGGTCCTTCACTTGTTGGATTCTGAACCCTTAGCTAGCATGGTGAAGAGTCAGCAGCACAGGCAACTGTGGCACCACAACTGAGCCCAACATTCATGGTGCTAAGTGAGACATTGGGTTAAGTGAGTTTTGCCCCATTTTGCAACTTTACTTGCCACAGTTGTTGAAGTGAATCATTGCAGTTGTTAAGTTAGTAACCTGGTTGTTACGTGAATCTGTCTCCCCCACTGAAATTTGCTGGTCAGTAGGTCGCAAAAGCAGATCACATGATTCCTGGGACACTGCAATTGTCATAAATAGAAACCAGTTGCCAAGCATCTGAATTTTGATCATCCATGGGGATGCTGCAACAGTGTGAAAAACGGTCATAAGTCACATTTTTCAGTGCCGTTGGAACTTTGAGCGGTCACTAAATGAACTTTTGTAAATCTAGGATCACCTGTAATGGAGTTTCTGGTTCAACAATATCTGGAGCACTGAAAGATTCCTACCACTGAATGTGTCTTTCCAGGATTGTGTGAATGCCTCCCCTCTCCTGTACAAATTTACACAACAATGATCACAGGTCCTTTATCCTATAAACAAAGTAGAGCATTATTATTTAACTTACTTTGTGTCCAGATTATTTCCTTGCTGGCAAAGAGCCACAGCATAATTTTCTGTAAATCCAAGAATCTCTAGATGGGTTGCACTGCATCTGTCCATCAGCATAGTTAGATGGGAACCTCACAAAGGAGTACAAAGTTACTTGGTTTGGACACTATAGAAACAGAAGAGGTGGGTGTGCTTGAACTGGAACAGCATTTCAGTTTTAGGTATTTTCTCTGAATCAATGGGAGTTTCTTTTCACAGGAAGTTCTCAGTGTACCTTACACTGGAATATTGTTTATCATTGACTGATAAGACAATCCAATCAATGTTTGTTGGGAAATCATGTTTGTTTAGATCAATAGCCCTCGACTCCCGAGCAGATACAAGAACATTTGTTGCATGAAACTTAAACCAGCTGACTCTAACATTTCCATATAGTTTAATTTTCACAATCGCCTTATCTATGAGTAATCCAGGGATTATCTATTTTTCATAGTATTTTGGTTAAAAATTTGAGGGTCAGCTTATCTGTGGATGGGTTTATCTGCAAGTATACATACATACATACATACATACATACATACATACATGGCAATACTTTTTATGAAATATCCATATACCCCATAAATACTTGTGTGCATAAGTCCATTCACAAACTTGATGAACCCATTTTGGGGGATGTATTTTGGTACCTGAAATTCTCAGCTAATTCCCAAAAATAAATGATAATAAAATCATACAATATAAAATAAGTACAGATATACTGGATGACATGTTGCTTGAGAGTAATCTGTTTTAATCAATTGTCAGTATTCAATGTTTTCAAGTCTGGCATCGGTACAGGAAATCTTGGTAGTAAGAATTTGGACTGTTCTTACAGGGGAGGGTATTTTATTTTGTTGGGGGCTTTATTGGTGCAAATATTTGCAGTTTGAGAAAACCAGTCTTGTTGTTGGTTTGCTTCATTCGATGCATTTGTCTGTCTCCTTGCAAGCAACTCTGGGTGGCTAATTTAAACCAGTGGCCCCCAACCTTTTTTGTCCCACGGTCCGGTACCGGCATCACAAAATGATCCACGGACTGGTACCGGCATCAGCACGCATGACCAAGGCAAGGCGAGCTGAGCAACCGGCCAGCCAGCCGTCCCCCGCTTCTACACGCCACCTTCAACTCCTCCTTTGTACCTTTGTCAATGGGCTTTTCGGGCTCTTTCTTAATTTCCTCCTGAGTAACGCGAGACTCCACCGCCATCGGGATGGCTCTTTGTTTGAAGCCGCCCCCCCCTCGACGAAACTAAGGCGCGAGGATTCCTTCAGCACCCAAACGCTGCTTTCCAACCGACGACTGACAAGCTCACCCGGAAGCACTTTCTCAAGCGCCGTCGAAACAAGATGGCGGCGCCCACTTCTTTGCGGCCCGGTAAAAAATGATCCACAGACCGGTACCGGTCCGGGGCCCAGTGGTTGGGGACCACTGATTTAAACAACGGCAATAATTGTGAATAATAACAATCCAGAGAGAGAGAGATACAGTAAAAAAAATAAATCATTATTACATACACACACCTGTAGTGCTGGGGTCAAATCGCTTCACATAAATATTAACACACTAATGGCCCACACAAATCTTGGCCTAAAGCCCCGGACCTTCTTCAGGACCTTTCTTAAGGCCATCAAAGCCATATGGATCTTGGAATGGGGTGGGGCTGGCTTTCCTGAGGGCAGAGGCACAGACAGAGAAGACATGCTCCCTGGAGCCTGCCAGATTTAATAGATGGGATCTGGCACAAGCCACCCCATTGTGACTAAATTATTCCAATTCAGAGTTAAATTATAACTGTTAATAAATCCAGGGTTCTTAACTTTCCTAGTATTTCTGCTGATCAAAGTACTATTGTTTGTGCAATCGCTTGGCACTATCCCTGAACAACAGCAGGCTTGGGAGATGCAGGAAGTTTGCAGAAGAACCCCCCCCCAAAAAGCGGGGAGGGAGTACTGGTGGGCTGATAACAGATAATCAGAGTTGGAAGAGACCTTGTAGGTCATCTAGTCCAACCCCCTGCCCAAGCGGGAGACCCTACACCATTTTTGACAAATGGGAGTCCAATTTCTTCTTGAAAGTCTCAAGTGATGGTGCTCCCACAACTTCCGAGGGCAAGCTGTTCCATTGGTTGATTGTTCTCACTGTCAGAAAGTTTCTCCTTATTTCCAGGTTAAATCTCTCCTTTTTCAGTTTCCATCCATTATTCCTTGTCTGGCCTTCGGGTGCTTTAGAAAATAGCTTGACCCCTTCCTCCCCGTGGCAGTCCCTCAAATATTGGAAGACTGCTATCATGTCTTCCCTGGTCCTTCTCTTCACTAGATTAGCCAAGCCCAGTTCCTGTAACCGTTCTTCATTTGTTTTAGTCTCCAGTCCTCTAATTGTCCTCGTTGCTCTTCTCTATACTTAAATAAAAAAGAAGTCTAACATCCGTATAAAAGAGTCTCAACATCTTTTTTATAGTGTGGTGACCAAAACTGGATGTAGTGCTCTAGGTGTGGTCTTACTAAGGCTTTATAGAGTGGTATTAGTACCTCAGTTGATCTTGATTGTATCCCTCTGTTAATGCAATTTAGGATTGCATTAGCTTTTTTGGCAGCTGTTGCACATTGCTGGCTCATATTTAGCTGGTTGTCCACTAAGACTCTAAGATCCCTCTCATAGTTACTGCTATTGAGCCTGGTTTCACCCAGTCTATATGTGTACTTTTGGTTTTTCTTGCCTAAGTGTAGGACTTTACTTTTCTCTACATTGAATTTCATTTTGTTAGATATGTCCCAGTGTTCTAGTCTGTCAAGATCCATCTGGATCTTGAGCCTATCTTCTTGGGTGTTAGCTATTCCTGCCAGCTTAGTATCATCTGCAAATTGGTAAGTCTCCATTCTATTCCCTCATCTAAGTTGTTAATGAAGATATTGAAGAGTACTGGGCCTAAGACGGAACCTTGTAGCATCCCACTGCTTACTTCCCTCCATGTAGACTTAGATCCATTAAGGACTACTCATTGAGTACGGTTTGTCAGCCAGTTGCGGATCCATCTGGTGATGGTGATATCTATCCCACTTTTTTCTAGCTTACCAAGAAGTAGGTTGTGGTCAACTTTGTTGAATGCCTTGCTGAAATCTAAATATGTTATGTCCACAGTATTTCGCTGGTCTACTAATTTAGTCACTATGTTGAAGAATGAAATAAGATTGGTTTGGTATGATCTGTTTTTAACCAACCTGTGCTGACTGCTAGTTATTACTTGACTTGTATCAAGATGTTGGCAGCTGTTTTTTAATTATCTTTTCCAGTATCTTCCTGGGTATTGATGTTAGGCTGATTGGTCTGTAGTTTCCTGGGTCTGGTTTTTTCCCCCCTTTTTTGAAGATGGGAATCACATCAGCTCTTTTCCAGTCCTCTGGTAGTTCCCTGGTGCTCCAGGATTTTTGAAAGATATGGTGCAGTGGTTCTGAGATGACCTCTGCCAGCTCCTTTAAAACTCTGGGATGTAATCCGTCAGGCCCTGTTGATTTGTGTTCTTCAAGACCAGACAGGTGTTCTCTTACTATTTTTTTGCTTATTTTAACTTTTATTTCTGGTCTGTCTTTTACAGTTATGTTTTTGGTGGGTTGAGCTATAGTTTCTTTTTGCGTGAAGACCGATGCAAAGAATGAGTTAAGCAGTTCTGCTTTGTCTCTGTTGCCTGTTACTTCCTTGCCATCTTCTCTCCTTAGTGGACCGGCTGCTTCCTTGATCTTTTTTCTTGTTATTTATATGATGGAAGAAACTTTTTAAAAAATTATCTTTGACTTTTGTAGCAAGTCTTTGTTTGTCCTGAGCCTTTGCTTTCCTGACTTAGTCTTTGCGGATTCTGGCTATCTTTGCAGATTCTGGCTGCAACTGGTTTAACAACTGGCTTGGTGAACATGCACGCAGCATTCAAAAACAGCCCATTTTAAGCTTAAAACTTACCTTCTTCGTCAGCGCTGGTGAGTAAAACAGCGGAGGCGAGGCAATCCACTGTGCCGCATGACTCAGCTGAGCTAAAAAACAGGGAAATATAGGCCAGGAAAGGCCAGGAGCAGGTGGGTGGGGCCAACTGCTCACTGGAACTACCACTGCGCTAGAACCCGTCCAAACCGGTAGGAGCCCACCACTGGACTGGAGGGTCCTTTAAAAACAGTACTTATACAGTAGATATGGGTTTTTGATGGATTCTGGAGTTAGTGGAAATATTTTATTAATTCAATGTATACTTCGCAAACTCCAAGACCAATAAACACAGACCAAGACTCCCAACCAATCAGGATGAAGAAAAAACTATTCTGGCACAAGAGTAGGCTAGCACCAAATTTAAAACAGGAACGGCTGTGAAAGTCTTGACTCACAGACGAACACTATACAGAAGCCTGATGATGGCAGATGAGATTCTGCCGAAACGTTGCTACAACTTTAAAAGCACAACTATAATGATGTGGGAAAATACCCGAACAAAGCTGAATACCATATATATATATATATATATATATATATATATATATATATATATGTGTGTGTGTGTGTGTGTGTGTGTGTGTGTGTGAAAAAGCACTCATGCGTCATCACAAAATCTCCAGAACCGTAAAGCCTACAAACTTGAAATTTGGCACGTATGTTCCTTCTAGGTGCTCACTAAGAAAGGATTTTTCGAAATGACCATCAGAGCATTAGTATTTCCTATATTATTATTAACACACTCTGATGCTAAGTAGTTCTACTCCCTCTCCCCACCTGAAAAGAAATCTGTTCCAAATGCAAAACACAAGCAAAGGAGAGGAGTTTCAGTTTTAGTTTCACAGCAGCAAACATCTTTACTACAGAACAGTTGAGCTAAGCCATGCCCAGGCTCCTTGCTGTCTCCTTCTTGCTCACACACCAAATACTGTTTGAGTTTCCAAACACCCCTCAACTCTCTCTCCCACTTACAGGACGCTAGCCAGAGGAATACCAATGGATGCTGGTAGGCAGAGGCAGAATTCCTGCCCCCCCCCTTATTTTCCTCCTCAGGTCAGACAAATCTACTGTAATACCAGTTAAAGGGAAAAGAGGCAAAAAATGCAGAAAAAGATTTACAGATGCCATTAGAAAAACACAAGTAAGGGAAGCTGCACATAAGTATCATCAAACTCATCCCCAAATCAGTAGACAGGCTGTAAAAAAAGTAGATGAGATCAATGCCTTGGACTAGTAAGTATTTGTCTGGTTTTCAATATGAACCTCAGATACATTATTCCAGGAAAAAGGTTGCTGATCTCGAACCTCGGTTACCTTCTGCCTGGTGCCGTGCTATAAAGTGGCAGGATGAGAGTCCAGGGATGTGCTGCAGTGGCAGTAAAGTCCAGCTCCCTCCATGTCAGCCCTACCCTGAACCCTTACATGGCCTTCTCACCCACCAACATCCAATGGCCAACCGCTTTCTTTCTCCTGTCTGGAGGATGCTTCCAAATGACGTCTTTTGGAGCCAGAGAGGTGAAGGAGGGAAATGTTATGCCAACATTCAAAGTGCAGGGGTAGGTCAATCACTTTAGTGATTCTTTTAGTTCTCTTATGAAAAAACTCCAGCTGTATCTCCTGGGGCATAAAATGGGTGGTGATTGGAGCTTGAATCTAATTGCAATAAGGAGCCAAACTGCACCCCTGGGAGCCACTTTTGGAGAAGAGGCAAACCATGCCAGCACATGCTAAGAATGTCTGGGGTGCGTAGGCGTCCTGTAAAAGAGCTGGAAACCACTTTGGCAGGCACCCATTGCCTGTTCAGCCCCACTCCCTCTTGGGTTTGCCCTTGCATAATTAAGAGATGGCCATGGGGAAAGGCGCCAGTCTAACTGTTTCTCCTTCATGAACTGGATGGAGAAGGGGAGGAGGAGAACAGCTTTTTTATTTTGCAGTAAATTGGGATTTCTTTTTTCTTTGCAGGAAGTCAGAGGGCACAAGGCTGGCTGCCAAGCTCAGCAGAAGATAGAACAAGGCTAAATCCACACCCCCATGCCATAACGAAGAAGCTGATTTGGCCATGAATCCTACTTTAATATAACAAAGATGGAAGATCATCTGGAAACTCCAGGATTAATAAACTAAGTAGGGAAGTCAACAATAATCCTGAGAAGAAGATAATGCAGTAGCTAGCAACTGCTGAATTGCTGCCAAGAAAATGTTTTATGGGCCACTAATCTAAGGGTCAAGCTGGAACCAGCCTTTAAGGACAACCTCCTTAAACATTTAAGATCAACATAAAATGCCCCTTTCTGTAAAGATAAACCTTCAATGTAGGGAAGCAAGAACATCCTATAGGCACAACTGCACATTTTAGAGTAGCATTTTGGAATCCATAAAGTGTTCTACACTTTGCAACTATCTACAGCTCTCTCGGTCAGAATGGCCTCTTAGTCACATATAAAGAAGTTTTAACATTCAGTTTAGCTATCACAGTTCTTACCCTTCCAAGAAAATCCTAGGAAGAGAAATACCACCAACAATTCATTGTTATTGATCAGTGTTTCTCAGCCTTAGCAATTTGGAAGATATGCCGACTTCAACTTCCAGAGTTTTTAAGAGTTGAAGTCAACATATCTTAAAAGTTTCCAAGGTTGAAAAACATCGTTACAGATACCGGAGGGTCATCACACCGCCAAAACCAAATTCTACGCTGTTTGCAAATGATTGGGTTTTTAAGCAAACTTAAATATGGTTTGCATTTATAACATGTCAGTAATGCAAATTGGGTTTAGCCAACACAAACTGAATGGATCTTGTTGAGCATGCAAGATATCTTTATGTATACAGCCATAAACAAACTAATGGGGTCTGTGTGTGTGTTACTGTGCTCCACTTTCTGTCTTGTTGCCAGAACATTTTGATGAAAATGATAAAACACTGGGTTTTGTTTTAAGCAGCAGCTATTGTGCCAAGGACCTCTTTGAGAGTTTGGTGAAACCTATGGCCTCCCTCTCAAGAAAATGTGTTTGAAGGTGTAAAATAAAATACATAGATATAGAATGTATTGCACAGGAATACAATTATGCTTGCCAACAAAATTGCAGGCACTTGCCCAGGCCTCCTTCAAGAGTCATCACACACACACACACACACACACACACCTTTCCTTAAATCAATAAGAGACCATACCCTTTTGGGGGACTTATAATCATTTTATGTAGTAAGATTTATTGAAGTCAACAAACATTTTTGGATTTCTTGGTTGCTGATATACTGTACATTATTAAACCAAATTCTAAATTCCAATCAGAACAGGGGTGGGATTCTACTGGTTCAGTAGCTCTGAAGAGCAGCAGATATAGAACCGGTTCTATGTCTGCTGCTGTTTTGGCCCATATGCCCACCCGGGCTCTTACCTGATCTTTATTTCCTGCTTTTTCAACCTCAGCTGCCGTGTAAGGCACAGCTGCAGCTGAAAAAGCAGGAAAAAAGTGCTTTTTCAAATGCTGCTTCCCTGCATGCAGCGCTGCTCAGCTGTCCAGGCAGCAAGCTGATGAAGATTTACATACGCGCAGCATGCAGGGAAGCACATTGTAAATCACCGAACTAGTAGTTAACCCTGTCGGATCCCACCCCTGAATCAGAAGTTAGTGAAAACAACATTTCCATTCAAGTTCATGGAGCCCTCAGGTTTCATGGAGCCCGGTTAAGAATCTCTGCTTTAAAGAAAAGAGGAAAAAGAATCACCTGTGGTTTAAAAAAGACAAGTAAAAAAAAAAAGTTCTTGAGATAGAAGGAACCAAATATAGTCCTCAACTTACGACCAGAATTTCTGCTGCTAAGCAAGACAATTATTATGTGAGTCATGCTTGAATTTACATTTACGCCAAGCTTGTTAAGCGAATCAATACAGTATTAAGTAAAACATGTGGTGGTTAGGTGAGCCCAGCTTTCCCCATTGACTTTGCCTGAGCTTTTAAAATGAGGTATAGTACCAGAAGAATTTGATAAACAAAGTGTATATTTAATATTGCATGTATTAACAACAGCGAGGATTGTATTTGCTAGGCACTGGAAAAATGAAGAAGTACCACTAGATGAAGCGATAATTAAGAAGATATTGAACTGTGCAGAAATGGACAGACTTACATTGAAGATCAAACAGAAAGAAGATACTATCAAACATGGAATTTATTTTATCAATGGCTGGAAAAAGGGGTAAAGATAAGGAACATCATTTGTATTATTAAGCAAACAAAACAACCCAGACAACACAATGTTTGTTAAGCAATAATTCAGTGTAATAATAGAAAATCAATACAACTTTATTAAGAAAAAAAAGCTGATTGAGAAGGTTTCAAATGGCCCAGGATGCTGCAACCATGATAAATGCATGCTGGTTGCCAAGCGCCTCAATTCTGATTACATGACTGTGGGGAATGCTGCAATGGTTCCAAGAATGAGGACCAGTTGTAAGTCGCTTTTTCAGTGCGGCTGTAATTTCAAAGTCACTAAATGGATAAATGTAAGGCGAGGACTACCTGTAAGCAGTTAAATCAGAGGTGGTATTTGGCAGGTTCTGAGCAGTTCTGGAGATCCGGTAACAGAAATTTTGAGTAGTTTGGAGAACCGGCCAATACCACCTCTGTCTGGCCCCACCCCATCTATTCTCTGCCTCCCGAGTCCCAGCTGATCGGCTGGGCCTTCTATTGTTGCCCTGCACAGGAGAAGGGAGCTGGAAAGCAGGTTAGTAGGGTGGGGAGGGAATGGAGATTTTGCAGTAGCCGACCACACCCACCAAGCCACACCACGCCCATCAAGCCACACCCATAGAACCAGTAGTAAAAAAAGTTTTAATCCCACTATTGAGTTAAATGATAGTAGAGAGATGGCCCTTTGTGCTGAACAGATGCGACATATACCTGTGTAAGTTAAACAGAGGCAAATGATGGACGAGAGTTGGTTTCTTGAAAATTTCGCAGCTCCCCACCCTATCCCTTTATACTAACATGTTCAGATTTTTTTACAGATCACCAAACAAAGGAATGAACAAAAAATTAATGGGAAGTAGACGGATGGACACCATGTTTGGTCATCTCCTATTGGGCCGCTACAGAGGACAGTGATTGGGTCAGTGTTCTGTGGCCAGTGACAACGTAGACAACTGTCAGCCAGGCCATATCATGCAGTGTCAAGGGCCTAGGATGTTCTGACCTAGATTTAACAGCATCCCCCATTTAGGCTGTGTTTTACTTTTTTCTATAACAGAGGTCTCCAAACTTGGCAACTTTAAGACTTGTGGATTTCAACTTCTAGAATTCTCCAGCCAGCAAAGCTGGCTGGAGAATTCTAGAAGTTGAAGTCCACAAGTCTTAAAGTTGCCAAGTTTGGGGACCCTTGTTCTATAGGGTTGAGGACAGCCATTTCTTTATATATGGGAAAGAAGAAAGTGCAACAATCATGGACAATACTGGAGTGGAGATTAAACCTGGTCCTTCAAGAGATCCCATTCAAGCCAGTTCCCCATGGGCCTAATGATTAGGGCTTCTTTTTTTTGGGGGGTCACACCGCAGTTTGACAGAAGTTGGGAATAGGTTTTTACACAATGGTGCAATTAGATCTTTTTAGAACACAGGTCACGTAAAGGATTTCTATCGTCTTGATTCTCTTTAGATGGTAGTATAATACGCTTTCCTGATTTTAAAACGGGGTGTGCCAGTCTGCTTGCTTTGGCCATTTCATGGTTCTTTCAATCCATCTTCATTTGGTGTCATCAGGGGCTGCAGAAGAATTCAAACTCGGCATGTTGGGTGCTGCAGCAGCATAACTGAGATCCTGCCCCTTGTGAACTTATCTGGGATGTTACTGCACTTCCAAAAGGCATGCTGCTGGGTAAGTCATCTCTTGGATTTAGGCCCTAGAGTGTTGTTTGACAAAAATACTTACTTTCATGCACGTGGAACACTCCCCATGACTAAAGCTACAGTTCCCATCAATCAGTTTGGTGTAGTGGTTAAGGCACCAGGCTAGAATCCAGGAGACTGTGAATTCTAGTGCTGCCTTTGGCATGGAGCCGACTGGGTGACTTTGGGCCAGTCACTCTCTCTCTCAGGATTATTGCTGTGGGGGAAATAGGAGAAGAAAGGGTTATTAGATAGCTTTGCCATCTTGAGTTAGTTATAAAAAATAATAAAGGTGGGATGAAAAAAAACTTTTTTAAAAAAGGCTATCAGCTTAACCATTACTCGTCTCATTAGGAAAAACTGGTACAGAAGTCCCACCATCCTTTGCATCAAAACTCACTCTAACCAAAAGCTTCAACAGTGTTGATGAAAACAATCAGTTCAAGTTCTCCCAGGAGATTTTATTTCTATTCCCGTGTTCTATTCCCACGGCCTCCTTCAATTTTTAGATATCATTTGATCAGACTATTTTGCAAGCAAGTCCCGTCCTGCTGTTCCATCTCAGACACACTCTTTTCTCAGGAGGATCGTGACAGAGACAGAAACCATGAGCTGTGGAATGTATCTCAAAAGCCTCATGGCTGACTTGGATTTCAGCTTGTGCTTGCAAAATAATATAGTCCCTTCTGAAAATCTAGGGTAAAGACCTTGAAATGGAAAAAAAAATGCAAGTTTTTTAGGGTATATGTTCAGGAAAACCTGCAGACAATTATTTTTGCAGAGAGGTAATTGTCTTATTGAAGGAAAAGTAAAAGACTGTTCCTAGAGGAAGAAATACATTTATCTGGTATTTAAGTTGTCCTCATACCTAAAGATTAATCACATGTATCAGGGCCCATGGGAATGGCAGGAATGACTGGGAGCAAGGCAAAGGAACAAGTCACAATGCAAGCACAGATGGGTGGAACTTGAATTATGAAGTTGTGATGTTTCATCCTTTTAGTGCCTTTGTAGCCTGGAATGAATGCCTAGGATTGCAACTCCTATCATAGGAGTTTTGTCATATTCTTGGGTGTCTGACTGTATTGTGCAGAAATACCATCAATTAGAGCCACAACTGAGCTAAGTTCCTGTTTCCTAAACGTTCGGTCTCACTCTACCAACCAGACTCTACTGTCACTCTACCATCCAACATCAATTATGAGCAAGGAGTTTGTTTTTTGTAGAGGTACGATGGAATGTAAAATGAATTGATTGTAATAAAAAAGAACAATGTAAGAAACAAATGCAAATAGGCCTCGAGTTACGAATGTAATGGAGCCTTCATAAGGGTGAATGACTGTCATGGTGCTCCAACATTCGTAATTTTGTGACTGTATCGTAAATACTTGGGGGGTTTATTGCATAACTTTGAACAGTCATTAAATGAACTGTCATAACTTGAGGATTACCTGCAGAGTTTTTTCATAGATTTATCTATGCTTATTTCCCCCTGTAATTTAGGGGGGTGATGTTTTATCTTTCTATACTACAACCTACTTTTCTCAGTTTTGAGGTAGCTGTTGTATTCTCCTGCAATATGGAATCTTTTCCCCAATAAGTGATTTATGGCATCTTCTAGAGCCATAAAACCATGGTTATGCCAAAATAAGAGTAATGGGGACATGCTTTGAGCCATTGGCATTAGTGACCAACGAGATGCCCAAAAATGGTATGTGTGACTGTCTTGAAATAATCAAGGACGTTATTATCCATCATCCATCAGTTAGCATAGAACCGTACAGAACAATCCATCTGGGGAAAATGCAATCGCTGATCCTTCAGAAACACAGCTGCAATCTAAACCCGACAAGGTAGCAAATTGGAATCAAAGGAGCAAGTTGTCCTTCAGCAGTGAGAAAAGCAAGGCATTCCTTTTGGGAAAAATATAAGGCAAACATACAAGGCGGGAGATTTGTGGCTAATCTGGGGTGAGGATATGGTCACTGAGAACAAGCTTAACAAACTGAATGGGATCTATCTCTAGAAGAGTTAATGCAGGTCTTCATTGAAATAGAAGAAGGAGCACTTTACCAAAAATACTCAATGTCCTTCTGCTGGGTGCAGAAAAACCAGATTATAAATTACTGATGTATTGCTAAAGTCTATGCAAAGGAATCTTCTCAGGCTAAGAATTTCCATCTATACAGAATTAGATAACAGTCAATGGAAATCAAAGGAGGTGGGACTTTATTCTTTTGTGTCTACATAATGATTCTAAACTAATGCCCCATTTCATTCTTCCCCATGGCTCTGCCAGTCTCTATCCTACATCCTTTCTCTTTATTCTGCAATGGAGGATCATCCCTAGAGCACCATATACAATTCTGGGCTCCACACTTCTTTTCTTTCTTTTTTCCACATTTTTTATTTGTTTTATTTATCAAACAGTGTGCTGTCTGGGTACAATTATTTTTAGGGAATCGTAATCAAAATGTTTACAATAACATTTCTCACAATGATATTAATTCTATAATAATGATAATATTTTACTAATTTGGGCTCCACATTTTTACGGTGGTATTGGAAGGTTTGAACGTGTTTAGAGAAGTGTGACAAAATCATGGAGGGACTGGTGGACATGCCCTATGAAGGTAGAATAAAGGAATTTGGGATGTCCAATTTGGAGAAAAAAAGATTGAGGGGAGGCATGATTTTACCATTGAAGAACACAGGAGCAAAAGCAAAATGGTCAGGAACAGAGGTCGATATTCAGCAGGTTCTGGCCAGTTCTGGAGAACCGGTAGAAGACATTTTGAGTAGTTCGGAGAAGCAGCAAATACCACCTCTGACTGGCCCCGCCCCCATCTATTCTCTGCCTCCCAGGTCCCAGCTGATTGGTTGGGTCTTCTTTTATTCCCTGCACAGGAGAACGGAGCTGGAAAGCAGGTTAGTGGGATGGGGAGGGAATGCGGATTTTGCAGTAACCTTCCCCAGGAATGGGAGGGAATGGGGATTTTATAGTATCCTTCCCCTGCCATGCCCACCAAGCCATGCCCACCAAGCCATGCCCACAGAACCGGTAGTAAAAAAAATTTCAATCCCACCACTGGTCAGGATTATTTTTCACTGCCACAGTGGAAGCATTAAGGAGAGGTATTTGAAGACAGTTATCAAATTGAGATAGAACCGTGGTCTGAATATTCCTACGTCACTGCCATTTAATAAGATTACAGCAGAATATTTATGGTGGGTTTTTAAAGCAAGCTTTGTCAACCTGGTGCCTTTCAGATATGTTGCTCTTCAACACCATAATTCCACAGCCATTATAGTATATGAGAACTGAAGTCCAATATATTTGAAGGGCCTCGGGTTTCTTAAGGAACTAACAACTCATTTGCCTCTTTTAAAATAAGCAAGTTTTAAGTTCCATGTTCAAGCCATGAAAAGGGAAAACATACATTTACTTAAAAAGAAACAATCTTTCACAAAATATTAATTTGCCAGTTCCTTTGCTAAGCCAGATTCTCTGAGACACCTCGCAATTATTTCAACAGGATTGTGCAATAGCTTCATAATGTTGCTCAATAAACCATGGCCAGTAAACATTTTGTGATAGAATGACAAGCACAACACAACAATGAGGTACCACGTATGAAAGACACATTTCCCAATCATCTATGAAAGTTTGTGTTTATATTTTGATGACATGAAAGTCACAGTGTTTGTTTGCCATGCTTCTTATCCTGAAAATCTAACTTATTCCTAAACTAAATGTTTATTACACAAGAATACAGGCTGTTTTTATTACAATTAAGCCCTGAAATTTGAAGCACGTGCAATCCTGTATTAAAACAACCAGAAAGAACTGATTTAAGGAATGACAACTATAAGGAAGTATTCCACTGGTGTTTTAATTCTTCCTGGAAAATTGCAAATAAATTAGGCCCATCAATATAATTTAATGTTTTCAGAATGACTTATTACTGAATATAAATTGAATTATTACTGTGCTAATGCCATATGCTACCAGTTTTCTAAACAGCAGGTAGAGAGCTCTCTATAAGAAAACAATTAAATATTTTTTTGGGGAAATAAATGATAGAACCCTTGATTCCCAAATGCCTTAATTCTTTGAAACCATAAAGTACTGCAGGCCTTATGGTCGATCATAGAGTTGTAACAAAGGAGGCGGGAAGTCAAGATGCAATATTGATAAGCCTTCTTTCCTACTCCAGATATATATACTCAGTATAAGCCTAGTTTTTCAGCCCATTTTTGTGCTGAAAAAATCCCCCTCGCTTATACTCGAGTCAGATTCCCTCTGAAAAAAAAAATGGTGTGGAGTCGCGGCCTCGGCGGCAGCGACTCCCAACAGCCCACCGGGAAGGGAAAGGCAAAAGCGCTTTGCCTTTCCCTTCCCGAGCGGCGGGACTGGGGCCGCTCCGGCGGCAGCGACTCCCAACAGCCCCAGCCGGGAAGGGAAAGGCAAAAGCGCTTTGCCTTTCCTTCCCGAGGCGGCGGGACTGGGGCCGCGCCGGCGGTAGTGACTCCTGACTCAGGGGCCTCCGAGGGAGGGAAGAGAGTGACTCCTGCCTCCCGCTGTCATCATCATCTTCTTCTTTTGGGTTAGTGAATCAATTAAACCTTTCATGATAGTGAGATCGTTTCCCAAATTAATTATTTTTATTTTGAAATTTACCAGTAGCTGCTGCATTTCCCACCCTCGGCTTATACTCGAGTCAATAAGTTTTCCCAGTTTTTTGTGTAAAATTAGGTGCCTCGGCTTATATTCGGGTCGACTTATACTCGAGTATATACGGTATATTATAAGTCTCTTCTTACTGATCAGCAGGGGAAACCATCACAAAAAGTCATTAATTCAAGCCTTCTCTATAAGAACCTTGTTTTGGACAAAGAAGCCTAGTTGACCCTTATTTATATATAACTATAACATAAAGCAACCTTTGCTAGAGCAAATATTATTTATTCCAGCTTTTTGTTTCACACAGTGACCAGCAATGTGTTCAGCTCTCGAGCTTAAACTCAGCAGAAGTTTGCCAGATCCATGGCATGGCATATCTGGGGGGGTGGGGGAGGGACGCATGCCAGGATGAAGCTACTATCAAGTGAAAAAAATTCTTATATCTTCAGTGTTTAATTATGGTGCTGCTTCTACTTATTTTTCCTGTGATGTAACAGATATTTAGCCTTCAATTTTTCAGATGTGAAGCTCAGCAACTGATGGCTGTTGGCAGAACTCACATTTCTGCCTTGGGAAACTCTGGATCCTAATGTAACTCTCATCCAGATGGTTCTGGAGTGCTCATCAGGGGAGAGGGGGGACATACCTCTCTTCCCATCTGCCTCTGCCTTCAAAGACTAGTTGCAGAGGAACAATAAATAAAATACTCTCTTATTGTGAGTATTCCAGAACTAGGACAAAAAGAACTAGGATAAGAACTAAAAGCAAGTGACATAATAGCTCCCTGTGCAATGTATTACACTGCTCTTATTTCACATTCAAAATGATAATTTAGCAACAACTTTTATTATTTTTATTTTATTATACGCTGCCCTGTCACTTCATGTGAGACCAGTGGTGGGATTCAAATGTTTTTACTACCGGTTCTGTGGGCGTGGCTTGGTGGGCCTGGCAGGGGAAGGATACTGTAAAATCTCCAGTCGGAGGTGGGATTTGCTGGTTCTCTGAACTACTCAAAATTTCCACTACTGGTTTTCCAGAACTGGTCAGAACCTGCTGAATACCATCTCTGTGTGAGACTGATAACCATATAAATTTGACAAATAAAATAAAATAAAAATAAAGTTTTGAGGGTATTTTGAGCTCCCCCCCCCCCCTTAAGGTTCTCAGAGTCTTGGATATCCTAGGTACAGTGCCATCTTATGCAAGTTTAAGCAGAAATATATTGCCAGAGAGAGCATGACAATTGTGGAGATAGGGCTGCTGCCATAACTATTAGTATTTACATGAGATTTTATTGTTGAGTCTTTATATGAATGGAGTAAGTGCATTTAACTGGAACAGACCAGAGATAAGGAAAAAGATGACTGAGAGGATATTATGCTTATGAGATGCAGAAAGTATCAATATCTCGCCTTGCCATGTTCTTTTTTTTTTTTTGCACAGGGGATGTTTCTCTCCGTCTCCCCACTTTATTTTCCCTGGAAGGAAGGTCTTAGGGAGACAAAACAAGAATCATCTGTCCTTATGGCTCAAATGATTTGTTTAATTTGTATCCAAAGACAAAAGTTAGAGGGAGTTGGCTGATTCTAAACTTCTTGGCAAGTACAATAACTTTGTCTATGAGAAAGCCAAAGCTCTTTGGGAACGAAACATTTGCTTTTGGGCCAAGAAATAAAACAAAACATTGCCTCCCTCCTTCCATCAGCCAATTTCATCTTCATTATTGCACATGAGCAAGAACCAGGGCAGAGCTGAAGAAGGAGCCAAAGAAAGGGCTGAACATGCTTGGTCAATAGAGGAGAGAAGCAACTGATGAAGAAAGGCTTGGCTTCAATACCTACCTCTCACCCTTAGAAGGAGAAAAGACCAGTGCCCAACTGTAATTTTACATTGGATGCTTTTAAAAAAGGGGGGAAGGGCTGGCAAGACAATCAGATGCTCTTGGCAGGTGGTATCCGACTCTATGAAGTTTTTAACCAAGCTGGATAAGAACAAATGCAGCCCAGATCATTTCAAATCCAATGCCAGGATTTTCCTGGAAGCTAGGCATTTACTGTGTATTGCAAAAATAAAGCAGAAAACCCCTGAGTCTAGAAAGACAAAGAGAACTTGACATGCCCACATAAGTGATAAATGAGTTGAGGTGAGGCTGACCTGGGCAACAGGAAAATGGAAGGTATTAACCAAAGGTTTTTCCTAAGAGAAAAATAATAGGCACTTTCCCAGATCCTGAGTAATAAAGAAACAATGGCCACACCAACACAAGGAAAGAGCTCTTATGTTGCTCATTGTCCCATGTTACCTGTGTAAGAGAAATTCTCTCCCACTTCCTGCTCTATTTTGTCTTGATGCTACCATGCTTTCCCTGCACGTTGAGTTGCGGGAGAATAACATGGTTTTTTTTTTATTACTTTTATCTTTTACCAAGGATTTTAAAAAGGGAAAGAACAACAGTGTGGGCACAAAGGATTGACTTATAATGCCACACTATTAAATATTCAAGGAAAATAGAGGGACTGTGACAGTAGTGCTGCCATTTATTACAATGATGATGATGAGTAGCTGGTCAACATTTAGAGAACATGGGTAGATAAGAACTCGCTATGGCTTCACTGTAAACTGGGCTTACCAGTTGAAAGACTGAATGGAATAAATAAATATACCTAGTATTTATACTTAGGGGGTTGAAATGCTCAAAATACTTCTGAAACTGCCCTTTTATACAAATCAGTTGTTTGAAATGGATACAAATACTCCCGATTCAAATTTGAATATTTTTGCCTACAACTAATTCAGATCAATCTTGCATCACTTCGTAATGACAGTGCCCTTATTGCTGTTTGTATTCTGTCATATTCTCTCCTTTGTTATAATTATTGCATTCTGTTTAAATTATGTTGGCTTTACTGTATGCCACTCAGAATTGGGGGGAGTTGGGTGGTGTCTACATTAATTTAATTTAATTAAATAACCAATATTTCCTCCTTAAGCTGTCATAGTACTTTGGTGTAAACATGTCATGGGAAAATCTCCCGTACCTTTTAGGGAAGGTCTGCTCATAAGATGTTGCTTTGTTTGTCATCAATCATTTGCAAGTTAATCTGTATAATTAAAAAGGATGTTGGCAAATACAAACCATTAGTTATTCTTCATCCAATCATGATCCTCAAATTGTTCAGCTACCAGCCATGTGATTATGGCTTGATTCTGCTAAGAAAGTATTCTCTCTTTCCTCTGAAGATCAGGAGGAAAAACAGTAACTTGGTTGATGTTTCTCTGATTAGGTTCTCCTTACACACCATCTGGAAAAAAAATGCAACGTGTTTGCTCTCTCGCTACATAGAAACCCAGAAAAAATACTATATTTAGCCCATATGTGCATTCATATACGGTCATGACAGAATCTCCTCTCTTTGGAACGACCTGAATTATTAAGTCTTTCAAGCAATGCTTGAAAGTAGTTTCATGTCCAGACTACCTAGGACAATCTCAAAGAAAGCAAAGCAAATTTTTCCAAGGATGGCTGTTTATTACAGAACAGATGTGACAGCTAAGGATGTTCTCCTCTATGTTTTATCTGACAATTCCTTCCTGTGATTTAAATCCCATTACTTCATTTCCTGCCCTCCTGTGGACTGGGTGGAAATATACATTTCAACAATCCCACACTATGGATCACAACACAAAGCAGTTGCCAGAGGAGCTAGTCTGTCACAGCAACAGCAATAGCAACAGCAAGTCTTATGGACCTAAGAGACTAATATTAAGCCTTTATTCTGACATTCCATCTTGTCAGATGTATGGAAGATTATGATGGTTGCAGACAGTTTGTACATTCAGTGAGAAATGAAATACAAGAGATGCCAAGAGCGATGATTACCTGCTGATAGATGTCTTTCACAAAGGAGTTGTCGAGCACGATATAGGCATTCAGAAAAATTGACAATTTGAGTTATAGAGTTCATGAAATCTGTAATCTCTCCTTCTAATTGTATGTTTTACTGTATGTTTTTAAAACAGGAAACCATTCTCTAAACTAGGCACAACACAATGTGTTTAGGAAATGTGCAACGGAGTCTTGTGTTTATTTCTTAGTTGGTCCCAGTTTATCCAAGGGATTTGGTGCTTATTACTTTCGCAGGTTAGAGTAGTGTATCTGTTTACTTGTGCTCAAATAATGAGTGCAGACATATTATGATTATGCAAATAGTGCAGGATTGAGGGATAAATAAGAGATGCCGCAGCAATCTGTCAAGTAGTATTTGTATCAATGTTTTTAAACAGCGGTGAGCTGGTAAGAAATCCATGATCTATGATCCTTTACCTAATAGAGATCAGGCAAAAGGAGCACTGTGTTAGTCTATAGTGTTGTGGTCCGCCAGCAGCCTGTGGAGCTGGCAGCAGAGTCAGACAGTGGGGAGGAACATGGGCCAATCTGGGGAGGGCTCGGACAAGGGATCTGCGTCCGACACAGAGATGGGGCCAGGGCCATCTGAGAGTTATGTGCTGACCACGGAGCCTCCAGAATCTGACATCAGTGAGGCAGAGAAACAGGGGGAGCCTGTTTCCAGTGTGCACTTGTGCAGAGCTGCCAGGAGGCAAGAACAGTTAAGACAAAAGGGGTGACTCAGGAGTAAAGCTTGGAGATGATTGGCCCCTCCCATCAGACATAAAAGAGGAGCAAAGGGACATGAGCCTTTGCAGGAAGCAACTTTGTTCTGATCGGTTTAAATTCTGAAGCTCCCTGTTGACTTTGTGCTCTGTTTTGCCTTGTACAGCTAATTGGCAATTTAGTCATTGGCAGCATTTCAAAGAAGATAAAGGTGGGTGCTTATCAGCTTTATCCCAAAAAGACTGTGGCAGACTTCTGTTGGATTATTTCCAAACTGTTTAGGACTCATTATGGGCTGTGAATGAATATAATTCACAGCCGTTGAAATAAAAAGAGGGTTTGGGGGACTAAGCATAAGATTGTTCCCGTCTCAGGAAGTCTTGGTCAGAACAGATAGTAGCTTCAAATCAGAAGGAATCTGGTAGCATTTTTTCCAACTACCAAATGTTATTAAAAGACTTTTATTAAATAAGCAATTTAAGTATGCATTCTATGCATTTAATTACATGAATTTAATAAAAGTCTATGTCTTTTAATAAAATGGATTAATCAGGAAAAGTAATACCAGACTCCTCCTGATTTTGTATAAGGATGAAGAGTCACACCACACACACACACACCTACCAGTAATCTCAAACCAATTCAGCATCCCAACTCCCATTATTTGCATCAGGACAAAAACCCACACCGGAGTCCAAGGCTGATGAAATTCTGCAAATCTAATACCATGCTGTCAATCTCTGAAGGGTCTGGTAAATTTCTCTTCCATCTTCAGAGAAATCTTCTGAGGTATATTTGGCTGAGCAGAGATTATTTATCCCAGGCCCCCAGATATGTCCAATACTTTCCTTTATTGTGACTCGATTTGCATAGGCAATTCCAAAGCAGGCAAAATATATGCATTCCTCGGATAAACCAAAGGGAAACATGCAAATCCTTAGAGGAAATAAGCTGCATAAATCAATCACTTCCTCTTAGTTTATAGGAAGAGTACAGTTTATAGGAAAAGTACACAATACATACCACATTCGTTCAAGAGGTTTTTCTAGCGTAGCAATTCTTCCAGTATTCCTAAGAATTTGCATTAAAAAAAAAATTAGTTGTTCGCAATTGCAATCAGATTGCAAATAGTTTTATGAGATGACCTAAATACACTCAGTTCAATGTTAGATTAAAGTTAGATGAAGTAAATAGCCTATGTGCAAAACTGTATTCATTCCTGAATCTTGACTTTTCCATTTTGAATCAACAAAACTTCAAAGTGCTTAACTTTGACTTAATTGTACGCAGAAAGAATATATGTATAATTTGGAGAGGGGGAGGAAGCTAGGAAAGTGATTCAAAATAGATGTATTAACCATAAACAACTTCATCCTTAATGCAAAAAAAGTGCACCCATGCCAAACACATGCACAAAGGGGTGGGTTGCTTTGATAGTGTAATATAATCTTTTGGCCCCTGCCCCCACCCACCTCTGGAAATCTTTGGTGGAATTCTTATCAAAAAGTTAAGAAGTGTCTACATTTTGAGGTGTGACAGTGGCCAAAATCTGGGAAATGCAGAGTACTATTAAACTTGTATGCCTCTGAATCTCAATTGCTCTGGGCAGCTTACAACAAAGCATCAAATATTTTAACAAAAGGCTGTAGGCTCCCATATGTAACAACCCTTCTGTCCTTTCCTCACATCTCTGTATCTTGTGGAGCATTGCACATGGCCAACAGGTTTCAGGTTGCCCAGCTCTGGCATAGGACTAGCACAGGGGTGGGCAAACTACGGCCCGCGGGCCACATCCGGCCCGTTGGTCTGTCCAATCCGGCCCGCCCCTGAAAAAAAATCGCTGGGCGTGGCGTATTGCCCTGCGCCACGTGGCCCCCAAAGCTGCAAAGCAGTGCGGAGCGCTCTCGGGGTAGGAAAGAAAAGAAGAACTTTGCAAAGGCCTCGGCTGGGAGTTCGAAATCACCTTCGAGTGCAACCTCTCCGAAGGTGAGTCCCCGCCGATCCCCCTTTTTTTTCCGGGGCTTCCAGGCTTAAACTTTGCAAAGGCAAATTTTGCAGGCGGGAGCGTCTTCCGGCCGAGGAGCGGGAAGGGTTCCGCCCGGCGGGCGGGGCGGGCTGCTTGGAGCCACCTAAAGCTAGGCCGCTGCTGGTGGAGCCTTGCCCTGCCTTGGTGCCCCGTTTCCCAGCTCGGCGGTCCTGCTCGGGCGGCACTTTAAAAGCCTGCTCCCAGCAACTTCCCAGCAACTTGCAGCTTCCTTTTTCCTCACGGGCGCTCGCGCCTGGCCCTGAGCCACGCGGTGGAGGGGAAACCCGGAGCACCGCCGGGTCGCCTCCTCCAAGCAGCCCGCCCGCCCACCCGCCGGGCGGAACCCTTCCCGCTCCTTGGCGGGAAGACGCTCCCGCCTGCAAACTTTGCCTGTGCAAAGTTTAAGCCTGGAAGCCCCGGAAACCCGAGCAACTTCCCAGCAACTTTTGGCTTCCTTTTAACTCGAGGGTGCTCGCGTCTGGCCCCGAGCCGCACGGCGGAGGGGAAGCCCGGCGGGCGGGCGGGCTGCTTGGAGGAGGTGACCCGGCGGTGCTCCGGCAGCAGCAACAGGCAGTTCCGCCCGGGCTCCGCTCAGGTGTCCGGCTGGGGCTGTCAGGAGTTGCTACCGCCGGCGCAGCTCCACGCGGCTCCAGTCCCGCATTGCCTTGGGAAGGAAAAGACAAAACTAGGAGCCGCTGAGCCTGAGCCTCCGGTGCCGCTGCTGCTGTTGCAAAGCACCGCCGTGGCTCTTCCTTTTTGCCTTTCCCTTCCCGAGGCAATGCGGGACTGGAGCCGTGCGGAGCCGCGTCGGCGGTAGCAACTCCTGGCTCAGGGGGCCTCCGAGGGGAGGGGAAGGAGGAGAAGAGGGGGGGAAAGGGTGGGGGGGCGATTCCCAAAAAATCTTGTGCTGACCCGGCCCGTCTGTCAAATTTTAAAAGTCAATGCAGCCCCCGAGCCAAAAAGTTTGCCCACCCCTGGACTAGCAGCTACCAAATTCATGGATCATCTGAAATAAAGCTGTTTTGTTATTCATCTTTTAGTCATTAGTTAAAACTGAGCTCAGCAAGGTTGCCTCATTTATCAAGAGCTTTCTCTTGCCTCCCCATTTCATGACACCTATCTACATTACACTGATATGGATTACATACACTAAGGATACATAGAATGTATAAAGTAGTCTAGATATCAATAGTTTATATACACACACACACATATATAGTTTGATCGCATTACAAGCTAATTGCAGTTCTGTTAAATTTGGCATTAAGGTTGTTTCTTGGAAAATACTAGTGGCTAAAAGATGTTTCTTTAAGAGACTGACTAGTGCAAGGGTCTTCAAACACAGCAAGTTTAAGACTTGTGGACTTCAACTCCCAGAATTCCTGAGCTAACATGACTGGAGGAGGAATTCTGGGAGTTGAAGCCCACAAGTTTTAAAGCTGTCAAGTTTGAAGACCCCTGGACTAGTGGATGTGACTGCATTAGTGATGAGATTTATGTTCTATTTGGTGAGATTAAGAGTATAAAGATGAAATGTTGCAGCCAAGGAGGAGGGAGAGAGGGTGGGTCTAGGACAACTCGCTGTAGCCAATCTGCCACAGCCAACTCACTGTGGCCAACTCACCATGGGACATTGGTACAACTCACCAGGGCACAAGAATTACACTATTATCAAAGAAATGGTGGAATAGAATCATTAAACAAAGAAGGCAAAGAAAGGGAGGGACAAGATGAAATGTGAATGATTAATTTTTTTAAAAAAAATAATTAAATTGAATTGTTGATGTGTCCCATGGCAAGTAAGACGTGGCAAGTTGGCTACGGAGAGTTGACCAGTTCCAGGAGGGAGGCGGAGGATTTGTATCTGATCCAAAGACATCCTGTCAAGATTAAGGACTTTATAGTTTGATATTGCTTCACTTTCAAGCACACTAGGCTTTTATATTATAGTGATAGTTAAGCAACATGATAAAAGTTGGCAAAACATAGATATGTAGAACAGGAAAATCTAACCTACAGACTTCAGTCTACTTTAAATAATCCTGCTACAGATTACTGGACAAAACAGCTCACCAACTGGAACCAGAATGGACACAGAGGAATAGGCAACTGGAGGGAAGGAAGGAGGGGTAGCTCTAGTTAATTTTGATACTGGGCCCCCATATATTACTTTTCCTTTGATAGAAAAAATAAGTCTAACTATGGCTGAATGGATGATTGACCTCACAAACCATCTTGAACTTCACTAGCTTTTCCCACCAGATTAGCCTGATAATTAGTCGGTGGGGAAGAGATATCTGGTTACCAGTTTATAATTGCAATAGGAAACAATGAATTGCTAGGGGGAAAGAAGTAAGCCTCATTATCTCCTAGTAACCATTAGCAGGGAAATCAGTTATCTCCGACTGGATTGTTCAAAGGGAAAGGGAATACAGGCTTCCCACCCTCCTCGTGACCCTGTTTAAGTCAGTGGGTTTTTTTCCCCTTTTCTTTCGGGAAGCCATCCAACTGCAAGTGTGTGACTGAGAATGTTGGGGAGACTAAGAGAGTGATCGGGGAACGTTGTAGTTGTGTGCATATCACAATGCACCTATATCCCTTTAGTCCCTACTATAGATGCTCACAAACCCTGCCCTGCACTTCCCAGATTTTGGCCACTGTCACATGTCAAAACGTAGGTGCTTCCTAACATTTTGATAAGGATTCCACCCAAGATTTCCTGGGATGGAGGGAGAGGGAAGGGACCCAAAATGGCTGCATCAAAGCAACCGTCCCTTTGTGCATGTGTTAGGCATGGATGCATGTACAAAACAAGTGAGTCTTTGGGCTTCTTGGTGCTTTCTGAGCTTGGTGGTTTTCTTGTAGAAGTTTCATTACCAAACTACATAACAGCATCAATGCTAGCACTGTTGATGTGGCCTATTTTGTTAATGAAACTTCTGCAAGAAAACTACCAAGCTCAGAGAGCATCAAGGACCACACAGTTCAATCCTGAGCTAGAGATATTTTCTTCTTCTGCTACAGGTGGGTTTTCTTTTTTTCTTTTTTTGCTCCCTGTAGATGCTAATCCTGTTTTATTCCCTGTACAAAGGGAAAGGCAGTGAAAGCAATATTTAATCTACAGTATAATGTGTGTGAGAGGGAAGGGGCAGAGAGAGAGAGGGGAAGAGAGAAATTTGAACGTTGAATACACTGAATGCAAGATATTACTGCTTGATAATTCTTATTTTAACAGGCTACTCTTGAATTCTTCAATTAAGAATCCCCTTTGAGAATATTGCAACATATCCTTGCCCTCCTCATTATCTACTGGAAAAAGTTGTATTTTACATTATCATTAAATAAAAACAGAACTCCCTACTCTCACTTAAAGTCAGTTTGTGTTGCTAAGCAACATAACATCAGAGGAATTTTTTTAAAAAAGTATGAAAAAAAATTGCCAAAATACCTCAGGGAAAAGTTTTCTTTCCAACACCAATCATGCTTTAAGGAAAAACAAGGGAACTGCTTCAGGCATCAGATGCTAAAGAGGTGCCCTGAGAAGCTGGAGGCCAAACTTTTCCTGCTTCATCCCACAAAGTGACCCAGCCATCGTCAGCTGGAGATGTTGCCAAATTGTCAGTGTTGAACCCCTCCCCACAAACTGCCAGTTTAAATTAATTTTCCACATGTATAATAATAGGGCATCATCTCGTCCTTTGCCCCAGGCAACAAAGGTCTTGGATTGACTCTGATTAAATTCATTTTTCCCAAATGGAAAGTGTGATTGCATTCTCTTTCTGATGAAATTGTATACTTCTCATTTGGGACTGCGGAAATGGCTTTTTTTTTTTTTTAAAGAAAGCTTTCCAAATGGAGAGCAAAGTTACTACGACCTGGGATAGAGATTGAGATTGTAGAGTGAATTGCCCCTTAGAAAATTTTAGGAACAAATTTAAACTGCAGGCATCAGAGGAAAAAAAATTACAAAAGAGTTCTGGGGAAAAAAAGGGGGGGATGTGATTTCTCAAGTGAGGAAGATAGGGGTGGCCTGGATACTGCATATTCCGGATTGTAGCACACAGGAGAGAACTGTTATTGAAGCAAGGGGCAAATGATGTGATGAAACAACTTGTGTGAACTTTGATCTGGCAGATCTTCCTAGACTCTTGCACATCCCCTCCTTATGGAATTGGGGTTACACAGAAAATTTTTTCCTTGGGGATTCATCTTTATGTTTCTCAAGCACCAATAAGAAACAGTTGCATTTATTGCAAAGCAGGACTCTAAATGCTCTGATTTTTCTGAAGTTAGAAACCAGTAAATTAAACATAAAATAGGAATAGTATTTTATGTCAGAGCAAGGAGATATTCTTTGCAATCCAGTACAAAATAAAAATAAAAATTATGTTTACTCCTTGCTAGTAGGAAATTACTTTTCCAGAGTTGGGCAGGGAATGGATGATAACTCCTAGACCAAGGTTATCCAACCATGGGCCACTTTAGGACTTGTGGACTTCAACTCCCAGAATTCCCCAGCCAGCATGGGTAGGTGTCATGGCTGGCTGGGGAACCCTGGGAGTTGAAGTCCACAAGTCCTAAAGTGGCCCAAGGTCGGAGACTTCTGTCCTAGACTGAAGACTGTGACTGATTAGTAGACGCAAAACAAATTGAACTTGTTCCTGGCTCTATGAATTGGTGATCACGGTTTGAACAAACGAAATAAGAGGAGCACCCTATCCACCTGACATTATCCCTCCGAAACGCTGTCACCGTGGCGGGAATACCTTTCGTGGAGCAAGCGGCCCTAAACCCACGAAGGCAAAAGGCCTGGCGGCGTTTGGGAGACGAAGCTGGGAAAAGCGATTCGCAGCAACGGAGGAGGGCCTCTTTAAAACGCAAAGGCGTTTCCGGGATGGCGCGGCTCCTGTGGAGAACTCAGGCGGGGAGAAGCGGAGAAAAGGCAAAGAAGCGTCCACCTTCCCGCCCTGCGCTCTTCTTCAGCCTGGGATTCCCAACCCACTTGCCCGCATTAAAAAAAAAAGTACGGGAACAAGGATCCGTGCCGGCGGGTCCGGTCCGGTTGCCCTGGCGAGCTTTGTGCAACACCGTGGCGGATCGAAACCGTCCCTAAACACACACCCCCGCCCCCGCGCACTCCGCCCACGTTCCATGCCAGACCCGTTTGTCCTTGTAGCAAACTCGGCGGCGTTGCAAGGAGAAAGGCCTTCCTTGGGGAAACGCGCTCAGTGCGCAAGGGGCTAAACCCCTCCCGCTCCATGCGAGGGCATCTTTTGGAAGAAGAAAGCGGCCGGTCGGCCTGTCGTCCAGCCGGCTCGGTTCCAATACCAGGGGCTATACAAGGGCCCCTCCCTCCTCCCTCCACCAAGAACGCGTGAGGTAAGAGCCAATAGGTGGGGAGTCTCATTTGCATATTTCTCTTCACGCACTTAAGGCGCGGGGCAAGAGGAGCCGAGCGCGGAGTTAGCGTCTCCTTTGCTCTTCCCGCGGCGGCGCCCCGGTTAAAACTTGAGGAAACTTTTTTTTCTTCCCTTCCTTCCCTCCTCGTTCTTTGTCAACGAACGCTTCCCTTCCCACTGCACCGCCCGCCCTTCGCCCTTGTTTTCGGTCCGGGCCACCGGCCGCCTTTTTCCGAGCCATGTGTAGAAGACCAGTAGCGCTCCTGGCAGCCCTGTGGATGTGCCTCGTCGCGGTTTGCGGGAAGCCGGCTAGCCAGAACGCCGTGACCTCGTCAGGTAAGTACGGTTTCGGGTCGGCGTCCCGAGAGAGGTCGCCTCGCCTCTCCCACGAAAGGTGAGGCGGAAAAAAACCGCTTGCGAGGCTCAGGCTCGCCGTGGAAGGAGAAAAGGAGCCGAAGTGAGTCTGGAGTATATATAACAGGCTGCCGGGCAACGAAGGAAGGAAGGAAGGAAGGGAAGCCGAGAGAGGGGTACGACAAACGGAGGGTTCAATGGGCAGGGATGGCTAACGGGGCGGGGAATTGGGAGGGAGCCTGACAAGCCGGGGTCCCGACCAAGATTTGCAAAGCTTGCGGACTTTGCAGAGAGGGTTTGTTTCGGGACATTCGTTCCAGGAAGGAGGCGGCTAACACGAGGTTGCGCCCGGGACTGTGTAAAAAGGAAGAAGGGCAGAGCTTGTCGCACGTCCCCTGAATGAAACCTACTACCAGCCAGGGGTAGTGTCAGCCTCAGTGGCAGGGACTTGAAGGGCGACCTGGCTGCCTCTTTGCCTTGGGCTGCTGCTGCTGCTGCTGCTCTTGCAGCAGCAGCGAGCGGTCTGCGCTACCGAGAGTATTGACTTGGTATCAGGGGAGAGAGAGAGACGGAGGGCAGGTGCGCAAAACAGGTTCAGGTGGGTTGTATCAGGTTATTCTCTTCGGGGGGGAGGGGGCGTGGCCGAGTGGGACCACCAGAAGAGGGGAGGAGGACGGCCCAACGTTCAGAGGGCGGGCGAGAGGGGCGTGTTTTTCGTCAGCGTCCCCCCCCAAACGTGGCGGTCTCCCGGGGCTTGCAAGGGAAATGTCTTTCGACTGCCTGCGACCCGCGGAGCAATTTAGAGCCACGATTACGCGTCTTGCGGCGGCGGCGTCCCCGCGCGTCTTGAAATCCGTTCGTTCCGTTGCTTTAACAAAAAAAATACATGTTGCGGGCCTTGTGCGTTGCCCGTGAGGAGACTCGCGGCTCGCGAAAGCCCAAGTCCAGCGGCCGGTTCGGCAAAGGGGACGGCTTTCGTAACAGTTGGGAAAGCGGGAAAGCCCTGCCGAGAGGTGCTTGGACCGCTTGGCGCGGGCGGAGCCGTTTTGGCGCGCGTTTAGTTTTGAGTAGCGACGGGAAGGTGAGGCGCAACCTCTGTGTAGCCCGCGGCGTGTCCTTCGAAGGCAACCGGCGCTTCCTTCCGCCGGTTACTTCCCAGCCTCCTCGCGTGTTTAACCTCCCGCGGCGTCAGGAGAGGGCAGAAGCGGCTCAGCCAGTGCGCTCGCTGGCGTGGAGGAGGGCGGGGAAGGGGCCCGCCGAAAGAGAAGCTCGGCTCATGCTTGGTGACCGCTAGTAACTCCTCCGCTGAGGAGCCAGCCGGCGCAGGAATGCCTGGAACGTGGGCCAAGGTCACCCTGGTTCAGGGGGGCTGCTACGAGGCGGGGGAAGGGAGGGGAGGGGGCCGGCGAAACCAGAGCCGGTCGAGAGCGCTCCGGTTCCCCCAGGACCAGAAAAGGCTGGGCTGGGGCGCGTGGCGGCCTGGAGGATGAAAGCGCCTGGCACGGAAGGAGGCTTTTCAGGAAAAAAAATCTGCCTCTGAGGCAAGGCGGCGCGGAAGGACGAGAGCGGCGAGAAGCGGTTTCCCCCACGAGTGGGACTTTCCTGGCGGGAGCAAAACAATAAAAACAGGACGTTAGGAAGCGGGACTTCATTTATTTACTAGAACTGTTTGCCCTACGTGTTCCCGCAATGGTCGTGTGAAAATTCACATAACTTTTTGGCAAGAGAAAAAAAAAAGGGGTATTCTCAAGTCATCCAGGTCATAGTTGTCTCAAAGGTGCAGTTTCCCCAAGCAAATATTCTGCAGGGGGTTGTAAGAAAAACAAAAAGATTTAATCAAATGGTTTTCTAGTTGTTCCTGTTTAGCAGCCAAAACAATTTTTGTTTGGATGCATGCTATGCTAATACTTTACAGTCCTTTCTCCTTATTTGCCCTTTCGAAAGAATTTTGTGGTTCTCCCCTCCTTTTTTAAAGTTACAGTTTCAAGATTGTCTCCTTTCTCCCTCTCTTGCTAGTAAAATTGATTAGTTTTAGCAGAATAGAAATATACTGGGGAGGAGGTGCAGATGTATTAACCTAGTTCAAGGTTAAGGTGAACTAGTATATAGAGTAGTAGACTATACACAAGTTCCTAAAATAGGATAAAACGGTTGCCCTTTGGCTAAAACTGTAGTGGGAAAAGTAATACCCATTTAATAAAGCATAAAACATAACTGCAAAACAAATTTATATAAAAACAGTATATAACAGTGGGATATGCATGACTTGTTCTCATTGGACAGAAATTGAATGCTGAAGCACTAGTACAACTTCTCACAAATAAGAATCTACATAAGTTTTACTGGCACTTTGGCTTGCTACCTGATCCCCTATGTTGCAGATTCATTGCAATGTTTAACTTTATCTTGCAATGCCAGTGTAATCTCTTGTGCTGACTGGACTAATAATATTGCTTCTTCACTTCTACCTGTCTCCATATTCTGCAGTGCTATTGGCAATTTGTGTAACCTTACTCCTTCCCCCCCAAATGTGCACATTTCAGAAATTTTTTAAAAGCAGCTGATATCCTCTGAATGCAGCAGCCTGAAAAGCCTATCAAAGAGATGTATTTTGTCAGATTATCAGGATTTGGGAGCCATTTGCAATGGTACCTAGAAAAAAGCTGCTTATGAAAGAATTTTGTGAAATATTGAGGTTTTCATCTTCTGCTATATAGAAGTCCAAATATTTTTTTTAAGTTTTAGTAGGCTTTTCAGAAGTTGTAGAGAAGCTGAGGGCTATTATCAGTGGAGTGAGGATATGGTATGTACACCCTTGTGTGTGGAGATGGTATCAGGAATGGATCTATCACCGTTGTATGGTGCTAGTACTATTAGAAAGAAATTATTCTTCTGTTATCACCTGGAATTACCATCATAACCTTGGTTATATGTTTGTGAATAATCATTAGCATTCAATTTGGGATAAGAACCATATTTAGGCAAGATCATGTATCATCCATGATCATAGGTCCCTAACATTTTTTTAGATCCTCCAACAGTGTAACTATCACCATTATCACTGAATCTATCTATCTTGCTGCTGGTTAACCTCTTCTTTTTCCTTCCACCGTTGCCAGTGTCAAAGCCTTCTCTAGAAGACAGGTGCAGCACCCTGGTACACCCATGTAAAAGCATAGTTTTATAAGCTACACTTACTTCCAGTTGTCTTCTGGATGCAGTCCAAGGTGCTTATCGTCACCTCTGAAAGCCTGTATGTTGTAGGTCTGCGTCACTTTAGGACTGCCTATCTCCAGTGGTTTCTGTACCTCCCACCAGATTCAATGGGGTGGGCGTGGGTAATGTCGGTCTCCTCTGGTATAGTCTGGTTGGACCTTGGAGATGCTTCTTTTCTGCAGGCATTACGTAATTGGCGCCAAGCATTTGCAATTAGTAGTATGCCCCTAGGCATGTTATGTGGTCAGGATGCATTTTGCTTACAGAATGGCTCTGTATTGTAGTGTGTTTAGTTGACTTTGCTCTTGTTTTCATTAACAGTTATCCTAGATTGACATGAATGGCCTTATAAAGTCTTTAAATTCATACAATTCAGTGACTTCTGTCTATACGGGATTAAGTTAGAATCAAGGCATGAACAGGTTATGTATCTGCTTACTCTGCCACTGAAGTTTTAAATAACCCATGTACAATATGTTTAGCTGAAATATGAAAAGTTTGTGCCCACTTGATTTTGGAATTTGCCTGTTCAAGGTTTCATATTCATATGAATTTGAATGTGTTCATATATAATTTCATATAATTTGAATGCACCAACATTCTTTCAAATCTGCTGAATGCTGCTTCATATCACTGCAGTGTGTTTGCTTTTATTTTATTTTATAAGTCCTGCCTATTTCACCAGCTGGCTGAAGTGGATAGAAAAGTATCCATACATCACTTCTAACATTCCATACTAAGCTGGGATTGTATACATTAAAACATCAGAAACTGGGAATAAGAGAGATGAGAGTACTTTAGTTAAGCATAGAAAATATGCAAAGGTTTTCATAATCCCTTTTGCAAATATATGAACTGCAAATAAGTTAAGCACCATTCCTCAAGGATTAGTTTTAGGACTGGTTCAACACCATACTTCATTTGGTGGACTTTGTTCCTAATTAATGGAGCTAAGGGTTAGCAGCATTATACACTTTGAATTGGAGAATTGGATTCACCAAGATCTGGTATTTTGCGAGTTATATAAATTCGGTTTAACAAGTTGGGTAAGTCAAATTAATGAGATTACTCTGCAGAAAGTTAACAGTATTTTATGTGATGTGTGATATACAGGGGTGGGATTCTACTGGTTCTGCCCGGCTCTGTAGAACTGGTAGCTCTGAAGAGCAGCAGACATAGAACCAGCAAAATGTAAATCACGGAACCGGTAGTTAGACCGGTCGGATCCCATCCCTGGTGATATACATATGCTTTGCTATGATAAAATGCAACATAATTTTCAGTTTATACAAAGAGACTATGTAGGCTCTAAAACTGACTACACTAGCCAAAGATGGAGAAGTTCTATATCTGTGATGGTGAACCTATGGCACGCATGCCACAGGTGGCATGCAGAGCCATTTGTGCGAGCACCAGCCAAACTTACCTGCACTGCGCATGCATGCACCTCCCAGCTGATTTTTGGCCTGTTTGAGGCCATTTTCGCCCTCTTTACAGTCTTTACAGCCTTGGGAGGCCAAAAAATAGGCTTTCTGGAAATACCAGAAGTGCCGAAATGGGCCATTTTCAGCCTCCCGTGGCTGCAGAGCCTTCCCTTGTGGCTCCGGGAGGATGAAAACAGCCTCTCCCGGGCTCCGGAAGCTGTAAATAAGAGACGAGGGTTGTCTTTATAGAGGCATCAATGTGCAAAACTATTTTTAGGCTTTTTCACATGGAAGCATTATTTTGAGCAAAATACCTGGGCCTTTGACATCTTCATTGGGTTCTGGAAACAGGTAATGTATCTAGATATTAGAAGAAACAAAGAAAACAAGAAAATGTCCTGTATAGCCAATTTCCATTTTCTTGCTGGATCGATCATACTAGTCTTGCCAGATCAAAAGCAGACCTGAACTTGATGTCATTTCTTAGCATAATCTTGATTTTACTCCAGAGAAGTGCATGTAAGAAAGTCTAAACTCCTCTAGCAACATTTTTCTTCCTCTGTGACTTGGGATTTGATAGTTAGTTGTCCTTGTACAATATATGTAAGGATTGCATCTTGAAAGCTGCAATAACTTTTCTATTTTTATAAAATATTCATACATTCAGACTTAGTTTGCAGATAATCTAAGCCAGGTGTGTTTTAATTACAGTTTGTAGAGTATCCCATAAGTTGACAGGGCTTGTGTTAATCCAAGTCAAGTGGCTTAGCATTTCCAGCCTGTCATGTCAGTTTCATTAAACTAACAGGAAAGCTAACTTTGATTTCAGTAAAAAAAAAAAAAAAAAAAGGACATTTACGGTGAATGGTTTTCTGGGTGTGAAAGGTTTTGAATATCCAGCAATGCAACATTTAAAAGTATAGTTTATATAAGCTACCACATATGCAGGAAGTCTAGTAAATTTTCTGGGTATGGTTATTTAATTTGAAGGGTGAATGCAGAGAGCCTTTTATATGGTTATATTCATCCACGCTTAGTTCTTTAATTTCAGTGTACCTATCTTGGTTGTGTCTAACTTCTCACTGATTTCAGTAAGTCTGTTCTTGAAAAGCACATAGATATCTCCTCCAATCTGGATGCTCTCCCTGAATTCCCTATTCAATATGGCTATTGATGAGAGCTCCAAAAAACTGAAGATCTGGATCTGGGGAGTTCCTAGTTAAGACAAGGACATCATAGATCCAATTATTTCTGTGAATCTTGATTTTGGTAGAAGTTTCTATTCTCAGCTGACACTTTTGGCCAGGTGGGGGGGGGGGATTTTTGCTGGCAGCATGTTGGGAAGAAAACTATTAGCTTTCTTCCTCCCAAAAGCTCTCTAGTGTTGGCCTATGATAAAAACAAAGCCTTCAAATAGAAATAACAGGCTTTATGTCACGTGTACTTGATGTTTAGTAGTTGTTCACATTCTCCAAAGGAGAATGACTATGAGGATAGGAATTAGAGATGTGTTCCAACCACAAGATTTGCTTTGGGACCCAGTTAAATATTTTGGAACAGTATACTTCAATTAGGATTTAAAATGTAGGCAATTGTGGATTGTGGGAGTAGAATGATCAGGGTGATGTTGGAAAGGAATGGATGGGAGCAGTCTAAGATCTTTTGATGGCCATGCAAATGATTAGGTGCTTACAACTGAGAATTTTTAAAATCCCAAGACGTGTGTAGACTATTGTGTTTAATTTCTTGTTCAATGAAGGAATCCAAATAAAAACATCCCAAGAGCAGATGAGTATTTAACCTCTACTTACATGCAACCAATGAAGGATGACACTCCCATCTTTCTGGTTGTTATTGTTATTGGGGAACTGCTTTTTTTAAAAAAAGATTTATACTTGGATTCATAGATCTTGGGATTTAAATATCACATGTTCAGTAAACTAGGACAACAGGAAGTAAGTCTTGACCATCTATGTGACATTCTATCAGATAAAGGTAGTCCTTGATTTAGAAATACAATTGAACCCAAAATTTCTGTTGCTAAGTGAGACAGTTAAATGAGTTTTGCTCCATTTTATGGCCTTTCTTGCAAAATTGTTATGTGAATCACTAGTTAAGTTAGTAAGACGGTTGTTAAGTGAATCTGGCTTCCCCATTGACTTCGCTTATCAGAAGTTTGCAAAAGGAGATAACATGACCCCAGGACACTGCAACCATCATGTGACCATGGGGATGCTGCAACCGTCGTAAGTGTGAAAAATGGTCATAAGTCACTTTTTTCAGTGCTGCTGTAACTTTGAATGGTCACAAAATGAACTACCCATAAGTCGAGGACTGCCTGTATACAATTTTCAAATCAGCCTCTGGCAACTTCATGGATGTATCCATGTATTTCTTTTTGACAACAGTGTGGAAGTGATTTGTCACTGTCTTTTTTCCTATATGTGCTTTTGAATTCAATCTAGTCTACAACTCTGGTTGTCTGCAAGGTCCACCCAATCCTGCTTAGTTTCCAGTTCTACACAAGATCAACCAGGTGTAGCCATCTGATCAGATTCAGTGACCTTACACTTAGGACCTCTGAGGGAATCGATGTGAAAGCTTAAATGTTGCAATGATTTGTTGTAGCTCTTCAGGATGAATGAACCAGTGCATTGCATCAGTAATTTTCAATATCCTTTCCAGTATATTTGCATGTATAAGAAGCAGATGATTTCTTTAATGTACTGCAACCAGAAAGCCATTGACAAGTATGGCTGTCTTTTAATCCAGGAAAGACAATCTCAGGAAAATAGCAATAGCACTTATATACCGCTTCACAGTGCTTTACAGCCTTCTCTAAGCGGTTTACAGAGTCAGCATATTGCCCCCAACAACCTGGGCCCTCAATTTACCCACCTCAGAAGGATGGAAGGCTGACAACCTTGAGGCTGGTGGGATTTGAACTGCCAAATTGCAGGCAGCCGGCAGGCAGCACAGGTATCATGCAGTACTGCACTCTAACCACTGTGCCACCTTGGCTCTTATAATGTAAAGGAAGATAGATTCCAATGTTTGAAAACCATTGTCCTGTAAACATAACTTTACTTACCTCCCACTGAATGTATAGATTTTTAGTTTGGTGAAGCAAAATTCAACTTTCCAAATGCCACTGTTGAAATGTCTAAAATTTTAAAGCTAAAATTTAGACCTATAGTCCACTGAGTCAGAAATTTCAAAGCTCAGACTGGCATTGGATTTTCATCCTTCTGTAGAACAATCTGTCACTTGAGCAGAAAGATGAGATTGGTTGTTTTATTTCATTCAAGAATGTCTAAATAATAGGATTGACATATGACATGTTAGAGAAGGTGCTGTATGGAGAATTTCTCCCTGCCTTCCGCTATGTTCTCAACTGAGAAAAAAGCAAGATAATCAAACAAGTCTAAAATTTTACTTGCAAGAAGAAGAAACAGATGTTGCTTCTTAATTCCCCTCCCACAGTCTATTTTAACTATCAAATTTATATAGAGCCCCATCTCACAAACAACTGTGTAAGCATGCAATGAAACAAAATTAAAAAGTCTAAAGCAGTGATCTCCAACCTTTTTGATGCCGTGGCCCGGTACCGGCATCAGCTGGGCGCCGCGGACCCGGTACTGGCATCAGCTGGGTGCGCCATCTTTTTGATGAAAAGTGCTTCCGGTGACCTCACGGAAGCACGCGTTTCATCAAAAAATGGCGGCGCTCGCCGATGAGCTTTTCTGGGTAGAAATGGCTTTCTACCCGGAAAAGCTCACCGAAGCTCTGGCGCCACCATCTTTTTTGATGAAAACGTGCTTCCGTGAGGTCACCGGAAGCACTTTTTCATCAAAAAGATGGCGGTGCCCAGCAAGCCAGCAGCCCGGTAGGAGTTGTTCCGCGGACCGGTACCGGTCCGCGGACCGGTGGTTGGGGACCCCTGGTCTAAAGCATCCATTAAAAACAGTTAAGCATAAATACAAATACGACCATGGTAGAATGAACAAATCCTACATAGTCCTTGAGCTGCAACCATTCATTTAAAGTTACAGAAAGAAATGACTTATCATTGGTCTTCATGCTTTACAACCATTGTAGCATCCCTATGGTCATGTGATCAAAGTTCAGGAGATTGGCAACCAGCATTCATTTATGATGCCTCCTGCATCCTGCAGTTATGTGATCATCATTTGCAATCTTTCCAACTGGCTTCTGACCAGCAAGTGGGATATGCCAGATTCATTTAATGGCTACACAAAGCACTTAACAACTGTAGTGATTTGCTTAACCATGGCAAAAAAATTTTTTTGATATAATTGAGTGTAAATGCACTTAGCAATGGCCTTGCTTAGCAATGGAAATTCTGGTTTCAGCTGCAGTCATATATAACAATCCTTCACTCTCCCTATTTCCATGGGATCCTACTGGAACCCTACTGGAAAAATCATGTATTAAAGAGATTTCCAGAAGGCCAGTAGATCTGGGACTAACCTCATTTCAGGGAATGAGGTTCCAGGGTGCCATGGCAGAAAAGGCTTGTCTCCTGGTCCCATCAGATGGAATTCTTCAGCAGACACGATCTGTAATTTGCAAGCCTGCCAGACCTATTGCTGTGATAAAGTTGCATATGTTCTGATGTCTGGATTGCTTTGCTTGCATATTAAATGAATACCCTTCAACACTGCTAATACATGAGAAAAGTTGACATGTCAGCCTGCTTTAATACTGGCTCAGTGTTAGGAATTCTAATGACTTTGCAGTAGAAAGATATTTAAAATTAGAGTATGCATATCTTTATCCCCAGAACCTTTTACAAGCAATTCGTCTTTTTCTTATTAAGCAAAACCTCAAAACAAATTGAGAGTAGTACTGCTATTCTTGTATGCAAATATAGTATTTCCTTATTTTAATTTTGTTTTTGCTCTTTTTGAAGTTCACAAATGCATTTCAGGAGTGTTGTAATATCGTCATGGAAATTATACATCAAATGCAAAATTGAGTAATCAGCAGTGCAGGCTTGTTGACATTTGTGTTACAAAAAGATGAATCAATATTTGAGAGATGGAGGTAAACCAAGTAGGACATGTGTTACCTAACTAAGGGATGAGTTTGTGGTTTGCCTGTTCAGAAAACAATTCAGATTGTTGCCATGAGGGTTCTGTTAAAATGCTTTCTAACCTTGGTAAAAGAGCAATATTTTGCACAGAATTTCCCAACATAGTGCTTTCCAGGAGTGTTATGACCTACCATTATCAAATAGCCTAGAAATTGTAATCCAACACTTTTGTAAGGTATTCAGTGTGGGCAGCCTGATGAACAATAGTTTGTTGTACGTGACATATCTACTTGATGGCTGCAAATGGATGGATTCAAAAATCAACTTATGGGACTCTTTAGTATATTAGGAAATAGAACTTAGGGTGTGATACATAAAGGAAAAGGCAAAATTGGGCTGATTTATTGTACCAATAAAAGAATATTTGTAGTTCAGGTTGATGTGAGGGGTGCTCTGATGCTCTCTGAGCTTGATTGTTTTCTTGCAGATGTTTCATTACCCAAACTAGGTAACATCATTATTGCTCCACTAATGGTGTTGTTACCTAGTTTGGGTAATGAAATGTCTGCAAGAAACTACTGCAAGAAAACAACAAGCTTAGAGAGCACCAAGGACCCCTGATTCATTATACTTCTCTGGACAGCTTTTCATCAATATGGGATAGGCTGAAGCAAAAATTTCAGTTTTGTTGCAGGATACTTACCTTTATTGAACAGAGACCTCATGAGAGATACAATAAACCTTTGGCTTTCAACAATCTCAGAAATGCATAAATCAACTTCTTCCTGCTACATGCAGTTTAATAGGAAAGCAGTCATTTCACTAGTTTTTGAGTAAGTCATAACACAAGAGCCACTGTGTTCTCGTCTATGGTTGCCCTATGTAAAATATAACTACTTCAAGCAAAGCTGGCTCTTTGTCATGGTTGCTTGTGCCCAATTGCTAACTTCATGTTAAAAAAAATAAATTATTTTATACATACATACATGCATACGAATGAGAGAGAGAGACCATAAATCTATCTTTCATCAAAACAAACAATAGTTTTTAACGAATAATATTTTCCAAAGTATTGGGTTTTCCCGTATCCTCCTACTTTTTTTAAGAGGACATTTTGTAGATTAATATACCCAAATGTTGCATGTTGCTGGTGCCTAATTATATTGTTATTGCCGGAATGATATACAAGTAGTCCTTGACTTACGACCACAATTGAGCCCAAAATTTCTGTTGTTAACTGAGACATTTGTGAGTTTTGCCCCATTTTATAAACTTTCTTGCCATAGTTGTTAAGTGAGTCACTGCAGTTGATAAGTTAGTAAACTGGATGTTAAGTGAACCTGGCTTCCCCATTGACTTTGCTTATCAGAAGGTCACAAAAGGGGATCACATGACCTGGGACACAGCACGGTCATAAATAGGAGCCAGTTGCCAAGCATCTGGATTTTGATCACATGATCATGATGCTACAAAGGTAGTAACTGTGAAAAACAGTCATAAGTCACATTTTTCAGTGCCATTGTAACTTTGAACGGTCACTAAACAAATTGCTGTAAGTCAAAGACTATCTGTGGAAGCCATGTCAAATATAAATGCAAGTTTTTAAAGCATATCTTAAAAGGGTGCCAGGACAACTTATAGACCATTTTTTGACTGAAATGTAGAATGAGTTTAATAAACTATTACATAATCTTCCAAGCAAATTTGCTTTGTTTCTGATGACATTCATCATCCATACCATAATCAAAATGCACTCAATAGGAAATATATTTGTTATGTAAAATATATTCACACGAACAATTAATAATGGGGTATTGCAAACCCATAAGATTTTATTAAAATCTTTCAAAATTGGCTTAAAATGATTGAATTTATTAAAAAAACCATTTTGTACCACTTCTTCAATATGTTAATATTTATGCTGGAATTATAACACTTTTTTTGCCTCAACTTTTATTAAAGGGTTAAATGGAGGCTAATGATGAAGACTAAAAATTATGGTCTGTATAAAATTTATGGTGAAAATAAATGTACTAGTAAATGCCCATCTAACAGAAGGAATACTTTATGTGTAAACTGGAAGTGTTTATAAACTGAACATAAGCAATATAATGAGATGTGTGAATTTCTGCAGGTAGACTGAACTTACTGAAATATAATAAGATGATATATAAATATTATATTGTGACTTTTCCTGCTCTCTATCATATGAAAATAATATTCTTGCTTTGCTTCATTGTATGGAAACAAAGAATCAATAAAATGGGTGGCCTGTTTGTCTTTTTAGCTGCCACTGCAGAAATCTGTATCAAAAAGGTACCTGGATAAATAGTTCTCCTGGCCCATCTATGCCCTGTTTGATGTTACTGTGGATGCTTATAAATCACTATTAGTGCTGAGTCAGTTAGCTTCTTATTTTATTGATTTCTATAACAGAATCTTAGACTTTTCATGTTATTTGCTGGCAGTTCCTTTCTTTCAAACCATATAAAAATTCTCTCTCTCTTTTAACTTCAGGAAACGTTATAGAAAACGAGAAAGACTTCAGCAGTATTGAGAGTAAATTTTCTTTAAGGACACCTGAAAAGCCTGAAGAAGACCTTTGTCACCTAGTGCCTGGACAGGAAACAAGTGTAGCAGATTGCAGCTTCAATCATACCAGTAAAACCTTTGTGATTATACATGGATGGACGGTAAGAGGAGTCAAACATTTGCATAGCTATTCACTGAAGACTTAGTCAGTCTGATATGAACAGAGACCCAAATAGTGATTTTAAAAACCCTACAAATTAATTGCCATACATTTTTACTTATAGCCAGCTCATTTCTGGTTGGGATGGGTAGCCTTTTAAGCTCTGTAGGTAATCCTAGACTAATGACTGCAATTGAGCCCACTATTTTGGTCATAAGTCATGATGGTCATAAAGTGGCTCCCCATATGACCAGATTCAATTTGATAATTATTTTGGTAGCAATCATTAAGCAATCCCTCTGACCCAAAGTTCACTATGGGAAGTTTTTCCAGAAGCTGAAAGTAAGTGCCTTTTCCAGAAATTTTTTTTATCATCAATTGTGATCACATGACCATAAGTTACAACTCGCTGTAAATGTTGGTTTGTTGCTGAGCACCCAAAATGCCTTCATATGACTCTAGGGCCCCAGACGGCAGAAGTTCAAATTCTTGTTATAAGTCCTATTTTAGGGTGGACTCTTATTATAATTCTCGTCCCAGATCATGCTTGGAAATTATAATATGTGTTTTTTTTAAAGCAACTCCAATCTTAAACATCACAATTTGATCATAACTCTTACAAAAATCCCCAACTGTTTTTGCTGCATGAGGCCATCTGCTCTAGCATTCTTTTTTTCAGTAGCGCTGAAATCTAATAAGCTGTCATGCTACATGGAATATAGCTGTAAAGGTGATTCAGGCAATTCTATTCATGAAGACAACTAGAAGCCATTGCTTGGGGAGCAATGAAACCCATTGGAGCTGCAAAGACCTTGTGGCTTAAGGAAGACATGAATCCTTAATAGGGAACTGTTTGTAGCTTTTCCTGTCTGGGAAGAACTAAATGGCCAGGGCCACCTAGAGTTTGCCTAAATTCCAAAGGGCAGACTTGACATAGGGAAATGGAAGCTGGATCTTTTCTAGGCTTACCTGGAAAAGCCAGAGATTAAACCCAGGCAAAGCAAAAACACTGCTGTTGCACTACAGCCTCTCCCTGCAGCTAGGGAACATTTTCTCGAGACTAGCATATTAGTGTATTAGAAAGTCTTTTGCAGTAAGAATGGTAAAGAAACTGGGAACTCATTTACACCCATGTTGTTCGTTAATCTTTTTTTCCCACCTGCTAACATAACACACACATTTGCATTTCTTAAAATTTATGTTGTCCAAAGGTTAGGTACAAGAGACTTAAGCATTATCCCATCAGGGTTTTTTGTTACAGTAATATGGCTTGTTACGGGAGAAATAGGAGATGGGGGTATTAGCTATGTTTATCACTTTTGAATTATATATTTAAAAGGCAAGATAGAAATCTAATAATTGTAATAATTATTATTAAATAAGTGTCAGATGCAAGAAACCAGGAACCAAGGCTGTTTAGATGAGTACAGGTTTAATCCATACTAGCTCACCACAAGTATCTGAACTACTAATGGTCAGTGCAACTTGGTGTTAGTTAAGAGTCAATGGAATTCAAGGAAAGGTGGACTTAGGTCTCTAGTGGACATAAAGGGGCTCAAAACTAATGATGCACTTGACCCACTCAGCCTGGTCATCTCATACAATCAGCAGCCATACAACTTACTTTTTCATCACCAAGGTCTGCATGAGATAAAAGAAAACTAACACTTGTGCTTTGCTCAACTTATATAGATTCAGTGCAAATCCTCAGTTCTTTCTAAAAATCTTCTTTATTTCCCCCTCTCCTATATTTCCCGAAAACCGCTAGAAATCCTCAACAAAAAAACCCACAATATGTTTCTTGTTTTTGCACAGATGTTTTTCTAATGACCTTCAAATAGCCACAACAGCATGGGGGTTACTTGGAAAGGGAGGCATAATTCACTATTTCCCCATTTTGCAATAAATATATAATGATACTGGCCTTTGTGCAACTTGTGGCAGTGAATTTCCTATTTATTAAAGGATTAATCTTTTATTATTAAAATATAATATGCCTAGGCAACCTTTCCCAGCTGGGTGTTTTCCACATGTTTTGAACAATCCCCATAAATTCTTAACATGGAAATATGTATGGAAGTTTTAGTCTGCTACAACTGTAAAGCACCAGATTGGTCAAGGTTACTATCGGTGCACTCCTAAGCTAATCTATGAACTTGTTTATTGTTACTTACTTTGAAAAATATTTGACGATTATACTTTTTCTCTCTGTAAGTATACTTAATATCTATCTTTTGAGGTTAATATTATACATTGACATTGAGTTTATTGTATTCTAGGTGATTGGCATGTTTGAGAGCTGGGTTCCTAAACTGGTGAGGGCACTGTATAACAGGGAGCCTGATTCTAACGTCATTGTGGTTAACTGGTTAGCTCGAGCTAGTTTGCATTATACAACGGCTGCATACTTTACAAAGGATGTGGGAAAAGATATTGCTGCATTCTTTGATTGGATGGAGGTAAGCATCTATTTGCAAGTTCTGTACAGCACAATGTCTTGAGAGTTAAAGGTGTTGAATACCTAGAATACAAGCTAAGGGCATTTCCAAATGAGGGATTTTTGCCTGCTAAAAAAAAAAGGCCTCAGGGTTTTGATTCCACAACGTGTTAGCTATATTTATTTCTGGCTGAACTGTATTATAAACCATAGTTACCAATTTTTTTAAAGTTAAAGTTAAATAGAGCTTATAGGTGGTCCATTTTCTGCTTCATCACACTTCTTGCTATTGCGCTTTTAAGGGGAAAAGTGGCTTGATGACTTTTTGGCACTCCCATCGTGTGGCCAGCAAATGTATACTGCATGCAATAAGGCCTTGGAGTGAAAACAATTGATTTCGTTTTTCATTTCTGTGGAGTGATGGAGAAAAGGGGTTTTGTGGCAGGACCTGTAATAACTCACAACAGAGCAGTTATTTTTACTGTCAGTACATCTCCAATTTGTGAAGGTTTTCAAAGCAGAATTTGTGGATTCTCGTGATGAAGCTATTGTTACGCTGTACCCCTTGGTGAGAATTACATGTTGGGATGCTTCGTCATTGGAAAAAAATGTGTCTGTTTGGTATTGACTTATGTAACATTTGCTAACATGCAGGATAGATAACTCTATCATATTGTTATTCACTGTTAATTCTTATTTTTAATATGTGGAAACATCCAAACATTTACATTCCAGCTCTTGCCTGAAAAGTTATCTTAGCAATATTTTCACTATTTCTTATGAGAGTGAGAATCTATATGATGATTGGAAAGTAGAGATAGTCCTTGACTTATGACCACAATTGAACCCAACATTTCTTGCTAAGGGAGACATTTAAGTTTTGTCCCATTTTACAACCTTTCTTGCCACAGTTGTTAAGTGAATAACTGCAGTTGTTAAGTTAGTAACATAGTTTTAAGTAAATTTGGCTTCCCCATTGACTTTGCTTGTCAGAAGGTTACCAAAGGTGATCACATGCTAAGCATCTGAAATTTGATTGCATGATCATGGGGATGCTGCAAGTGTGAAAAATGGTCATAATTCACTTTTTTTCAGTGCCTTGGAAAAAAAACTTTGAACAGTAACTAAAAAAATCTGTTGTAAGTCAAGGATTTACCTGTATTAAATGCAAATGATGTAGTATCAGTTTTGTAATTAAGGATTCACCTGTATTAAATGCAAATGATGTAGTATCAGTTTTGTAATTAAGGGATCAAGATATTTGAATGTTTGCTTATATACTTCAGGGACTTCTTTCACCTAGAGTATTTTCTATTCCTGATGTGCTAAATGTGCCCTCTGGTGGGTAGTGATGAATGTATTGCTGTTACTCACATTCTTGCATTAGGACTGTTCAAAGCCTGTAAAAGAAGGCATACAGGAATATATCAAACAGCTTGCTATATTGATTGTTAAAACTGCTGTTTCTTTTACAAGCTATGTATGGCTATAATGTTGGAAACTATCCCGACTATCCCTGCAAGTATTCTTAACACACTGCTGCTTAACTCCATAAATTCCTTTGCAATCACCTTACATCCCTCATTATAATATAGTCCCTTCACATTGCCTTCTGAATGCATGAGGTTGTTCTCAGTAAATTTTGGATGCAACAAGCTATGCCCATAATCAGTTCTTGTAAACAAGCAGCCATATAAATTTGATAAACTAATAACTTCAAATGATCTGGAGCGGAGTACTATGACTCTGTTTAGATCAACATCTGACATTCTGTTTTTAGCAACAGTAAGGCAGTGCTGATTCTTGGAAAGCAGACACTGTTATTTTTTTTTAATGGCTGTTGAAGAGTGCTCATAAAGGATTGGAGGCCTTGGAAAGTTCACTTAAAATATTTGCAGGTGGCCTTCTTTCTCCCTTTCCTCATCTAGGCAGGTGGGACATAGTCACAAATTGAGTACCTCTTTCAATGGAGAGTAAGCATGAGGATAAGCTAGTTCTGGTATTTTACATTTTGCAGATAACAGGCTGTAAACTGAGTTTGCTTCCCCTCAAGCCAGATCCCATATGAGAATAAATATACACATATGCTAGCTTGCAGTATCTCTAAGGAATTTTTTCTCATTGTATCTCCATATTCAAATTCATCCATTCTAAAACATAAATTATTATTATTTCATCAGAAATGCTTATCTTCCTTTAATACCTTTGTCAATAAATGCTCTTCTTATAATAAAGCCCTTGTGCAGGATGTTGAACACTGCTGGATTATATTTTCTTTTCTGGCTGGTGTTCTATTTATTTTTGTTGTGATATTGCTTTTAAATGTTCTATGTATACTTAAACTTTTTAAAAAATAAATAAAATGTGCTGCTTTGGGCATTGTGTTGATGGAGAAAGCTGAGTTATCAATAATTTAGAAAAAGTACCTCTGACTTTAGAAGTCTTTCTGAATGCTTTAAGCACACAATCCTTTTTTAAAAAATCCACTTTTCTTTTGCTGCTCTCAAGTTTTGTCCCTTAGCCGACTTACATAGATTTTTATGTATTTGCATCTTATATAAAACAGTGCAGATTTCCTTCTGTTACTATAATATTTTTGTCCTTGAAGTGAAACTGATACTTTATTTTTTGACTAACAAGCAAGTTAAAGTTTGCATTTGAAGCTTAATCTTTTAAAAAATGATTGTTCTCAGGAGCAGTTTGGTTATTCTCTTGACAAAGTCCATTTGCTGGGGTACAGCCTTGGTGCCCATGTTGCTGGCATTGCTGGAAGTCTGACTAATAAAAAGATTAATAGAATTACAGGTAAGCAAATCATTATAATAATTAGAAGAGGAAGTACAATGAGTCTTTCAAAGCACTAAATATTTTAACGTAGAATTCTGGCATATGTTGATAGCAACTATTGTAAAATGAGGAGCTAATGAAAACTGCGTTTTCCAGCATACATACCATTGCTTTCCCCTCGAGATTGTAAAGAGCCATTGTGTGTTAAAAATCCTCCTCCTCCTCTTTCTCAAAAATAAAACAAAACAAAACAAAAAAGTAAGTGCCTTAGTGGCAGTCTTTGCCCTGGGAAGTCATTGGCTTCAGTGGGATTTATGAACTGAGGATTTCCGCCATTATAAAAGCAACACATGACCTGTAAAATAAGCTATTTGGATGGCAATCTTAAGCTTTCTATTTAAATGGGTACTTATTTGAGGCCTTAATTATAACTTTGGAATTAATTGCCTCTGTAGACAATTGTGCGATTCATTTATAAATGCTGGAAATTGAATTTTTTTAAGAAGAGGTGCTTGACATTTCAGAAATATTTAGAGCATTTATGTAACATTTGCACAAACCTTTAATGGTTTTGTTCTGTATCAGTGAGAAGTTTTTCATACTTTTTTCTTTTAACTTCTTTGTATTTGAATTTTTTGAAATAACATAGAAATGTTAAAGCATTTATCTTACTTTGTGTATGGTACAGCTAAATAAATAAACAAACCACTACAGGTGGCCATTGACTTATAACCACAATTGAGCCCAAAATTTTCATTGCTAAGCAAGACAGTTAAGTGAATTTTGTCCCATTTTACAACTTTTCTAGTCACAGTTGTTAAGTGAATCATTGCAGTTGTTAGTTTAGTAACATAGTTGTTAAGGTAATCTAAAGTAAGGTAAGGTAATTTCCCCATTGACTTTGTTTGTCAGAAGGTCGCAAAAGATGATCATGTGACCCCAGGACACTGCAACCACTATACATACCCTCCAGGTGCCAAAAGTCAGAATTTTGATCACGTGACTATGGCGGTTACAGGCATGAAAAATGGTCATAAGTCACTTTTTCCCCAGTGCTGTTGGTAACTGTCAGTGGTCACTAAATAAATGGTTGTAAGCCAAGGATTAGCTAGATTTTTATGAATGTTTTTTTTTTAATAGAGTATCTTAAGTTTCACTTTGACTGATTATTCTAGGGTTGCATGCTATTTTTGGGCACAGTCCAATTATAGCTGAATTCTTGTTGTTTATTCTAGAACTACAGCCTGCTTCCTTCCTTACTTGTTTTTTCAGGACAGCAGTTTGGTGTAATGGTTAAAGCACCAGACTAGAAACTAGGTGATCGGGAGTTCTAGTCCAGGGGTCTCCAACCTTGCCAACTTTAAGATGTGTGGACTTCAACTCCCAGAATTCCTCAGCCAGAATTCTGGGAGTTGAAGTCCACACGTCTTAAAGTTGGCAAGGTTGGAGACCCCTGTTCTAGTCCTGCCTTAAACATGAAAGCCAGCTGAGTGACTTTAGACCAGTCACATGTTTTTGGCCCAACTTACCTCTCATGGTTGTTATGGGGAAAATAGGAGGAGAAAGGAGCACTAGGCATATTTATTGACTCAAGTTATTCATAAAAAGAATAAAGGCAAAATATAAGTAAATTTCTCATTTGCCAGATAGTGTTGTAAAACCCAAAACAATATTGATAGGAAATTTTGCAGCGATAATGAATAAAAATGTGGACCAAGTCTGCAAATTTTATCATGATGCAACCAGTGGCATCCAAAGGCCAAAAGACCAATAATGTGACTCTTTTTTTAAACTCTGTCTTCACATTAAGGTTTAGATCCTGCTGGGCCTCTCTTTGAATATGCCGAGGCATCTAGGCGCCTTTCTCCAGACGATGCTGTCTTTGTGGATGTCTTGCATACTTACATCAGAGGCTCCCCAGATCGCAGCATTGGCATACAGCAGCCGGTGGGCCACATTGATATCTATCCCAATGGAGGTAGCTTCCAGCCAGGTTGCAATTTAGCTCAAGCCTTGCGTATGATTGCCCAGAAAGGCTTTCAAGGTAAGTTTTCAAATCTGATTCCGCACCCCGCCCCCCCAAAAGACATTGACATGAAGATTTCATGGCTTCTGCTACTCATGATTAATGTTAGTTCTGTTCGGAATAGTTCCTCTTTCTTAGATTCATTATAGAAACATCTACTAAGGAAGGTGTTTGTCTCTATTTTTGTTCCTCATATGGCTCAGAGTTTTGTTCACACTGGCTCCAAATTAAGCAGGGGCTTGGAATTACAGTCATAAAACATGCTGATTATTAGTGAATCATCATATGACCAATTTTATGACATTTTTTGCCATGGTTAAAGGAATCCATCATTAAAGTAACCCCTTGTCCACAATAGATGATTTTTTATTTTTTTGCCAGAAACAGGAACTAAACACCAGTTTCCAGCAGAAAATGTCATAAATTGCATTTATGTCACTATGGGATGCTGCAAACAGCCATAAATGTTGGCCGGTTGCTGAGCACTCAAAAGTGGGGAGGTTGAAGGGACATTTTTTTTGGGGGGGGGGGTGTCTGTTATAATGGTTATAACAGTCGCTAAGGGACTAATCATAAATTGAGGACTACCTATGTTGATCTGTGTCTTGACTAACTTCCCTTCTCAAGTTACAGAAGATAAAAAAGTAAAAGAGTGCTCCAGAGATACTCAAGATGCGTTATGTGTTAGTGTTCTGCTCACTTTTCATTGCATGCATGTGATACTTGGATTGAGTGATAGCCAGTCCAACTACGTTTAGCATGTAAAAGGCAAAATTATATTATTGGGTGTGCTTGTCTATGTGTAGTCAGTTATAGATGCCCATTGTTATGCTCAAATATTCAGTCTAGACCAGGAATGGGTAACTATGGCTCTTTTACGATCTGTGAACGTCAACTCACAGAATGGCTTAGGGATTCTGGGAGTTGAAGTCCATAGATTGTAAAAAGATCACAGTTCCCCACCCCTGGTCTAGACTGTCCTTAATATCTTCCTTATCTAGCAAACACAATGAGCTATAGATCATTATGGTTATTATCACCAGTATTGTATAATTCCTAACTGGAGGACACTATTGATAAGATTTAATGCAAGAAAGGGGGAATAGGGTGAAATAGTACCGAAGAAGCAGTGAAGAAAAACCATGGCATTCAGTGTGCCTAAAAATGAACATTATCTTCACAGCTGAAACATTTTTCAGAGGGTGAGAGAATTCTCACCAAATTTGTTACACTGGAGAATGTCTGGTGCAGATTTGCTTATCGTAATTGTTGAACAATAGTAATGCATCTCTATTACAGTACAACTTGTGTCATTTTTCTCCCCCTAAGAATCTGATCAGCTGGTGAAATGCTCTCATGAACGCTCCATCCTCCTCTTCATTGATTCCCTCTTGTATGAAGAAAAGCCAATCATAGCGTACCGATGCAATTCAAAAGAAACGTTTGAAAGAGGGCTTTGCTTGAGCTGCCGAAAGAATCGTTGCAACAATTTAGGGTATGAAGTCAAAAGAGTGGGAAGCAAGAAGAGCAGCAAAATGTATCTAAAGACCCGTGCACATGCACCTTATAAAGGTATTAGTGATCTGTTGCAAACCTTTTATTTTTAGTCATGAGTGCTGGAATATAACATGTGAAAACAAACTAATTTCAGAACAAATTCAACTCTTGCACAGACCTTATTGAAATAACATTCTGCTTGATTAAATTCTGAGTTCATTATAAATTTAAGAACGATAGAATTATTAGATTCAAATTAAGCACTTGTTTTAATTAATCCTACTATTGAAATTGAAAATTAAGCAGTTGATATCCAGTGTGATAATGTTTGTATTTCTCAGGTGCATGGTAAGTACCAATATCAATCCAGTGACCTGATTTTTTGTAAGTGAATACAGATATTCTGAGGCAGGATCTCCCAAAGTAGTCAATATTAACTCCTAAAGCTTGATGTGACCATCCATTGTTGATATTAGGTGGTTGTTGTTATGTGTGAGTAATCTACAGTTAGATTCACTATCTAAGACTGAGAAACTTAATTGAAGTCCTAATCAAGGACTTAAGAATGTATGTGTTATGGTTGTTGAACAATCAGCCAGCTGTTTAGACTAAATTTGGCATTTTTATCTACCCAAGTCCTTCCCAAGGACTGAGATAGGAAGATGTTATTTGAGCTGTTATTTGCAGTGCTATTAATTAAAGTAGCAACGTTTAAATTATTTTCATATAATAAATGTTTTTTGGAGGGGGTCAAGCATATACTTCAAAATCTCATAATAAAAGACCTCTTCGTATTTATAACTGAATGCTTTTTACATTATAGCAGAATTAGATAATTTATACTTGGAATTAATCAGTTGTAATAGGAGGAAATTCCTTTATCTCATACAACCATACTTAGTATTGCAGTACAGAATTTCCAAATAATACTCTGATCTGATCTTCTGACTTTGGGAAGTTAGAAGGGAGAATATCAGCATTTTATACCGCCCCCTCCTGTTTGCAGATTATCTGAGATTTTGTGGGGGAGGGCAACTTTAAAAAAAAAAGCTTATGAAACGTTGTCTATAAAATTAATTTGCATACTTAAGCACAAAACTAGTACCTTCCAAACCAAAAATAGCAGAATTTATTAATAATATTTTGTATATTTTGCTCTCAGTCTTTCATTACCAGGTCAAGATACATTTTTTTGGAAAATGGAACATTACCAAGAGAAACGAACCATTTCTTATTTCTTTTTATGGCACCAAGAAGGAAAGTGAGAACATACCGTTTGTAATGTGAGTATCAGCTGAAACAGCTGCCTACACATTTATCAGTGTACTGTTGCATTTTAAAACGTCTTCCTATTGGCTGCAGACATTGCTTGCAGAGTCGTTTGAGAATGGTTCCTTGCATGTGCATATTGTGGGTTTTCACTGAAGGATGTGGTACATTTTGTTCCATTTAATTGTTCCCAGTGTCTTCGAGAAAGAATTCTCAAATAATTTTTGGCATATTATACAAAAGTGCTGCATGAGACAAATGAGTGATTGTCACTGTTATCCTACCCGCCACCTTTCAAGGAAGTGTACAAAAGAGATAATATTTAGGCTTTTGACACACCCTGTAAGCACAAAGAAGGAAAAGTTGATTGTGTCCAGTTGCTCTGTTTGGGAAATGTACATTTGTATATAGAAAGCTGTACAAATGGTGGTTTCCCATTATGCATTTTCATTATGCAAATATGCACCTCATGACCCTGGGATTAGACCTTTTGCATACAAAGGCAAGGAGCTAAGCAGCAGAAGTAGCTAATGGTACCTTTGGAAAAAAATATTAAGCGTGCTAATTAGTTTAATGATCACATATTACAAACCAATCATTCGTTAAAAGACAATCTGGTGAAATGCTCCCTGGTTGAAAATGTGCTATTTTTCTAAGAAAGCCTATTGGTGCATTCTAGCTTCCCAATAAATTTTTGAAAGTAAAAGTATATAAGGGATCAGTCTGTGAGTATACTGGCACTTATCACTCATGTTTGATATGGTATGGGATCTAGCAGGAGTAATAAAGAATGGGATTACCAGTTGCATGCTTTAATCTGAATTGTCTCAGTTTGCATCCATAGTTCTCCTTCTAGCTACTATCTTGGCATCTAATGGGCATGTGCTTGTTTGTGAATGAAAGGGGTCTGGAAAGAAGAGGGCTGAAACTGGCAAAAATAAATGTAAGCTGCCCAAAGTCGTATGTTTTGTGAAATGGGCAGCTATATAAATTGGACAAATAAGTAAAACCGATGCTCCTTGAGATATTTCTTTGAACTTATCATTCTGTGAAGATTATACCAACTTCCCCAACTTAGTCACCTCCAAATATATTGAGAGTTCAGCTCTTCCATTTCCAGCAGTCTCTAGAGTTGGAGTGGTGTCATATCTGGAGAACACTAAGTAAGGAAAGGAAAATTTATAATAGGAGGTCAGCTTTGCTTGGGTCACAGGTTGTTCCAGCTTTTAACTGGCATGCCTAGGGCTACTACTCTGAAAAGGAGTGAATCTGTATTGAAAAGATTCAAAAGTCAGATCAAAACAACATTTAAATTAATTAAATAACTCATGCAAGGAACTTCTTGAGGTGGAACATGAAGTAATGAGGAAAAGAGAAGTCTTGGAGGGCTTTTCAACTGGTCGGGGAAGAAAGTTGGAAGGATGTAATAGCTTCTAACCAGGGTTAGAGAAACCAGGAGAGACAATAGTGGTGGAATGGAGGATAAGATGTGGGAGGCTGGGGTGATATATCTGAAATTTAGAAGGTAAGAATCAAGAGACAGAAGATGTTGGAAATGGCATCTGGGTCATTAACAGGCCATCAGGATTCCCTGGATTTACAAGGAGGGTATATCATTTTTATGATACAATTTTGCTGCTTCTAATTAAAAGGTTTTGTTATATTCTATGAATAAAAACCTTTTCTTCACTTTCTCTGATAAAGGAATAGGCTCCTGAGGTGAGTTGAAGACAAGCACTGACTGAACTTATATGTGGTTTCTTTTTTAAAACAGGCCTGAGATCTCCACTAACAAAACAAGTTCCTTCCTGGTATATACCGAAGTTGATATTGGAGAACTGCTTATAGTAAAACTTCAGTGGGAAAAAGAGTCTTTTTTCAGTTTGAGATGGTGGGATACCCCTGAATTTAGCATACGGGTACTCAGAATCAAGGCCGGAGAAACCCAGAAAAAGTAAGTTTACTTTCTTTCTTTTTTGTGGTCAATCATTTTGTCACCATCCAAGATTACTGATTATCTGTTCTCTTGGATTCAGTTGTATCCAGAGTTTTCTGAAAGATAATCCCATATGAATATAATGATAAAGAACATTTCTTGGTATATTTTTATAGGAAGAGTTTCTTGTGATTTGGAACTGGAGAATTACAAGGAGTGTTTTTCCTTAGCCAAGGCACTTACTTCATGCAGGAGAATATGTTTTCCATTGTCTTCTCTTTCCATTAACAGCTTACTTATGCAAATAGGAGGAGATACAACAAAGAAGAGGACATGGCAAATTCCCTATTCCACAACCAGAATGCTTTAGTTTCAACTCACATAGCATCTTCGAATCACTATAAATAACACTGACTTTTAATTTATTGCTGCTACTATAATAATAATTCACTCTCCCTTTCAATTCTGTGACGCAGTATGACAATTTTCCAATTCTCAGCTGTGTCTTAGAAGTAATGCTATGTTTTCTAGAGTACTAGGTGCATAGTAAACAAGAAACAAAAGTGTTGTTGGAAGTATCTCTTTGCACATGGTACAGAGATATTATTCCATGGTACAGAGATATTATGGTAACACAAATAACCTTGTAATTGCCTTGGTCTACATGGGAGGATGGGAAATTTTCTTGAATAGTAAAATTGATCCAGAATTACAAAAACTGATGGAGAAGCTGTAGAGCAAATGCCTTGAAATATGCACATGCCTAGTTTTTTCGGATATGTGGTACATTATGCATTTTGTGGAATTTTTTTTGTATTTAATATATGGGATTAGATTGAGTTATTGATTCTGCATGTATTTATACATCTTATTTTGCTTGTAGGCTATGAATGATTTGCTAGTAATGATTTCCTATTTGTAATGTCTCACCTTCACTGTTCCGTTCTAGGCATATATACTAAATACTCCTCTAACTGCAAATGAATATTATAAAAACATATATAGTAGATATTGTTCTTTTATAGTTCTGAACTAACCTATCAGTTAAACAATGCCTTGTCAGAAATTCTATTTTAGATTTAAGATATAGTTGAGATAATGAAATACGGCTTTTTAGAAGATACGTTTATAGCTACTTCAGCGGTTCTGTTTATTGTGCAGGGTGATGTTCTGCTCACAGAATGGATCCTCTTTTCTCCAAAAAGGGGGTGAAGCTGCAGAATTTATGAGATGTAATAAGAAAAGACATAATGACACAGATTCATGGTAAGCTTTTTTCATTTGCTGTGCAGTGGAGCCCTGAAAATCATTCCATGTTGCAGTTCTCAAATAGTAAGAAGCAGGCTCTTTGGACAGAATTGTGTGACACACTTGTTGTTTCTGATCTCTTTCTCTGCTGCAGGTTAAATTGCAGTGATAAAGGGAATTCTATGTATAAACCATTTAAACATTAGACACTTATAGTGGAAATTAATAATTTCCTCTAACCTGTTAGTTTTCTCTCAACTTTACGGAGGATATTTTCTCAACTTTAGGGAGAGATTCTATTCAAACTACAGTCTTCCACCTGCATTTGGGAAGGAAAAGCTGACCTGATTAATGGTTCTGCTATAGATGTATAACTTAGTTCTTTTTAATTATTTTTTAATTATTTTATTTTGAATAAAAATAATGCAAACATACTTATAAATCTAAATACAAAAAAGAGGGGAAAATACAGATATTACAGTGTACACCCCCGGAGACAATTTTTCTTTTATTTCTTATATTGTATATCTTTTAGTTGTTATAGAAGATGTATAACTTAGTTTTAAAACTAGGTAGTTATAAGTGTCTTGAAGAGAATCCATTGTCAATCATAAAATGCAGTAGATATAAGGCATCCTTGTGCCTGGCAGGCATTATTTCACAGATTATATTGCTCTTAACAAAGTCTGAATAATTTCAAAACAGAGACAGCTAAATAGGCTTGTTGAAGCTAAATCTGAACTTCAGCAGAATGTCACAAAAGCTTCTGTCCTCAGGAAAGTATTGCTTGTTCTAGATTTTAGGGAGGTAACAAAGGACTTGGATGTTTCCTGCAAATTCCAGGAGAGATGGGAAGATAGATTTCACTAGATCTCTGTGTCTTGCATTTAACCCACTGTTCCTGCCATAAAGAGTCTTCAAAAATACGAAGATGATGCAGATGAAGGCCTTCTGCTTCTGAGAGCAGAATTCTGCACATGAGAGAACTAGACAAAGTTTTTCTCATAATGCTAACACAGATATATTTGTGGTTGAGAATGGGTAGAAAGAGTAGGGCTTTAAGTACTTCGTTTACCCTGTGATTTAAAAAAAAATATATATTCTGTACTTTGTGTCCCCACACTGTTCTGATAGCTTTGAGATTTGAAGGAATTGAGATAGAGTTTGCAATTTATTATCAATCAATCAATCAATCAATCACATTATTAATATTTATCCCCACAAGTGCTTTATTTCTAAGAGTGACAAGTCTTTTGCTAGAATAGCTGTCAGATTTGGGTAGCAAAAATCCAAAAGACCTCTAGATCAGGGGTCCCCAACCACCGGGCCCCGGACCGGTACCGGTTCGTGGAACATTTTCTACCGGGCCGCCGGTTTGCTGGGCGCCGCCATCTTGTTTTGATGAGAAAGTGCTTCTGGGTGAGCTTTTCCGGTTGGAAAGCAGCGTTTGGGTCCTGAAGGAATCCTCACGCCTTAGTTTCATCGAAGGGGGTGGTGGCTTCGAACAAAACTAAGGCGCGAGGATTCTTTCAGCACCCAAGGCAAGGCGAGCCGAGCGACCGTCCCGAAGCCCATCAATAAAGGTACAAAGGAGGAGTTGAAGGTGGTGGGGAGAAGCGGGGGACGGCTGGCTGGCCGGTCGCTCGGCCCGCCTTGCCATGCGTGCTGATGCCGGTACCGGGCCACGGATCATTTTGTGATGCCGGTACCGGGCCGTGGCACAAAAAAGGTTGGGGGCCATTGCTCTAGATCACAGCAAAGAGTTGGACATTTTCTGCATCTTTTTGCTGCCATCTAGTGGCTCAACTGGATATTTGCATGTCACATCTGGTAACCATATTTATTTGAGAATGCATATCTAGGAGTATAAAATTCTGTTCTGCTAGTCTACTGTTTTTCTATATATTGTGCCTATATAGCCATTAGATTTGTGGAAAGGGGTTATAAAATCTTGGTAGAAAGTCTCTGTATATTAGTATTCATTACACTTCACATCTCAGAGCAGTTAGGAATTGATTTCACTGTTCCTATTTGCTTTGCTTTGCTTTGCTTTACTTGTTCAACTCCTGCAGGGTTTGCAAATGTAAAATGTGTAGAAAACTTTAATCTTACATCTTGCTCAAGGAAAGGCAGTTGTGTTCTTTGGAATGGAGTATATGGATGATCCATTAAATTGCATCCTAAGCACTTCAGAAACAGAAGCTCAGAGTTTTTTCCAGAAAAAAAACTGGGAAATGTAGTTTAGTAAGGAAGTTGAATACTGATAGAATTACATTTCCCAACATCTGAGCAAATAACTTAAAGACGTTACCTGTTGCTACCCCATCAGATTGCTGAAATAGATATCTGAAGTCACCAACACAATTAATTTAGAAAATAGTGTTAACTATTGATTTTTTTTTAAAATGTTTCTTTTTAGAGACCAGGCCAGGATAATGAATGAACACATTCTACTTTGGGAAGAATTTCTCCAGAATACTGACCAAACAGGAATGATTGTACTGACATAATTATCTATCTTCTGTAATACTGTCAGCTGACACTGCCCTAGGAATTATTTGCCTAGACTGAAATCTCGATTTGGTTTTGCCTGAATATGACTAGCAATATATATTCAAATTCACATCCAACTGGAAACACGGAACTGCAGATGGGCAGTATCTTCATCCAGATCAATATCCGAATGCACCGTTGATTCCTGATTCAGTGAGCCGCATGTATGTAAAACCTACTTCTACTGGTAGATCTCCTTATTTGGATCAGCCCAACATATACCAAAAACTACATAAACCAACTTTATTTTTATAATTAAGAAATCTCTCACGGATGGTGATTTTTGTATTTGAAACGAACTCCAATAATTCTTATACCAACTCTCTTGTTTTATAATGCACTTGTATTAAAAAAAATCTATTTATTGAAGAATTGCTTATTTTTACATGTATTTGGGTTAAGGTATTTGCTTTTTTTTTAAGTTCTAGAAGTGGGTATTTTGCTGTGCAATGACCATTTAGCTGATATTTGCAGCTTTGGAGCTTTGGCTGGCTATAAATTACTTTTATAAGCAATTAAGAGCAATATTTAGACTTTTTATTCAATAAATGCTTACAAGCCACAATATATATGAATAATGACGTTTTGTAGGTCTGAAAGATTCCAGAGAAAGCTGTTTCACAGTAGGTAAATAATTAAATTTAGGAAACACTTAGCAATCCTTAATCTCTTTATATGACAGTAAATTCACCACAGGAGAAAATACCTAACGTAGTGTCTCATGCTTTTCCTTTAAAAAGGAATCCAATGCATTTATAGTAAACATACTTGTCTTTATCAAATGACTATCCCTAAAAAATGAGCAGCAGTATGATAACAATTGTGGGAATATTGCTTCTTATAACAATGTTGTTTCTAGACACAAAATTTCTGTATTGATTATGGACAGTGATGACAACTAAACCTATAACTTTCACAAATCCATATCCCAAACAAATAATGATCCTCTTTTTGGACACTGTTGTTTCTAACTTGGAAAATAATATTTTTTCTTGAGGTAATATAAGCATATGACTATGGAATATTAGACTTTCACTTTTGGAGAATACATAAATATATGTTTTGTTGAATCAGGAAGTATGGACACACAAAAAGGTATTTGATGCAGATATTTATTGGCATGTTCAAAATAATTCATCAATTTTATTTTTTGTAATCAAAATCTCAGACTTTCAAAGTTACAACCAATTATATTCACAGTGGTTTAGTAAGTTGTACACTAAAAGAAAGATAATTTTTACTTCTGTGAAGATACATAAAAACATAGATGTGCCTGAGCTTAGATACTGCCACTTTAGTATCTGATTGTCTAATACATTAGCTCTTACTACAGAAAAAAAGTTGTCAAATGTGTGGCAAAAATTAAAAGCAATGCTTTTAAGACTTTTTTTTTTTTAAAAAAATTGAGATGGTTTCCCTGCACATCGGTCTTTCATTCAGGCAGGAAAAACAAGTGAACACTGAAGGATACCTTTAAAGATGTACATTTCTTCTGGATGAAGCCAATATCTCAGGAAGGAGGTTTAAAAGACTATTTCTTAATAAGTTGAAGATTTTTAATGCAAAGTCAAAAACAATGCCAACAGCACTTGATCACCCAAAGGAGTTTTATATATGAGAAGATATATCTTGACTTTAATTGTTTCTATTTATTTGTAAAATATATTCGTGTACATATGTAAAAGTTAGTTTGTATATATTGCTGAAGTAATTAAAGCTATATTCATTTATAGACTGGTGACAAAGGTTTCTCAAAACGAATATGTTACATGAAAAAATATGCTGCAATGATCATTTGTTGTTTCGAGACATCTCTACTTTGTATATACTGACATTTGCAAACATTAAAAGAAGCCGTTGTTAATAAAATCTCTGGAATGATTTGCTATATTTGCCGAACCAGAAGAGAGCATGTTGGTGGGGGAAAAAAATAAACCAATGGTTATCTGTTTGAAATTAGCATCTCTGTAAAACCCAATTGTGCAGACACACTGGGCCTTTATCTTTTGGGCATCTGACAGTGCACCAAATGCAACAACTTTTTTTTTTGGCCATGTTCTTTTTAAATCTCATTCCCAGGTCAAAAATGAGTCAGATTTGAGTCATCCTTAGTTATGCTGGATATTAGAAAAACGTATGTTTCTCCGTTAAACTGGCATCATCCAATTATAGCGGCAGGGGATGTCGAATATGCTAGGATTGCTGTACAGAATTGTGGTATATTCTGTAGTGGGATGAATCTGAGAGATGTATACTGACCATTTCAAGCCCAGGTAGGCAGACACCTCTGATCCACAGTCGGTCTTATTTATAATTATGTTGCTGACATTTTGAAGAGCTGATCTCAGCAGTGTTGCAATAATTATCCTTTGGATTTGCAGAAAAGCAATTCAGCAACCTTTTTAAGTACAAAGTACAACCTTTTTGTGTTCTGATTATTGTACCTTAACTGCATGTAAATTATTTCCTCCCACCGATATGCTCCTATAATATTTAATGCAGCATGATAGTTGGGTGTTGCTCTTTTACACCTCTATACTAGTCATTCTCAAAGTATGGGCTATGGACTGCAGGTGATCTGCAGAGATCTGCCAGGGAGTCTGCCATAGCCATCCCATTTTCAGGGGCCAGAGCACATTCTTTATCTCACCCCTGCATTCCCATGGTGGCCAAGAGATGGTGAAAGCCTTATTATCTTAGACCATGGGTGCAAACACAAGGCCCGCGAGCTGCATCCGGCCTGCAATGTTTGATCTGGCCTGCAGGGCCATCCTGGAAAATGTAATCTAGCCCACGTGGCTTTGGCCCGGTCTACCCAATGCGAAGTGGAAACATCGGGTCAGCGTGGCTTCAGCCTGGTCTGCCCAGTGCGAAGGTGGAAACAGCAGTTTGGAGACTGGCATCAAGCTGGCCATGCCCACCCAGTTGGTCACACCCACCTGGTCTCCCAAGGTCAATACAGCCCTAATGTGGCCCTCAATGAAATTGAGTTTGACACTCCTGCTTTAAACCCTACCACTCCATAACCCCTGGCAAGTAGTTCAAAAGAAAATGTGAATGGCTGAACACTATCCATTAAACCATACAAGTGATAATGTGAGTAGTCAAAGTAAGAAAAGTGATAATAAGTTTCAAGTGCAGCTTTTGACTGAATCTGCATGTATTGCATTAAGTGAAACACTCTTGCAAAAAGAAAAATGAATCTACAAATGAGATTTGATTAAGCTGGAGATCTTCCCTCCAGATCTTCCTTAGTAATTGAGAGATCTGTACTGAAGAACATTAATGACCAAGTGATTCAAGTGATAAACAGTTGCTTTTGATTAATTTGGGAGTTCAATATTGAAGAGACCTTGAGTGTAAACCAAATGGACCTATAATCATCTGCCCAAAAGAAGTGAGTTGTGAGTATGCTCTTTAAGATGAAAACACAAGAAGTGGGTTGTTTGCTAAATAGGGTGATTTTTGCATTTTCCAAATCTAATGACAAACGTAATGGTTCACAACTGTAGAAAATTTGAGAAGTGTTGGCAGTAGACTGCTTTGTTGGCAGGATTATACATGTTTTAACTCTGGGTGCTATCAATGCTACCAATTGCTACCAAGACTGCCATAATAGAATGGTGGGACCAAGTCTTCCTCTATTTCAAATTATCTCCTGAATGGAACATTGAATCTGGAAGCTTGCCTTTCTGACATGTATAAATAAAGGGCATAGATGTTTTAAAATAAAAGCATTGGTTGTGATTCGGCTCCCTTTGGAACTGCTCTGTTAAAAATAAAAAGAATAGGTTATAGCAGGAAGCAACACAGAAAAAGCCAAATTCTGCAGCCAGTCCATTTCTGCTAACGGTGTCATGATTATCAGATATCATTTCCCTCTGGGATGATGCAGAAGAGATGGCAGCAAAGTTGGAAGAATCAACCAATTTATTTATCCAATTCTGCACACGAATAAGCAAAGCAGCTCCATTTGGCAGTGACTTAGAGACAACAGAGATAGGATCTATACACTCAGCATTGTTTTCTGCCGACCCATGAATCAATGAATTGCATTTTAATTTAGCAGTGTGGAAAGGCTCTTAGTTTTTGTAAGAATGCCTATATTAAATTAGGTGGTGTGGCTTGATAGTCCATACAAAGAGCATACCAGAAATTCTAACATGTAGCCATGTAATTCTGGACACGACCACCCATTCAGGTTCTAGTGCCTGATTCTGTGATTTAGTTTGAGTAGTTTGGTTTCATTTTTCAGGCATGTCTGGGAAGTAATCTTGATGGTGTTCTCAGCCTTTCTATGGGTGCGCTCCTCAGACTAATAAATTATCAGTATGCCATGGAAAACCTCAAGGAATAACTAGAACAGACCATCACAGCAAAGCACATAGTCATGATCAACATGTCCAGTCACTCACTACTGCAGAACACAATATTCTACAGAAAAGCTTTATAACACAGATTAGGCTAATCAACTAGAATCCTTTGCAGCCTTGGAAGGTGCGTTTAAAACCACAGGACTTCCCACAGAAATCCAAGAAAGAATAAGACAAATTATCATTCTACAGACCAGAAGAAGATGAGAACAAAACTAACTCAAAGTAGAGGGCAGAGCAGACCTCAAAAACCTAAAGAAGACTGAACCATAATAGATAGATAGATAGATAGATAGATAGATAGATAGATAGATAGATAGATAGATAGATAGATATAGATATAGATATAGATAGATAGATAGATAGATAGATAGATAGATAGATAGATAGATAGATAGATAGATAGATAGATGAGAGAGAGAGAGAGATAGAGATAGTGTGTATGGTATTCAGCTTTTTTCAGGTATTTTCCCATGTCATAGTTGTGCTTTTAAAGTTGTAGCAAAAGCACAACTATAATGACGTGGGAAAATACCCGAACAAAGCTGAATACCATACATATAAATACCCGCGAAAACTTAAGAAAACAAATATATATATATATATATATACAAAGAATTACTAGATGACAAAGAAACTTACATCCTAGTGAACACCAAACCAATACAGAAACTAGACAATTGAATCAAAAGAACTCTCAGGGACCTTAGTGAGAAAGGTCAAATCACTCAAGAGGAACAATCAAATGCCAACAAGGAGAAAAAGAAAATACCTTCTCATCAGCAATAAACACCCATATGAGTAGAGATTAACACCAAGATTAATACTAGACCAACAATCAAAGAGCAAATAATATTCTAATCAAGAAACCACCAACTCAGACAAACAAGCTAACAGTAAACAACTTAATCAAAGCACCACCAAATCCACTCCCACCAACACTGACAGGGCAAGCATTAGTATATAAAATAAGGGAAAACCCCACTCTTCTTACACTGATTATGTTACCTAGTTTGGTAATGAGATGTCTGCAAGAAAACAAGCTCAGAGCACAAAGTTATAATTTGTTATCTAGTTTTCCAAAAAGTTAACTACCAGATATATAACTCCTTCAAATGTACGAAACCTAGATGTCATCAGCTAAGCTGAAAACAACTAAGATAACAACTTTCCTACAGATGATGATCATAATTATCATCAGCTACCCTCCTAGTTTGTAATATACATGGATGATCATTTGGTGTTGACCAAGAAGAAGGATGTTTTTCTATGGCAGACCACCTTTGTAGATGCAGTCTGAAATTGATACTATTTATTGCAATTTGCCATTTCTGCAAAGCAAATTAGGGGCAAATTACACTCCATGTCAGAATTCATAGCCTAATTCTAAAATCAGGCAGAGGTGTCTGTGGAAAAATAGCTCTCTGGTCAGAAAGACATTGTGTTATGACACAATGTGTGTCTCTTTGGCTCACAGATGCAACGTCACAATACCTGTAGGAAAGAGCCAGATTTTCCATTGTGATACTAAAAACACTGCCTTCGTCCATCTATTCCTCCTTGCATATGCCTCTGAAAGCAGATACTGTTTTGTGCATGAAATACAAACTTTCATGATTCCCCTTGGTGACGAAACTCCAATGAGTGGATCATGTCTGCAACATAAAATAACAGGATTCAAAGCATTTCCATTTCCCAGCTCAAATCCTCTCTGCATTAAAAGAAAAAAAGGAAACAAAAATTGTGCTGAGAGTTGCATCTTGAATAGCTTAAGATATAGTGACATGAAGTAAGGAAGAAGGACGAATTTATTAAACTGCTCAGGTAAGCTTCTGCAGATATTGCAGGGAAGATAGACTAAATAAAAATTAAAAAGCTAACTTTTTCCAGCCTAAAGTGGGGGGTATGTGTGTGTGGACAAACCAGGGAGAGAGAAATAAGATCTAAATTTTATAAGGGGATTTACAGTGTTTAGACTTTGGGCAATTCCATACTGGAACCCAAAGAGTCTGACTCTTGTTCTGCTCCTTTTGTAAATTAACTTCAGAGATTCTACTCTAGATTGTAATGAGTTGGCAAAGGGGCTGAGTTAATGCCAGTACAGGGGCTCAATGGTCATTTCCATGTCTCTTGCCTCCCTCATCTGTACAAGAGAGAGAGGCCTCATTGGCTGGCCTGTGTGGCAGCAGGTCTACAAGGCTTGGCCTTTTTAAAGGGATTAATCCCTCCTCACTAACCCTAGTTCTTTTGCTTTCCCAGCTGTGGGTACACATCCCTCATTCATCCTTCATTATCTCTTTTTGACACTCCAGTATTGATAGGGGTGGGCTTCAAAAATTGTAGCAAAGGGTTCTCTGCCTGGTTGCTGGGTGGGCGTGGCCATGATGGGCATGGCCTAGTCCAGAGATGCCCAAACTTGGCAACTTTAAGACTTGTGGACTTCAACTCCCAGAATTCTCCAGCCAGCATAGCTGGCATAGAATTCTGGGAGTTGAAGTCCACAAGTCTTAAAGTTGCCAAGTTTGGAGACCTCTGGCCTAGTCAGCCTCCTACACCACAGTTGGAGGGGGAGGGGGCATTTTTGCCCTCACTGGGTTCCGGAGGTTTTCCTCGAGCCTCCGGGAGGGCGAAAACGGCCTCCCCGGGTTCTGCAGGCTCTCTGGAAGTTGGGCCCATTTCAGGCCTTCCTGAACTTCTGGGAGGCCCATTTTTCACCCTCCCCGAGCCTCCGTGTGCATCCTAAACTTACCTGCATCCAAAATGGGCCACATGGGGACTATTAGGAGGGGCGGGGAAAGGTAGGTGGGACCAGCCAGGAGTGGGATTTGGAGGTTGTCTGAACTGCACAGAATCTTAGCTAGGGGCTCTACCCGAACCCCTGCAAACCCCCAACAGCCCACCCCTGACTTTCCCTCTTTTGCAATGATGTGATAAAGCAACAGGGAGCAGCATCTTCCATTTCTAAGTTTTCTGATAGGCCTGGGGAAATGTTGTAGCAAGGAGGCTGTTCTTGCTGACAGTTCAGTTTCCTAGAAACAAAGTAATAATGGGAACTTAAACTAGTTTTTTTTTTTAAAGGGCTGGATGGGAGGAAGGAACATTTTCCAGAATTGTGTAAGGAAGAGGAGCTTGCTTCATCTACCTGAGCAGAAGTCAAAAGAGTGTCAGCTGGGAGATGAAAGCATTGAATGGAGCATGAGCTTCTAGGGTTAAGGATAGTTAACTGGCTTAATGGTTCATTGTTGGATCAACTGCAATATTATATTAAAAAATGGCAAATGCCAACTAGCAGAGAGCAGATGGCTCTGGCAGCTGAGGACAAAATGGCAGCCCAGGGCAGTAACTGTCCATTGGGGAAGGTTGCCTGCCAATCTCTGCAGCCAGTTGGTGCTGCAGTTGCTACTAGAACAGAATAAAGATCTCGAGACCATCTTGAATAGTTTAAGATAGGCAGAATAAAGGTCATAAGACCATTCTGAACAGCTTAAGACAGATCAGATCAGAAAGAGCAGGCTTGAATCAAAGATGGAAAACCTTGATACAAATGGATGCATTCGTGATGCATGGGAGTTACCTGTTCCTGCATTCGGAAGGGCAGCCTATACTGGTGATGGGCTAAGCAGAATGTGCAGATGTATCCTTTAATCATTTGGGGAATTAATCAGATATTTTGAGTAGATGAAAACTTGCAACATTTGCCTGATAAAATGATGTTTCACTTTGTCCAAGGTAACGCATTCAGTCATTTAGTTTCTGTTGACATTTTCATTGTGTGTTGGTGGAAGGCAGTCTGCTGCAATACAAATCATCTTGTAGTTTATTTTCAAGCTTTCACTCCCAATCTGATGATGATTTTGTGAAATACTCGTTCTCCACCCTTCACATTGGTTAGGTTCATATTGCAAATCCATTCATTTGGAGAGACTGCTTTCCCAATAGTCCCATAGCAAGCAAAGCTCTGAGGCAGGTGAATTCCTCAAAGAGTAGCTTTTTTGGAAATACCATATTGGCACAGATCTGGTGAAAACCGATTCTGAAGACTCCCATGGTTTTTTACCTAATTAAAAGTAAACGCTTTTCACTTCCCCAAAACAATCAGATCACATGGTCCAATCATGGTGCAGTCTGGCAGCTGGGTGACATCACTCCGCCTTCTTCCGACCAGGTGTGAGAATGTCCTTGGTTCCCAAGAGAAAATATTTTGTTTTGGCTACAGAATCCCAACTATCTCAAATCCTCTCTCCCTATCTCTCAGCTCCAGTGTGGCAGCACTGAAGTGGTCAAGACGGCTTTGATCAGGTCAGCTTCAGGGTTGACACTCCACTTATTGGGAATTCAGTGATGATTTTCTGTGGGAGCTCCCCACTTCAGGAACAGTCTTCCCCCTTCTGGAACGGCCTTCTGGAATCTGGCAAAACTATTTCTTCTTTCCAAGAAAAAAGCTATGATAAATTATTGGGGTTTTATATTGTTGTTGATAATATTTTTGTCCCTGTGCCTGGAATAGGCCCATATGCCACTATGTCTGTGGTCATCTTCAGCAATAAAATCCTCCTTTAATGGGTTCCCTCCCATTCCCAGGAATGCCCCCCAAGTCCTTGTAAAACAGCACAATCTCCTCAGATTGTCTAGACTTGGCTTCTCTATTACACACAATCCAAGTTATTTGTTCTTGTTGTATGATATCATTAATGACCTAAGATGATTGGAATGATATCATGAGATCTCAGTTTAATTAAAAAAAACACACAACACTCTCTACAGGGTCTTTTCCAGACCTATAATCTAAGCTGTCTGCCCTTTCATCTATAATATTCAACTTGTGAAGATGAAATTGGCAAAAGAAAAGCTGAAAAGTGGGAGTTGGGGACCCCAGAGAGAACATAAATATCTCTGCTCACAGTAAACTCTGGACCTGTAATGGATTGTTTGGATGACCATAGAATGTTATGGTTAGTTTATGATTCAGTGTATCCCTGAGATGTTTAGCCAAAGCTTTCAAACAATTATCCAAACTAACCTCAAGGCCAGCAACCTGAAAGACTGGCTTTGAGAAAGTTGCTAACTATCTAACCACGTAAAGTTTGCAGAGGAGATGATTCTGTAACACACACACTCCATACACATACAAACATGTAATTTTACACAGCCGTGTCTTTTTCAGGATTCTGGGATTGGGCCTGGTAGTCTGAATGATGTGAAATGTATCTCCTATCTACCTGTCTGTTTCGTTACTTGCTTTGGGGCAGAAGTAAGAGTGAATAAGATTTCTTTAAATGAGGCATATTTTCATTTTTTAAAACTATAGTATAAATAAGTATATTATTTGACAATTTGCTGCAAAATTTCTGTCGGTGTTGAAAAGGAATGAAGATGCGGTGAGACACTTCAAATACAGGAAGCACCTTCTGTTCTTTATTACCACTTGCAGTTGTCCTGGTGATAAATTGAGATAAATGTCTGTTTTGGAGTTTACCATTTACTCTGGTTGGATGCCATTATGTCTAGGGCAAGCGTGAAGAAGAAGCTCACTGAGGATTAGGATTTGTTAAATAGCAAAGTTAACAAGAACAGACTATGGCCCTGGGCACAGTGCAATATCTGATTATATATGACTCTTGGGAATGAACTAGCATTTAAAAAAAATGGTTTTCAAATATTTATGCACTCTGTATACATATCTGGAAGAAAGATGCAGAAGAGAACACGAGATTCAGTTCAGTGAACTGGATTGTCAGGCTCGAAAGCCAAACATATCAAGTAAACTCATTTCTTATATCAAAATAAATCCCAATTCTTTTCAATGATGTTAATTATTGTGAAGATTCCTCATTGGATTAGCGCAATGCACTCTGTGCAACAATGCCTTTGAACCAAAAGTGCACATGATCCAGAAAGTTGCAGTTTAGCTGATGTTATAGTTGCCAATCAGAGCAGCTAATATATCTAATATCTAGTATAAGTTAATTGCACTAATGATTAGTTTGTTGTCACTGGGTTCAGTTCAAATTACGTTTTTCTTACAAGTTGATAAACAAGAAAATAAGATGGGTTGTTCCTGTTTTGTGTTCTATATTAATAGGCAAATCAGCAATTCCCTGCACATCATTTTGTGGGCTGGGCCTTGAGAGGAAGGAATGAAGGACAATTTTCAATTTAGGCGCATACATCTTTTTCTCCTCCTCCTCCTGCTGTCCATATTTTAATTCCTTGAGCTTTTCCAGTGAGTTGTCACAATGCATACCTGAATCTGTGGAAAAGTCAGATTCATATAGCTATTCTTGTTTAGAGTGTTGAAATTTGGGAAGGCTTTTGGAAAACCAATGAGCAAATGGCTTCAGTTTTAGTTAGTTCTGCTTCTGACTTTTAATTGGTTTGCATTACTAACAGTGAAATTTCTAATGCCATTTTTAAACACTGTATAGGTGGGTTTCCATATTGCACTAAGCCACAGTAAAGTTGGTTGACTTGTGCTTAGTATATCAGTAGTACAGCCATTTTGATTTATCCGCCTGGTCATAACTAAATAAAACCCAATTTAAGCTGCTTAAAGTTGCCACTTTGCCCTTAAATGTTGATAATGGAAGCAGATAAGAGTAATGGGACTTTGCTTTGTCCTGCTTTGCAAATAACAAATCACTTCAATTGTTGGAAAAGAATGAATGCAGAAAGACTCCCCCCCCCCTCATAATCTTTCTAGTTTTTACAAAAGACAGACAGATGCACCTGTCCAGTCTATATATTGCTTTATCAACATTCCCTTGCCACGCACACACAAACAAACCCTTCCATACATTGCTTCTGTAGTAGAATTGCTGCGACCTCTTTGCTAAGCTTACTTTGGAAGTCTTCTGTCAAAGATTCAATATAAACATACTCAGTTTGCTGAAATGTCTTCATAGACCCTAGGAAGATTGAGGGGAATGGAAAAATTTGAAGTTTTATCTATTTTTTAAGCCCCCTAATCAGGCTCAAATAATCCATACATGCCTTCAGAACTATTTTCCACCAGCTGAGGGAAAAAGACACCTGAAAGATTATCAACATTCTTATCTGTATTTCTCTTTGAAGTAAAACTTCATTGTACTAGAGAAGAGAGAGAGAGAGAGAGAGTTTCTTTCACCAAGCAGGAATTATTTACATTCAGAAATAGGAAAATTGAATTGTATTTTTAAAATAAACATCCATACCTTGTTTGGTTTTGGATCTTTTTTATTAGGATATGCACTTTGTAAAGTTTTTCTCAGTTTTGCTCTTGAGTTTTCCTTTGTAAAGAAAAAATATAAACATAAAAAAAATAGTTTTATTCTTGTTGTGTAGCGTGCAAGGAACAGGCCAGCATAATACAACAACATTTATTGACTCTAAACTGGAACTGAGGAACAGCAGGCCAAGGCCTGTAATTTTACACTCTGGGTCGACAGGGCCTTAACCAATCATAATACTTGAAAACCCCACCCAAACATGAATGTTCTAAGTTTCCCTCCCAAACAGTTGGGGTTAACAGTTGGGGGTCATCTAAAGATTAGTCTCACTTTAGCAGGGCTTCACACAACTTTATACGCTCAATACAAAACAATTCTCATGAACCTCTTCTAGATTTTGAAACCCTTTTCCAGGTTGTTCCTTTACTTTTCCAAGAAAATGTGGTCACCCTAGTGAAGGATCAGATGATGGAATATATGTACAGAGGAGGCCCTGGGGATCAGAGGAAGGGTCATATGTGGAGATAGGACCCAGGTATGGATGGAATAGACACGAGAGTGAAGAATATGAATTCTGATAAAACATTTTCTCTTGTCTTCATTTCTTTGCCTTAAGCAGCCTTGCTCCTTCCTGTCTTCTCTCTCTCTACAGAAGGAGGGGGGGTCATGGGGGTGGGGGTGCTGCCTCAAAGATTTAAAACTGTTTTTACTTTTCTCTGTGGAAGGAGGGGGGTCGTGAGGAGTGGGGGAGCTACCTTAAGCAGCTCTGCAATAGGAAAGGGATTGGAACCACACATTCTTAGCCAGGCAGGAGTTAACACCTTAAACCACTAGCCAGGATATTAGGAACAAGAATAGCTTGCTTATAAAGAAAAACCCCAAAAACCACACAGCTGGCACATGAAACTAGGACACTTTACAAGATACCCGTGACCTGGGGTGAAACACAGGTGATGCGACATTTAGCTATGTAGGGGGCTGAGAGCCAAATAACCAATCAATATTATCTTTTATGCATGCATTATTAAGGGAAAGGGCAAAGGGCTAAATGTGACCACCCCTTGACTATACAAATTGCTGTAAGATTGCAATTGGGGCCCTTGGTTAGCTTTTGAGCCAGGGTCCTTATATCTCGGTACCAAAATGAAAGTATAATTTTGTACCACACCTTGTGTCCGGTGACTTATCGGCTTTGACACCAAGCAAGAGCCCAGTTTTGGAGACAACACCAGCCATAGAACAATGCAAGTAATCCTCAAATTATGTCTGTAATGGAGCCTGCCTGTCATAGTCAAAATTTGTGACAGTCCTAAAGAAGGTCAGTCAGTTATTTTATTATTATTTTATTATTATTATTATTCCTTTTATATTATGCTTTTATGTATGTATATATATATTTATTTCTTTTATATTATGTTATATATATATAACATAGAATAAGACACCAAGTCACTAACATCCTATGCACAAGCAAACCACCCAGAAGCAACTTGCACAAAGAGGAACTAAAAGCCCTGCAAGCCCTAAGGAACGACAGCAGCATAATCATACTTCCAGCAGATAAAAGTAATGCTACAGTAGTAATGGATAGAAAAGACTATGAAACAAAATTGACAGACCTACTCCAAGACTCCACATACAAATCCATAAACATGGACCCAACCACATATCTGGAAAAAATAACCAAGAAGAAAATTATAACCAGCCACATGAGCAAAGAGATCCAACAGACGATCATCCCAAGAGAAAAATCTTCCAGATGCCCCAAACTATACGGCCTCCCAAAAATACACAAAGAAGGCATACCTCTCAGACCCATAGTCAGCTCCAGAGGAGCACCACTACAAAACCTAGCCAAATACCTAGCAAAGCAGCTACAGCCCCATGTACAAAACTCATACCACCTCTTGGAAATGATCAAAGATCTACACGTGGAACAAGAAGAACTGCTTGTAAGTTTCGACGTGGTTTCACTATTCACTCAAGTCCCGATAAAAGAAACCCTACAAATCATCAAAAATAAATACCAACCACCCAAACACCTCATGGAACTAACAGAACACTGCTTAACCAACACATATTTCATAAACAAAGGACAAAGATACAAGCAAATTGAAGGAGCCCCTATGGGATCACCACTGTCACCCGTCATTGTAAACCTGTTCATGGAAGAATTTGATTCCAGAGCCCTAGCCAATGCCACCCACAAATCCAAACTATGGTTAAGGTACATCGATGACACATTTGTTATTTGGCCCCATGGAAAAGAAAACCTAAACAATTTCCTAACACACCTAAACAGCACACACCCCAAAATCAAATTCACCATGGAAACGGAAACAAACAAACAACTACCATTCCTAGATGTACTAATCTACAAAAAAACAGACGGCACACTAGGACACACCATATACCAGAAGAAAATACACACCAACCGCTACCTCAACGCCCAATCCCACCACCACCCAGCACAGATAAACTCTGTGGTCAAAACACTAATCACCAGAACAAAAAACCTGGCAGACAAGACACACATAAAGACTGAACTATGCACCCTGACTAAAGTACTGACAGCTAACAGCTTCCACAAAAGCAAAATCACCGGCTTGACCCACAAAAACACACTGAGACATAATGGAGACCTAGAAGATGAACAGACCTATGGAATAGCTGTCCTGCGCTACATAAGAGGTACTACAGACAAAATCAGTAAGATACTATACAGGCATCACATCAAGACTGCCTTCAAAACAGACAGAAAAATAGCAACCATCCTAAGAAACCCCAAAGATAAAATTGACCTGGAAAACCAAGGCATATATGAAATCCCCTGTGCATCATGCCCTGCCACATACATTGGACAGACCAATAGAAGAATAAGTACCCACCTAGATGAACACAAAAATGAAGTAAAAAAGCTGGAACACACTTCCTCACTAGTCCAACACATGAAAACCACAGGTCATAGCATCAACTTCAATGGCACCAAAACCCTAGCCACTATACTGGCTATATAGTTATATAGCCATAGAGATTGAAAAAAGACCTGAAAGCATGAATAGAAGAGATGACTCCACCAGACTGTCAATTATCTGGAAGCCTGCACTCTCAAACAAAAAAATCTCCACACCACAAGCCAGGCAAACACCTGGGCACAAACAGACTCCCCCTGATACCTCCAGCTCAAACACACCCCAACCAGGCACCCAGATGAAACCTAGCTTCCTAATAAATGATAGCCGTCTGTTTACTCGGAGCCAAGCCACACTAAAAGCCTCCAATACAGGAACACAATGTTGCCAGCCAATCAAGACAAAAAAAGCTGCAAAACAGACAGAAGATATTAGAAACACCAATCAAGCAGAACACAGCAAACTCCAAGACCAATAAACACAGACCAAGACTCCCAACCAATCAGGATTAAGAAAAAACCATTCTGGCACAACAGTGGGCTAGCACCAAATTTAAAACAGAAATGGCTGTGAAAGTCTGACTCACAGACGAACACAATACAGAAGCCTGATGATGGCAGATAAGATTCTGCTGAAACGTTGCTACAACTTTAAAAGCACAACTATAATGACATGGGAAAATACCCGAACAAAGCTGAATACCACACACACACACATACAGTATATATATATACAGTGTATGTATGTATGTATGTATATATATATATATATATATATATATATATATATATATATATATATATATATATATATATATATATATATATATATATATATGTTTTCTGAGGTTCTCGCGGTATATACACATACATATACAGTATGGTATTCAGCTTTGTTCAGGTATTATAGTTGTGCTTTTAGTTGTAGCAGCGTTTGGCAGAATTCATCTGCCATCATCAGGCTTCTGTATTGTGTTCGTCTGTGAGTCAGACTTTCACAGCCGTTTCAGTTTAGACGAACACAATAGAGAAGCCTGATGATGGCAGATGAGATTCTGCCGAAACGTTGCTACAACTTTAAAAGCACAACTATAATGACGTGGGAAAATACCCAAACAAACCTGAATACCATACATGTAAGTACCCGTGAAAACTTAAGAAAACATATATACAGTATATATATATATATGGTGGCGCAGTGGTTAGAATGCAGTACTGCAGGCTACTTCTGCTGACTGCCGGCTGCCAGCAATTTGATTCTCAGTGGCTCAAGATTGACTCAGCCTTCTATCCTTCCGAGGTGGGTATAATGAGGACCCAGATTGTTGAGGGCAATAGGCTGACTCTGTAAATCACTTACAAAGGGCTGGAAAGCACTGTGGACTGGTATGTAAGTCTAAGTGCTATTGCTATTGCTAAATGTGACCAACTTGATTTTATGACCTTTTTATGATGGTCATTAAACAAATTGCCATGGTCACTATAGTTCACTATGACTGTGGTTTTGCCAAAACTGTAAGTAAATGCTCAATGATTGGCAAAATCATTGTAAAATGTGGTCATGCAGCACACAATGGTAAGTGTGGTCTGTTTGCTGAGTGCCTGAAGTACAGTCACATGACCATGCGGGGGACTAACAGTTGGAACTTTAAATCAAACTGTACCCCCAGGTATTCCCTAGGAAAGTCAGTTGGAACTTTAAATGGTTGCTAAGCAACTGGCTGTAGGACCAGTCTGTATCTATCTGTAAAGTGAGAGAGCCCTACATCGTTTAGCTCAGGGGTGTCAAACTCGCATCGTCACGCATCATCACATGATGTATCTTGACTTTCCCCCCCTTCACTAAACCAAGCGGGGGAGGGGCCAGCATGTGATGCATCCAGCCTGCGGGAGTGAATTTTGACACCTCTGCTTTAGCTCGTAAATCCTTGCTGAATTTTATGTCTAAAGCAAAACTTTTCCTTCATTATCCCAAACCACTTAGCACAAAATCCCTTTTACCCAAAGTAAATAAAACACTTTAAGTCAATTTAAATGTCCCTCTTGGGATGGCATGATGAGTTTGTGTGTCCTTACTCAAAGAAAAAAACAACACATTTATGCGATTTGGGGTAGTTTACCCAGGTTTGGGAAGCACTTACAATGTTTAGAGAAATGAATGTATTTCTGTCAGGGAATAAATAATTCAAGGAAAAACAAATCTGAGCAGCCTGAGAATATTCTTATTAAAGAGGAGAACTTTGCCATGCATTTGGCACAAAGCCTAATAATTTGGTGTTTAACAAAGCTCCTACAGACTCTTAAATGCAAAGGGAAAAATGGATTGAGCACAGAATCCACTCCCTTTTATCTTTCTCTTGCAGACATCATAAAAGAATTGCCAGCAGCTGTTTTAGTATCAGTTTTAAACACCAGCTGGCTTCATTAGATAGGGTTATTGAACTAGTAGAGAAATTTTGAAGAGATACTGGCCTGAAATACTTTACTTTATCATCATCAAAATGGTTAAGTCTCCTCAGCCCCAGAGGCCGAGAATCAAAGATTTGCACCTGGTGTTTTCTCTCCTCTGCTGTGAAACTAAATAAAAATTAAGAGTTCAGTTCAAAGGTGAGCAACCCCTTAAATCCTTCATTAAACAAAAATCAGAGGTATCTATCCAAATGACACACAATTCACTTCAGAAACAATGTCCTGCATCACGCTTCAGTGGTAAAGATAAAGATAGCCAAAGATAAAACTGGCTTTGGGTAAAACCAGTTTGAAGCATCAGCTGTTTTGAAATAATTGAGAATGAGTTAACCTGTTTTCATAATACATAGAATAACTTTGGAGGTCTTCTAGTCCAACCCCTGCTTGAGCAAAAGACCCTATACCATTCCTCGTTGCCTTGGAGGGGTAGGGGATTTTTCTGGAAAACATTAGCTACTGTGGGCTGAAAAATAAGCCTTCAGCTGGCTGCTGCATTTGATCTGTACAATTAATCTGGGACTCTGCCCAACGTTTATATCTGAAATGGGAAGCTCTGGGATGGTGGTTGTACAAGTTAATATCTATATTTAAAAGCTCAGAAATGGAGACTGAATGCTGGTAATAGAAGCCAATGTGAACAAGGCCTTTGTTCCCTTCAGGGGTTGTTAGTAGCTGCTCCTTCAAGGTTGTTCATTGAGTAGAGATACCCAAAACGTTCAGATTCTGAAACCACCAAATGTTCATGTTCTGAATTTTGACTAGCTAGATAACCTTACTGCGACTGGGGAAAAACATAGTTTGCATTGTTTCAATTATTATGACTGGTTTGTTGTTTTCTAGATTGCACTGCTGTTTTGAAATTCCTCCATAGCTCAATTTATTCCCTAATAAAATAGCAAGCCCCATTTCCATCTGTGCGACTATTGGTCAGGATAGATGGGGTGAGTCAGAAACCATAAGGCAAAGCGAAAAGGGGGAGAATAAAAAAAGCCTCACATATTCAGATTGCAATGAAAATGTAATGTTCCTCCTGCTTTATTCCATATCCGTGTTATGCTACTGTAGGCCCTGCAGGTAGACAAACACAAATGTGTACAGTTTGTGCACTACAAGTGTTGTTAATGATGCTAGTTCAGGTTTTTGATTGGTAATTTCTGTACTTGCTTTTCTGCATTGGGTCCTGGCAAATTGACATTTTGAAATGCAAAAACGTGTTGTTCCTGCTATTCAGTTTTTCTTTGGACAGAAGCGGTATATTGCCAGACTGGAGTTTCATTGTTTGCTGAGTGCTGTTGCAGGCAGGCCAGGTTCCTAATGCAAAAAGTGTTGGATGTATGCATTAGGAAGATGTCTCTCTAGCCAGAAAAATGTGTATCTCTCTCGTTGTTGTGAACTAAAGAAATGTAATTAATAAAGAGTCATTTGCATAGCAGGACCGTAACCCTGCACTTCCTATTGGCCCATATAATGGCAAGTTATGATTGGTTCATTCCGAGCAATCTGATTGGCTATTAGCGGGCATAGTCCCATTGGACGAGGTTCAAACCCTACAACAACATCCATTGGTCATCCGGATAGCAGTTCACTCTATAAAAGGGCAGCTGCTAACCGGGTATTTTTTTGTCTCTGTTATCATGCTGTTAATAAAGAGCTGAAGTTCACGTGAAGCAGTTTAGTCTCCGTTTCTACGCCCATGCCTCATACATAACACTGGCGACGAGGGTGGGATGCGGAGACAATAGAGCTGGCTAAACACTACAGAGCACCAACTGAAGCACGTGGCTGAGAGCGCACCTACATCGGCAGGATGTCTGGCGGCGCTACACCACCCGCTCCTTTTGACCCAGAAAAAGAAGACTGGGAGTCGTATATGGATTGTTTCCAGATATTCTTGGAAACCAACAACTTAGAGGACGTTTCCACCAGCAAGAAAAGAGCAGTGTTTCTGACTTACTGCGGGCCTGCCGTATTCTGGGTGGCTAAAGCACTTGCAAAACTGGCTGAAGTAAAAGAAATGGATTGGGACACCCTCGCACCTCTCCTGCGGGCTCATTATGCATCCACTGCATCAACACTGGCCCGAAGACACGAATATTACCAGAGGGACCAACAGAAAACCCAGAGCTGCCTAGTTCTGGGATTAGATGCACCACACGGGTGCAGAAGGCCTATGGAGAAAGGCAACGTCAGCTTTCCAAAGGCCGTCACCTATGCTACTGCAGCAGAAGAAACCAGGAAGTTGGCTGCTCGAAGGCGCCGCAACCATGCACCGCTTCGTCGACTCGCCCATGACACTTCACCTGGTCTAGAGAAGTTCTCGGCAACAACCCATCACAAAAATCATAAGCCAGAGAGTGATGAAGAAGAAGTCATCAGGATTCCTGGCAATCAAAGTCCACGAACTCTAGGGACTCCGCACAAATGCACAAGTTGTGGAGCCACCCATAAAAGAGTCAACTGCAAATTCCGCTACGCACTCTGCCACATGTGGGAAGAGAGGCCACATCGCACGGGCCTGCAGAAGCAAGAGAGAGTCCAACCCAAACCGAAGGGAGAGCAACCTCCGACAACCCACAAGAAAGTTCTTGTAAATTGGCATCGCTTGGGTAACCAAGAGAACAACCACTCCTACAGAAACAGGGCACCGGCTCTTCAAGCAACATGAGAAGAGGCACACCAAACGACAACCATCGGCCACGCTTCGCTACTAGACGCGCAGAAAATCCGAGTGAGAGTTGCCATCGAAAACCAACCTTGCCAAATGGAAGTCGATTCGGGGTCGTCCCTCTCGATGGTTTCCTGGAAGACCCTCAAACAACTCATCCCTGCCATCTGTCGTCAGGATCTCAGCACCCAGAGGATCATCCTCAGGGATTACCAGGGGAACACGATTCCAGTCACCACCTTGACTCAAGTCCAAGTAACTTTCAAAAATCGTAGTGCAGCACTTCCATTGACTGTCGTCGATGGTAACCGGCCCAGCTTGCTGGGCCTACAATGGTTCGCCCCACTAGGGATTGAATTAGCCGGCATTCACCATGCCGAGAGCGACGATTGGGAAGAGGGCATCGTCCAAGAATTCCAGGACGTGTTTTCGGACAACTTAGGCAAGTACAAGGGGACCCCTATATCATTTAGCCTCAATCCAGAAGTAGCCCCTATCCGCCTTAAGCCTCGTCGGGTACCGTTCGCCCTTAAACCCAAGATCGACGAGCAACTTGATAAGTTAATTGCCCAAGGGGTGTTGGAGCCTATTGACCATGCCTGTTGGGAAACCCCAATCATAACCCCCATCAAACCGGATGGGTCAATTAGAATTTGTGGAGATTACCGCGCCACCCTGAACCACGCACTCCAACAGAGCGCTTATCCGGTGCCTGTGGTTCAACATCTTCTCCACTCCCTGGGCGGTGGGAAGATCTTCGCAAAGTTGGACTTAGCGCAAGCGTATCAACAACTACCCGTTGATGCGGAAACCGCAGAGGCACAGACTATCGTTACAAACCAAGGTGCCTTTAAATGCAACAGACTCCAGTTTGGAGTGAGTGTAGCCCCAGGGATATTTCAGAGTCTAATGGAGAGACTTTTGCAAAGCATAAAAGGGGTTGTGCCGTATTTTGATGACGTTTTAATTGCTGCCCCTAATAGAGAAGAGCTCGAACGGCATCTCAAACTAGTTCTGCATAGATTCAAAGACGCCGGCCTCAAGGTGAAAAAAAATAAGTGTCAACTGTGTACTGAGCGGGTGGAGTTTCTTGGGTATCTCCTCGATAAACAAGGGATTCACCCCACCGAGACCAAACTCAAAGCAATTAAAAACGCCCCAAGACCTAAAAGTAAGGCTGATCTCCAGGCCTTCTTGGGACTCATTAATTTTTACAACATCTTCTTGCCTCACAAGGCAACAGTAGCCGAACCCTTACATCGACTTCTCGACAAGAAAGCTATTTGGGTTTGGGGTCACAAAGAGGAGCGCTCTTTCAGAAAGGTGAAAGATTTACTAACCTCCGACGCTGTGCTAATGCAGTACAACGAGACTTTGCCATTAAATATTATGTCCGACGCGTCACCGTTTGGGGTTGGAGCCATTTTAAGCCACGTGTTACCAAACGGGAATGAGGCTCCCATTGCGTACTTTTCCCGCACATTATCAAAGGCTGAACAAAACTATAGCCAACTTGACAAAGAGGCTCTTGCTATTGTATCGGCCGTGAAGCGATTTCATGAATATGTTTACGGGCGGCCCTTTACTCTAGTTACAGACCACAAGCCTTTACTTGGCATTCTAGCAGGTGATAAACCAACGCCGCATATATTGTCGCCTAGAATGACTCGCTGGTCAGAATTCCTAGCAGCCTACAACTACGTACTGCAGCATCGCCCAGGGAAAGCCATTCCCCACGCTGATGCTTTGAGCCGTTCCCCACTTCCGGAAACCGTCAGCGACCCAGCTCCAACCCTCACTACGCTGCAAATTGAAACTCTCAACTCGCCGCCATTAACGGCAAGGGATATCGCCGCCGCCACAAAACGGGACTCTATCCTCGCAAGAGTTCTCAGTTGGGTCGAATGCGGGTGGCCAGTCGAAGAAACCCCCGCCACTTTTGCACCGTTCAAACACCGGCAAACGGAACTATTTTCCCAGAAGGGCTGCATCCTATGGGGAGATAGAGTCGTCGTACCAGAAAGACTACAGCGACTCGTGTTGCAAACCCTGCACGAAGGACATCCGGGCATCGTCCGCATGAAGGCTCTCGCTCAAAGCTACGCGTGGTGGCCAGGCATCGATAAACAAATTGAAGCCTGGGTAACCACGTGTAGAAACTGCCAAGATGTCAGCAACGCCCCACCAAGAGCAATTCCCACCGAATGGGAAACTCCTCGAGGCCCGTGGTCCCGTATCCACATTGATTTCGCGGGACCCACTAAAGGACACACTTTTCTCCTAACCGTGGATGCTTACTCCAACTGGCTCGAAATCCACAAGATGAAAAGCACAACTACTGACTCCGTTATAAAAAAACTAGATAGATTATTTGCAACACACGGGTTTCTGGACGTTCTAGTTTCCGACAACGGACCCCAGTTCACTGCTCTCACCTTCAAACAATACTTGGCAGACCGGGGCATCCGCCATGCCTTAACTTCGCCGGCTCATCCTGCGGCAAACGGTAGGGCGGAACGGATGGTCCAATTCGTTAAAAAGACACTACAAAAAATGGATCCTGGGGACATCGACACTAGATTAAACAAAATACTCTTACTACAGCACATTACCCCCCACAGTGTCACCAACAAGACTCCAGCCGAACTTTTAATGGGGCGGAAGCTTCGCTCCCACCTCGACCGATTACACCCGTCTTATTCGCCAGAGAAACCTTGTGGATCCAGCGGAACGTATCGCCAATTCAAGGTAGGCGACTTGGTCTACGCAAAAAACCTTTCCGGCGAACCGTTGTGGGTCCCAGCCACCGTAGTCTACCTCACTGGCCCTAGATCTTACCGCCTTAAGACGACAGACGGCAAGATATGGAAACGCCACATAGATCAACTTCGATCTCGTTTACAACCCAATATCCGCGACCCCCCGGACTTCCAAATTCAGGGGGGAGGGAATGCCGAGGGGGACAAAGGCCGTATAGACGACGACGTAATCGAGGACAGACAGCCACTAAACCGAGTACTCGCGCCACCTGAAGAGGGTCCGGGATCGGGGGCATCCTCCCCACAGAGGAACACCGTAGTGGAAACATGCCCACCCGATCCAGGACGGGACTTAAGGGACCCTGATAGTATCGAAAACAGCACCGCGGAATCAACCCTGTGCGAAGACGAGCCTTGCGTTCCGCCGGAACCGAACTTTGAACAAAAACTGGTGGAACAGCGAAAATCGAATAGGCAGGTAAAACGACCTGCATACCTGCGAGATTACATCACCACGGCCGTCAAACGGAACCCAGGGGGGAGGGGTGTTGTGAACTAAAGAAATGTAATTAATAAAGAGTCATTTGCATAGCAGGATCGTAACCCTGCACTTCCTATTGGCCCATATAATGGCAAGTTATGATTGGTTCATTCCGAGCAATCTGATTGGCTATTAGCGGGCATAGTCCCATTGGACGAGGTTCAAACCCTACAACAACATCCATTGGTCATCCGGATAGCAGTTCACTCTATAAAAGGGCGGCTGCTAACCGGGTTTTTTTTTGTTTCTGTTATCATGCTGTTAATAAAGAGCTGAAGTTCACGTGAAGCAGTTTCGTCTCCGTTTCTACGCCCATGCCTCATACATAACACTCGTGTGATTGTGTGTGCATCTAAACACACACACACACACACCACTACATTACACTACACTGAAGTGATTTCAATTAATCATTGCTGTTCTTGCTGGATTCAGGCCAACTACATAAGTGTCATGTACTCTTTTGCAAATTAATATTCAGTGTATTTTGTGCTATTGCTGTTCTTAGGCTGCTTTGAAGTGAATCCAATTGCTGTTGGCTATCTCTTTATAGAGGAACTGTGGTTTTTCTGCTGCAAACCCCCAAATCTTTAAATTCATATACATTGCTTTCTGTTCGAGTTATTAAAGTTTTCATAATATGCATAAAAGTCATAACAATGAATAATCTTTTTATCAATGTATTGGTAAGCCACACTCAATATATTTATTGCACAACAAGCAAAGGAACAGAGGCTTATTTTGAGTCTTCATTGTTGTTTATGATAGAGTATTCAAAATGGTACATGAAAATTGAGGCAATCTGGGTTTTGCTCCTTCATAATGCATAGTACTTAGAATATTCTAATGTCACTGAATGGGACTGGGTTGTGTTAAGCAAAGACCAAAGTATATCTTCTGTTTTATATATACTCCTAGTAGTAAATGATTGGAACCTTCAGGAGCTATAGAATCTATAGCTTCTGAAGGCGAATCAGTGCCTTGAATATAATGCCATTGATCTATAGTATAGATCAATGGCATTATATTTAAGGGACTGATTCTGCTTCATTCTCATCAACTGAATGGGGAAAAAGAGGGGTTGCATTGTTATTTTACCTAGATGATTAGAGAAGATATACCGTAAATGTGGTTTTGGGTTGGTGCTTTCCCACTTCTGATTTACAAAGTAGACAACATTGGTGGTAGGTTAATCACTTTTAAAAGTAAACGAATGATTGTGATATTAGAACCATTGCCTGTTACTTGTCCATTGTTACTTTCCCCCCAGCTGGGTTCCTTCTGTGAAAAGTTGCCAGGTATGAAGAAAGGTTAGAGAAAGCTAAATTGATAGATATCAACAGAAATATTAGTTATGATAGGCAGCCAATCAGCTCTCAGGACAGAGTCTTCTGTCTGCTCCGGACTGGAGTGAAGACTTCGGACACAACAGTTGTTTCCTCATCCTGCCCCTTCAGTTAAGAGAGAGTTCATCCTTTTTTCCTTACTGATTTCATTCATTCTCCATATGTGATTATAAGCTCCTTGGTTAAGGCAAAATTTTTAAGAGCCAAGCAGACTGATGCCATTTTATTAAGCATAGGAATAGGTGGTTTTTGTACGTTGGTATGTAATAATATTGCCATGTATTATAGAATGCTATTCTTTATTTTGTGACTGCTTCTCTCAAGTTATCTTCTCCCTTGGTTTTGAGATAGTGTATCATAAATATTTATAGTACTTTATTCCAACATTTTAGTTCCTGTATGTCTGACTATTGTGAATTTTGCTTTTATAATGATATATACCACAACCAGACATTCTAGCGAGGAAGGCTGTAAAACTGCCTAGACAGAATTTTGAACGCTGTTTAAAACCAAACATCTAAATCAAATTTTTAGACCTTCAACATTTTTTCCCTCACTCAGAGACACAACAGCAGCTTCAGATGCTTTTATGGTTTGGATTTCCCCCAAGAATCTGTCTTTCTCTGGCTTGCTTATCTAACAGCCAGCATTTCTTGTTGTGTTTCAGAGAGAGACAAACCTCAGAATTCCAAACCGCTCCACTACTCCTTCAATACTCCTTCAATGTCAGAACTCATATTTGGATCAATACCAGCAGTGTACAGCTTTTACCCGCAGAAAAACAAGAGCCACGTAGCTGTCAAAATGTCTATCTTGCCTAGAACAGATGAGAAGTGTTCAGCATTTGTTAACATCTGACATAGGAAGGTGAAGAAAAGATGAGCATTGTGGGAAGAGTATCTGGTTTCATTCATGACCTCTGTTAGTACATTACAATGAGCTTATGATTTTCTTGCAAAATTATCAATAGCGTTCTCAGCATGAAAACTGTAGTTTGTCTTTAATTGATTTTACTATGTATAAGGGAATCTAAAATCATTTTTCTGAGGAAGAGGGATTTCAGGAACAACTCAGGCTTTTATTTGTTCCTTTACCCTGGTAACCTTGGAAGAATAATAGCTAATGGCATGCAAAATGCAACTCAATGTGTAATAAGCTTAATTTGAATGTCTAGATTGTTCAGACAGCAACACACAGAAGCTAGCATGACCGCTATAATGTGGCAGAATTGAGAAGGCTCTGAAGGCTTTCAGTATCATCATCCTATTGTTTTTTTTTTGTCCTTTCTGTCAGCTATAAAAAAGGGAACTCAATATCTCATCCCTGAGCTGCCAAAGCTATTGTGACTAACAATGCTCCCCTGTGTTCCTCCACACAAAGGAAAATAAATTGCCAGAACTGCATCAATCCACATTTTAATTCAGGTTGTATGTGTGGTAGCTGTCTGGTTATTGGCAGAAGGAAGGAAGGAAGGAAGGAAGGAAGGAAGGAAGGAAGGAAGGAAGGAAGGAAGGAAGGAAGGAAGGAAGGAAGGAAGGAAGGAAGGAAGGATCCACCTTACTATGAAGGATTTTTATTTCTTAAAAAAGATTCTTCTGGATGGGATGCTAGAAAAAAAATAGCACACAGGCGTGTGCATCATGATGCTTCCTAACAGCTTGATTATGGTTGTAATTTGAAGTATAAAATATCAGATGTATTTGTTTCTGAGTACTGTGGAGAATAGGGAGGAAGGGAATAAATCTAGCTGTCCAGTTTTTGACCGAGATTATGAAATTGACCAGAACCTGTCTAGAAATATTGAGACTGGATTCAAATGCCTGTATATTTTCCCTAGCATAATTAGGTTGCAAAAGAAATTGAGCAAGAGCTTTCTTGCATACTGCAACTGGAAGATGAGATAACTCAAAAGCAAAGACAACCAGCCATATGCCTCAGTATTGCAAAATAATAATAGCAATGGGCATTGACAAAATCACCATCAATCGACTGCAACAAGGCAACTTTCACTTGGAACAATTTGTGACCAATAGCCTTAACACCATCAAACAACATCTGCTTATCCCAAGTCCTTGGGAGAGACTTGATAGGTTGATCAAAATGTCAAATCCAGAATAAATATCTGGCTGTGACGGTTTTACCAACCACACAGTAATTGTTATTATTTTAAAATCAGCTTTGCTCTGGTTTCACATAAACAGGCACGGAGGTAGTAAAACTTCCAGCTGAGGCTGGGAATAGAGCGGGACAGGTCTGGAGCCACACCCGAGCCCTGCAAAAGTTGGATATGGAAAGGCTGTATGTACATCACTGTGCTTTCCAAGGGAAAAATCCCAGAAAACTGGAACTGTAGTTAGCAAATGGGGAGTTAAACCAGTTGGACCATTTGTCTTTTAATAGAAAGCTCTTGATGAAAAGCAGTGTATTTCTTCCCTGTTCATCCCCCAGTTTTTCCTTTATGACATTTATCTTGCCCAGGGTTTGGCTGCAGCTTCTCTCCAAAGGGAACTTTATTCCATATGTCTCCATTCCCAAGAGAGATGGAGAGTGAGGTCGTTCTTCAACAATCTGTCACTAATTACGAACAGTGGGTAGCAAGGGCATAGAAGGACAGGCAACCTGGAATCAAGATTTATTTCTTGAAAAAGAACTAAGTTAGCAATTATCTTGCCAAATGAGAAGCCGCCTAGGAAGATGAGCAATGTGTTCAGACAGGGGAAATGTGCCACACATGCGCACAATTCCCACTGATGTGAATGTCAGCCGGTTGTGCCGAAGGTTTGATCAATGACCAAAGGTCAAGGCTCTGATTCAGGGAGAGTGACAGGGCTGAAATGATATTGAAAGGCCATGAAATGTGAATGCTGTGTGGATTGACATTTCTGGATAAAGCTTAAGGATATACAAGATACAATCAGCTTACTGTCTGTGGCTTGTGTACCTTTGAGCTGCGAGTGATTAAAGTGTCATTTCATGGCCTTTTGATCAGTGCTCTCTGGATCAGTGGAAAGGAATGTCAATCCATGAATCTCTGTGAATTTTCATCCTTTATGGTGCTACACCATTTTCCTTGGAGGACATTTTTGCTTATGATTACTGTATCTTTAGAGGTGTCACTTGATTTGTATAAGTGTGTGAAATTAGGCTAAAAAAAGAAAAGTAAATATTGCTGAATTGGAACTGGGCAGGTGGGTGGTGGTGATAGTGTTGGAGCCTGTAGCTCAGGGGTGTCAAACGTTATTTCGATGAGGGCCACATCAGGGTTGTGTTTGACCTCAGGGGGCTGGGGGACCGTGGCCATGGTGGGCCTCACCAGCTCAACATCACTCATCGAGTCTCTGTTTTTAAGCTGCAACAGCCTCCTGGAGTCCTCTGCCAGTGAAAACGGAGCCTGGAGAGGCTGCATGTGAGCCCTCCCAAGCTCTGTTCTAGCTGGCAGAGGCACTGCGGGCCAGTCCTTCACTTATTTCCAGGGAAGGCCCGTGGGCCAGATCTAAGCACCCTGTGGGCTGGATTCAGTCCACGGGCCTTGAGTTTGACATCCCTGCTCTAGCTCAATGGGATGACAGAATCAAAGGACAAATGTGAAAAATCTAACCTATTTTCCTTTTTGATAGGCTTTAGAGTGGCGTTTATCAACCTCCGCTATTTTGAAATGGGTGAACGTCAACTCCCAGAATTCCCCATCTGGCTGGGGAATTCCGGGAGTTGAAACTCACCCATCCTAAAGTTGCTGAAGTTGAGACACACTGATTTAGAGGCTTAAAGCAAAACAGACCTATTAAATCAGGCATAGGCTTGTGAAACTGTTTTGCTTCTCATCCCAGCTTAACAAAACTGAACTGAAAAATTGCTTCACCTAATGTTGGCAATTTGATTCTTAATTTCAGTGATGGGATCAAAGGAATGAACGGGGTGCACCCCACAAAAACCTATTACCTGCAGTCAGTAATAGATCTGTCTGTCGTTTAAAATTTTCTCCTATTGAGAGTTACATTCACTGATCAAGAGTATAGTAGAGGCCCATCGTACCTCATCCCGAACTTCCTCTCCAATGCCAGCAATGTCTTTAAAAAGGGCACACAAAGAAACTTTCAACTGTTACATTTCATTGTGCTGTGGCTTATGTTGGGTTATGGATCTTGGAGAGCTCAGGACTAAAAATCTTTCAGCTATACACCGGCACAATCAGAATAAACTATACTTTCAAATAATGGTTTATCTATCCATATTTATTCCACCTACCAGTTGGGTTTATATATGTTATACCTTCCTTGGTCAAGGTTATCAATGCTACAAAGGAAACATTTGATAGTATGATACATAGGAACAAAAACAACATCTCACGGTACTGTATAGGAAAAAGTCATCTATTGCTTGATTATTTTTGTAAGAAATAATTGGAATCCCATCCTGTTGAGATGGTGGGATGTTTAGGGGTGTTTGTCAGGTTCACCATCTCGTTTTTTCTTTTTTGTTCCTCTATTCTGGTTTTGTTTTGTTTGTTGTTGCTTCTTATTATATTATTTTTATAATGTCTGATGTATTGTGAGCTGCCCCGTGTAGCATAGAGACTGTTTGTCAAAAACAAACAAAGCCTGTTCCATTCCAATTCCATGTCCACCCACAAGCTACCGTACTTCCAAATCTCATTCGTGATCCATCAATCTCTCCTGCTTCACCCTTCATCTGTGATCTCTGTGCCTGGGCCAGTCCAACAGGCTATTTTGTGGCATAAGTTTAGCACTCTTTCAAAAAAGCATTAGACCCATTTTTCAGACACAGCCTGACTCACGGATCATAGCAACGTGACAGTACCAGTAGTCCTCACTTAATTCATTTAGCGATCATTCAAAGTTACAACAACACTGAAAAAAGTGACTTATGACCATTTTTCACACTTACAATCATTGCAGCATCTCCATGGTCACACGATCAAAATTCAGATGCTTGGCAGCTGATTCATATGTATGATGATTGCAGTGTCCAAGGGGTCATGGGATCATCTTTTGTGATCTTCTGACAAGCAAAGTCAATGAGGAAGCCCGATACATTTAACACCTGTGTGACTGACTAACTTAACAACTGCAGTGATTCACTTAACAACTGTGGCAAGAAAGGTCGTAAAACGAGGCAAAATTTACTTAACAAATGTTTTGCTTAACAACAGAAATTTTGGGCTCAATTGTGATCATAGGTCAAAGGATGACCTGTGTTAAGCGGGACATTCCAAGCACCTGTCTACACATACCCAATTCTTCCCCATGTCAATTAGGGAGAGTGATTGGAAGTTGTTTTCTCACTTTCTTGTGATTTTTTTTTTTTATGGAAGGAAAAAAAAGCTGGAGAGATCCATCAATTTCATATTTTTAACTTGACCCTAAGAGGAGCAAGTAAAGATAGCATAAGTTGCCAGCCTCAGAGTCTCAAAATCAATGATAGCGTTAAGTTACCCTCTGCCACTGGCAGAAGAAACTCCAACAATCATAGCAACAAATTTTATGCCACCATACTCTTCTGCTTGTTTGGGGACTTTAACAGAAACACATCACTGTGCCCCCCTCCCCCCGAAAAGGAATTTTATATCTCTCCATATCTTGGCAAGACTATATTCATTTTGTACCACTCACATTTTTGTTCTAGGAATCCAGACAAATAGGACTTTTGGGAAGGATACTAGGAATGATACTCTATGAACTCTCTTAGAATTATAATCCCCAGCTTTGCCTTGTCAAATGGTTTAGTAACTTACTGTATTTGTGAAAATGAGAATGAACATGTGTCTGTAAATGACTGTGTAAAGAATGAATAGATGTTATTTGAGACCAGATGCAAACTGTGCATCATTTTTTATTTAAAAAAAAGAAACTCCGGTCAAATGTTTGCTCCTCTGTAAGGTAAACAAAACTGTTGTTGATAAACAATGATTGTCTGAACAAGAAGTCCATCCCTGAATGGATGTGAATATCAAATTATATTCCACAGCCAAGCAGTTTAACAGAGAGAAATAGATAAAGGAACCTCCAGAATTCCTAACCTGAAACTAGGATTCTTCTCAGCTTGTTAGAAATGAATGTATTTGGTAAGAACTGATTCACCTCTTTCTTAACTTACTTTCACTGACTGTGTGACCACCAAACAGTTAGTACAAATTATACTCTTCCTTGTGAAACAGTCTTTGTATTCAATGAAACATTCTCCTTTTTGTATCAGTCATATGAAAGACAGGGTAAGCAGGGTAGTTGCTGTGAAATGACAGCTAATTAATTTTTTTTTTCTAAGTGACTCATACATACACATACTTTTAGCAGATGTACTTAAAATGCAGCACGGGCTACACAAATCTGTAGGGGGATATTCTGGGGAAAATATGGGTGCAGTAGTCCACCTTGTCTGCAAAGAAGCATGTTGGAAACACTCCATTTAAAAGAGTGCCAGGTGACAGTGATAAATTGAGAGAAGGGCTAGCACAACTAATGCCCAACCACGTTGCATGTAAATTCCATGCAGCTGCTCACCAGGGGCTTGTCAGAAGAGAAAAGTTGCAGCACATGATGGATGAGGTCTTAGATGGACCAATAAGTCCATCTAGAGCTCACTTCACTTTCCTGCTCACTTCAATAGACAATGCATTTTTAAACTGCCCTAAACAGGATCCAGCAGGACAGGATCCAGCAGGAAACAAGAAAAGCTGAAGAATCCATTTTGAAAGATAGAATGCAATGTTCGTTTGCAAGAAGAGGCCTCGCAAAGCCTGATGTTTGTGCCCTTTATTGCAGAAATCCTGCTGGTTGTTTGTTTGTTTGATTATTTATTTATTTATTGGCTAGTGATGAAACCTCAAGAACACAAAACCACACTTTAGCTCCTGTGGGACAATATATTTTGCATTGTTCAAATGTCACGTAGATCCCAGATGAGAGACCATTGGCTTTTATTTATTTTTATTTATTTATTTATTTTGTCAATTGCTTACAAGATAATAGGTAAGTAAAAACATAGTTATGAATACATGGATACATATAAGAAAAATAAAAAATAAAAGAAATAATAGGACAGGGACGGTAGGCATGTTGGTGCGCTTATGCACGTCCTCTACAGACCTCTTAGGAAAAGGGTGAGGTCAATAGTAGACAGTCTAAGGTTAAAGTTTTTGGGGTTTGGGGAAGAAACCACAGAGTCAGGTAGAGTATTCCAGACATTGACTGCTCTGTTGCTGAAGTCATATTTCCTGCAATCAAGTTTGGTGCTATTAACCTTCAGTTTGTATCTATTGTTTGCTCTTGTGTTGTTATGGTTGAAGCTGAAGTATTCATTGACAGGTAGGACATTGCAATGTATGATTTTATATACTATACTTAGATCGGACTGAAGGCGGTGTAGTTCTAAGTTTTCTAGTTCTAGAATTTCGAGTCTGGTGGCATAAGGTATTCTGCAACAAGTAGAGGAGTGGAGAACTCTTCTTGTGGAATATTTCTGGACTTTCTCAACTGTGTTAATATCAGATACATAATGTGGGTTCCAGACTGATGAGCTGTATTCAAGTATTGGTCTAGCAAATGTTTTGTATACTCTAGTTAGTAGTGTGATATTACCAGAGAAAAGGTTACGTAGCATTAGGATAACAACTCTTAACGCCTTTTTGGCTATGTAGTTACAGTGGGCTCCAGCACTTAGATCATTAGAGATGAGTACTTCAAGATCCTTGACAGAGTTTGGATTTGTTCATCTTCAATATCTCAAATGCCTTTATGGAATATTTGCATGACCATGCCCTTAGCATCTTTCCCCTCCTTTTTCCAAACCCAGGAATATCAATCAGGAGGTTGGTTTTAGAATTTGAAACAATGTTCCCTTAAAGGTCCACATCATTTTTCATTCCAACATTTCTCCCTTGAGGGATGGCCTGAACGGTCTAAAAATCTATTTCTTCATCTGAAACCTTTGTCCTCGGTGTACAGCAATGCCCTTGATAAAATCATACATAGTTAAGTTGCATCATGCCAAATAATGCAACTGTCATCTCAGTTGTGTATTTCAGTTATGATTATTAACCCACAAGCTTTCCATCCTTTTCACGTCTTTCCATGTTTTGTTCTTTGACTCTCCATATTAGAGTGTCCTTATGAGAATGATTCAAGTCTGCAAATATTGGCAGCTGGGGGTAGGGACACAACCAGGCCATGAAAACTCATGATATAACTAAAGTTAATCCAAGGTTATCCAGCTACCTTCTAAATCTTTCTTTTTTTCCCTAGACAGGATCTTTCTCATTAATCTCTTTGCTTGAGGCAAAATCTAGCTCCATGAATTTCTTGAGCTTGATGTTTTACTAATAATTGAAAAAACTGTTTAAATAATTAATACCCTATCTAGCCCTGGGAAAAGGCTAATAATTGCCCCTTTATTGTTGCATCTTGAATTGCATTTTACCTATGAATAAAATTATTGCAGGGCCTCTGAGATGCCAGCTTTACAAGAGGAATGAAATAACACTGGTCAAAATCAGCTCTAGTAATATGAGGACTCCAACTCCCAGTACTGTATTTCTAGGTAATGGTAAGGCTTCTTAGGTGCCGTGATTCTTTCACATTCAAAATGTACGAACTTGGGAGTGTCTTATGATATTTATTGTGACCAAATAATAATTCTCAGATCATTTAAAATCCATATGGATCCACAACAGTCTGTACCTACAGCTAATGCATCTGAGTAGCAAAATCCCAGATTACAACTAAATGGCAAGAAAAAGAATTGTGATTTTACTGTTTCATTCAAATTTTGAATGAAATCTTCTACCATATCGAAGGAAAACTTTGGACCAAATGACTGAATCAAAAAGCTGGGTTAGCAAAGACTGTGTTTATATAATATATTGGGCCAAATAAATAATTTATATTATGTGTAACCTAAAGGCTTAGACTATGCAGCATGCTAAGAGCATAGTCGGGTTCCATTTTGAAACCCATGGCTCTTCTAAGACCCATGGTTGCACAGTAGATAGGATGTATTATTGCAAGCTAACTCTGCTCACATTGCCAGGAGTTCGATTCCTTTGATCCTGACCAGTTCAAGATTGACTCAGTCTTCTATCCTTCTGACGTCAGTAAAATAAGGACCCAGATTGTTGGGGGCATTATGCTGATGCTGTAAACCATTCAAAGAGTGCTGCAAAGCACCGTGAAGTCTAAGCATAAGTCTAAGTCTATTGCTATTGCTATCAGCATGACCAAATCACAAAATACCTAACTTGTTATGAATCTAGCCAATTATGCTGCCTTATCCATAATTGATAGTGACCAATCATTCTAGATTATAGAAATGACATTGCAAGATAGGATAAAGGTAAAAATATATTTAAATTGGAAAAATAAAGCTGTATTCAATGCAAGTTGTAGCAAATGCCTGGATTAATCTACTCACAGGAGACGTATCTTTCTTTAATTGATAGTTGTTTGGCTTAAATAAGTACATAGGATGTAATTTTTTTTATCCTCCAGAGTCTGTTATTCCATGTGGTTCATTATCATCTACACAGGCAGAAAGCATAAATTTGGAAACACAGAGGTTGATTATGTTTCTAGCTGGGTCCTGAACCTAGCTTCTATTATGTTTAAATTGTTCACAAATGTTTTCCAAAAATATACTTCCTTCTTTGTGTACAGTCTGTGTGTACATATAAAGTATATGCTGTACACAAACCTCTATTTTCATAGGTCTTAGGAGCATTAGTACTTGAAGAGGTTCACAAGAAGCTGTTGATATCTTGTAATACTTGTGGTGAGGCTGGAATGTGAACAAGGTGTGGTAAAAACAAATCAAGATGGGACTATTTTTTCTTAATATGCAGCATACTATTTTGACCACCACTGGTCAAATTCACTATATGAGTTTAGATATACAAAACATTATGTCTTAGTATCTAATGGATATCCAGATGTTTGCGGCTCAGTCCCAGTAACTCTAATCAATCTGTTAATTTATGTGTCAGCTGAAATATCTAGGTCAGATTAGGTTCTCATTAATGTTCTTTAATAATTAGAAGCTAAAAATGAGAAACAATTTACTTAAAAATCTGTAAGCAATTCAGTCTGTTTCCTCATACGTTGAACAGAGAGCCAGAGTTGTTCCAGTACATGTGTTAATCAGTTTATTAAAGAGCTGCAGTGGCGCAGTGGTTAGAATGCAGTACTGCAGGCTAATTCTGCTGACTGCTGGCTGCCAACAGTTTGGCAGTTCGAGTTTCACCAGCTCAAGGCTGACTCAGCCTTCCATCCTTCCAAGGTCAATAAAATGAGGGCCCAGATTGTTGGTGGCAATATGCTGACTCTGTAAGGGGGGGGGCCCCCCGGGGGCCCCCCCCCCCCCCCCCCCCCGGCGGCCCCCCGGGGGGGGGGGGGGGCCGGGGGCCCCGGGCTCCGGGGGCCGGCCGCGGGCCCGTGCGCGGGGGGGGGGGCCCCGGGGGGGGGCCGGCCGGGCCCGGGGGCCCCCCGGGGGCCCCCCCGGGGGGCCCGGGGCCCCCCCCCCGCCTGGGCCCCCCCCCCCCCCCCCCCGGCGGCCCCCGCCCGCCCCCCCCCCCCCCCGGGCTTTTCTTGGGGGGGGGGGCGGGGGGGGCCCCCCCCCCCCCCCCCCCCCCCCCCCCCCCGGGGGGGGGGGGGCCCGGGGTGCCCCCCCCCCCCCCCCCCCCCCCCCGGGGGCCCCCCCCCCGGCCCGCCCCCCCCGGCCCCCCCCCCGCCCCGCCCCCCCCCCCCCGCCCCCCCCCGGGGGCGGGGCCGCCCGGGGGCCGGGGGCGGGGGGGGGCGCCCCCCCCCCCCCCCCCGGGGGGGGCGGGGCCCCCGGGGGGGCGGGGGGGGGGGGGGGCCCCGGGGACTGCTTAGGGAGGGCTGTAAAGCACTATAAAGCTATATATAAGTCTAAGTGCTATTGCCATTGCTATCACTGTAAAGATGCTAGTGTCATACTAAAATTTTTTAAATTGCCACTTCTTACGTATTTCTATCACCATCACCACTGCATTTAATTTCTTTCAGTCTTATTATTTATTATATTCATCTCAGCCAAATCATGAAAGTATATATTTCTCACTTAAGGTTAAGCTTCATCATCTGATGAAGTTGGGATTTACCTCATTTTATCATGTAATAATTTATTAATCCAATGTTTCAAGACTTTTTTTTTGAGCTGGGAGAAATCTAGGGAGGAATCATTGTTAGTCTTCAAAGTTTAAAGCAATATATTCTGGGGCAAGAATATTGAAAAAGAGCAAGCTGTTGATTTTTTTCTCAGTTTTTACTGAATATACAACTACAACTATACTTTGATTTCCAAGATGTTCAGGCATCAATATAGTAAAATAAAAAGGAAGGATGAATAATGTAACTCAAGTGCATCGAGTATATTTTTTGTCAAGCAAACATTTCAGGCTGGAACATGTTTTTTCAAGCAATTGCATCAGGAATAACCACAGGTTTTTGTTTTTTTTGAATATGGCCATTTGATAGTGATAAGTTATCTCAAGCATGAGATGCCAAAACAGCAGCACTGACTAGGCTATTGATTTGCATATGCTTCGAGTATCTCTCAGGATTTCTTTCTCCAAGAATTCTTAGGTTGATCAATGGAGCTTGTAGTAGAGCTTATAACTTATACTGTAAGCTCCAACAGGAGCTTATAGTGCTAATAGTGGCTCTAAATTATTTGTTTGTTCATTTAAATTTATTGGCAGCCCACCTTCAGTGGGATCTGAAGTTAATTATGAAGGTCTATGATCAAAACAACTTTGTAGATCATCAGGGGTTGGCTTACAACAGGTCTATGAAAATTCATTGCTAACTCGCCAGGGTCAACTTGGCACATCCAACTTGCCATGGGACAACTCACTGCAGGACAAGAGTTACATTAATATCAAATAAATGGTGGAATAGAATCATTAAAGAAAGGATGCAAAAGGAGGGACAAAATGAAATGTGAATGACAAAAATTTAAAAATGTTTTAATTATTTTAAATACTTAAATTGAATTGTTGAGATGTCCTACAGTGAATTGGCCACAGCAAGTTGGCCATGATGAGTTGGTTGATAGCAAGTTGACTATAGTGAGTTGGCTGTGGCAAATTGCCCTATTTTGGCTTAGAATACATCCCTTGTAGTTAACTTTCCTCTTCTCCTGAAAAGCAAAAGCAAACTCCCAATCTCTGAAAAAGGTGCAGATGTTGGTAATATTTTAAAGGGAGAAAACAGTAACCTGTTTTACCAGTTGTTTTGGGGATAAAACAAGACGTGCCTTTAGCTGTGCTTTTATATGCTGTGATTTTTATTAAAGGTAAAGATAAAGTGATGCTGTGATTTTTATTAAAGGTAAAAACATGCGTGCTAGTCATTTCTGGCTCTAGGGGGCAGTGCTCATCTCTGTTTCTAAGCCGAAGAGCCAGCGATATCTGAAGACATCTCTGTGGTCATGTGGCCAGCATGACTAAATGCTGAAGGCTCACAGAGCGCTGTTACCTTCCCACCAAAGTGGTCCCCATTTTTCTACCTGCATTTTTATGTGCTTTCGAACTGCTAGGTTGGCAGAAGCTGGGACAAGTAACGGGAGCTCACTCCATTATGCGGCTCTAGGGATTCGAACCGCTGAACTGCCGACCTTTCTGATCGACAAACTCAGCCACTGAGCCACCGTGGTCCTGTGATTTTTATTACAGCCTATTAATTCCGTGAGAAAGATCAGCTATAAGGCTCAGGTAATAAAATAATGAACAGGTGGGATTACATCCGCATTTTTTGTGGCTGGACTCATGAAGATTGCAGTAGGAAATGGAAGTGAAGACAATGCAGGTGCATTCAGGATGGGCAATAAGAAACTAGTTATCAAATGAATTAATACTCAACATTATTTAGGAGATATGTCTGGATTTTACCCTCAGCAGATTTTCACACATTCCCAAATTCTCCAGGGTAGAAGATCTCCAATGTTATTCAAAACATGTAGACTTGATACAATAACTATTGAATTTATTTATAAATACAGACTTGACATAGCATTGAGTCATAACTAATATTGCTTCTTCTATTAGACATTCATAGAAGCATATTCTTGCAAAGAACAACAGAGCTTCCTGGGTCTTCTCCACTCCATCTCAAAATGGCAGACTAATCCTTTTGCTGCCTAACTTGCATGTAGACTAGCTTCTTTAATACGTGCAGGTAATGATAAGTGTGTTTAGTACATTATTTATACTACCTCAAGCTATTTTCCCTTCATTCAGACCCACTTGACTAATTGAGGCTGACAGCAGTGCTTTGCTAGATCTAACAACCAAATAATAATAATAATAATTAGAATGCATCCTGAGAGACTTTTGAGACCTTACTGCTTCTATAATCCTAATTTACAATTGTATCGTATTATTGTCTGTCTCAATTTTTTGGGACAAGATAGGTAGTGAGTCAACCCTGTTTTCCTTTATTGGATTTCACATTTTGAAAACTGACATTTGCATTGGCTTCAGGGAAGCTAATCTGGCGCTGTCTGGACAAAGTGGTTTGATTTGCAATCAGCCAGCAGTTCTCCACTATCTTTGTTTTGAATTCTTCAGCTTTTTTCCCCAGTTCCCTGTTGCTCTTTGCAATCTGTTGACTGCATCTTTAAGTTAAACTACTTGCCTAAAAAGTATCCAAGGAATTTATCTTCCTTAGGCAAACCTTAGTGGAATTCCCCCCTACCTCACATGCTGGGCTAGGTGCGGTTGCATCAAGATAAAAAATTTAGGAGCTACAACTGCATGCAAAAAATGTTCACCCCAGGTGGAATACATCCAAACGATACACTCTGTATGGTTTGGGATTCTCTTATGCAGCGCACAGTACAAAAAAAAGTCTACATAGAAACCTATCTTAAGGGAAATATAAACAAAAGCAATCACATTAACAAGCGTAGAAATATGTATAGTAGAGGAAGATATCAAATCATAAAATTGGAAGAGGTTTGTGCATAAAATACACTGAGGAAAACTGACAAACATGCATATAATTTGGACAGGGTTGAGCTATTAGGACTTTACATTTTTATGAGACCCGAGGACTCAGAAGAGGGTGGAAGGAATGACTGTATTGTTGCCCTATGGAGAGTGAGGATGATAGTGTTGGCACATTTTTCTTTTTGTTTGTTTTTTGTAACACCCTGGGTGTTTTATGTGTTCCATCTCAAAATATCCATTTGAAATTTTAGGGCTGTCAAGTGGGATCTTGAGGACTATAAACTGCCCATGCCTGAATTAGGTCACTTGTGTCTATATCACAGGGATCCCCAACCTTTTCGACGCCGCGGCCTGGTTCCGGCATCAGCTGGGCGCCGCGGCCCGGTACCGGCGTCAACTGGGCACCGCCATCTTTTTATGACGAAAAGGCGCTTCCGGTGACGTCACCGGGCGCTGTTTCGTCAAAAGATGGCGGCGCTAGCGCTTTCGTGAGCTTTTTCGGGTAGAAATGGCTTTCTACCGAAAAGCTCACGAGCGGTGGCGCCGCCATCTTTTATGATGGCGCTTCCGGTGAGCTTTCTACCCGAAAAGCTCACCGGAGCGCTTTTTACCAAAAAAGATGGCGGCGCCCAGCAACCAGCGACCCGGTAAGGCTTGTTCCGCTGCCCGGTACAGGTCCGCGGACCGGCGGTTGGGGACCCTGCTATATCAGAAGAACATGCAGCAAAAATGCATACAGATATTTCTGCAGTCTCTCTCCATTGCTGCTGAACATCCTGAATTCATCCTAATAGGCCTTGTTGAAGGTTATTAAGTCCCCCAGTTTATTCTTGTAAAATTTAGTCCAAAACTCTTCCAGCAATCTCAAATCTTCTCAATATTTGCATGAAGTCACCAAAACTGAAAATGTTCTGAGGTTGTCATAAACAGTGCTTTCAAGCAAAAAAAAAAAAAATTGGCTAAAACACCCCTTCACCTGTACAGTAATAGGAATTGGGGATGGGTGTCAACATTGGGTGCCAAATTAATATATAATCTACCCAACAGGATGGAGTGGTGGTAGAGAAGGGGGAGAGGCTATATCACAGAGAAATGATATTGCACAATATTGCTCTTTGCTCATCCTTGTAGAATAAAGAAAATGAGGAAAGTTCCATTCCTAAATAATCTGGATTGTAACCAGTTAACCTTCATTCCACTGGAACAGCTTTTATTTGCAGTGCGACACAAATGTAACCCATCACAGCCTTGTAACAAAGGTGCATATATTTCAGGCTTATCCAACTGATTAATAAGAATTTTAGGTGTTTTTTTCCCCTTTCCTCTTCACTACGCATCTTATTTTCTATTTATGTCCAAACCATTTAGTTTCTAGACCTATGGTCAGAGAAAGCATCTGTGGTATTTTTATTGATGATACTAGGAACTGGTTAGCATTCTATCCAAATATGTCACAACAAAACATTTGCAGGAGAATCTCTTGGCGACACATTATATATTTGCAAATTAGAGTATAATCTAATCAGTTGAGGCAGGAATTTTTAAGGGGAATAGGGTTGTCAGCCCTTGAATGGAAATATATCTGTTGTCAAGAATCTTATCTTGTTTATTACTGGTGGAATTCTATAATTCTATAGAATTCTAATTATAATAGAATCAAAATTATATATATATATAATTGTATTTGATTCTATATTATATAGAATCAAAATTATAATTCTATAATTTTGCTGAAAGAACTAATAAATCACAGAGCCTGTAAAGTTACAAAGAATGAAGGCATTTTATAGTTTCCTCTTATTGATAAGAAAATAAATTTCTCACCATTGGTTTTTCCCTCTGAGACTATTCGATTTTCACACTTGGGCAAAATTCTTCAGGCTGGTGGAGACTTCTGACTGTGAGAGTCCAGCTACAAAATGTTGGGAAGTGGGAAGTCGGGTTATGAATGACTTCCACACTTACACGAGAGACCAAGCTGAGATTGTACATCAGTGCCAAAGCAAACAGCAATCAGCTGTAAAAATGCAGTCAGAGAGACTCCCCTAACAGTGGATCTGGCTTGAAAACAGGTAAACATGTCATTTTTGAGCTAAAGGAAGAGAAAGCCAATGTTGGGGAGCCTCTCATGCATTCAGCTCCAAAAATAGCTTGGCTGATATTTGTGTAGGATTCCTTGGCTTACCCAAAACGTAACTTTGGAGAAGAAGGAATCAGGAAACAGATGGTCAATAGGTCAGATTGAGCTGAGGTTACAGGGGCTTTGCCTGCAAATTCACCTATTCAGTGCCATGTGAGTAGAACACACAGATTCTTCTTGGCTCCTTCCTCTCCCTTTGCTAATGAACAGCGGTGGAACCTTTGCAAGAGCTTCTCATCCACATGCATCTCAATTACTCAATCAGAAAACTGATTCTTAGGCAACAGAAAATAACTTTGCCTTAGTCCTTGAAAAGCGCGTACGGTATGGTCCAAAATTAGGACTAAGGAAAAATTATTTATTGTTGCCTAAGAATATGCTTGGCAGGTCTGAAAAACAGTCCTTTTAATTCATTTTTGGAAGTGCATTAAAAATGCCTTTCTTTCTCAGCTTTACTTGATCTCAATAATACACAGCAAAAACTGATTGCTCTGGCGAATCAGATTTCTGTTCAGATAAATTAATGTTCCCATTTTTCAATTGAAAATCCTTATGAAAACTTCTGAGATTGAGCCTGGGGATCAGTAGATGTTGTTGAATTATTAATTTAACAAGATTGCTCAAAATCAATCTCTCTCTCTCTCTCCTTCTCCGTTCGTCCCTTTGAGACCATTTCCTTGGGCCTTGACCATGAAAAGTTGTTTAATGACATCCTAGAAGAAACAAAAAGAAACCTTTTCTATTCTGCTCCTGATTTTTCTTTTATTAAAACTGTTTTTTTAAAAAAGTGATTCTCTATCATCTACAAAATGACTTCCTCTACCACAGAGTCCTTCCAGGATAGAATGAATATGATTTGATTTTGATTCTGGCTACAAAGCTGTTGTAAATTCTCTGCAACAAAACTTCTAAAGTTGTTCCCAACATGATCTGTGGTGGATTAAAAAAAAAAACCTTCTAAAAGAATGGGAAAGAAAAGCCAAAAGGATTTTTTTTTCTAAAGAAATTATTTCTCCTTCCAGAACACACTTTCCTTTTCCCACATGATTTTTATTTTCTAAATCCAAGCAAGAGTATGTTCTGTAGTTTTATTGGCACTACATTTTGAGTTTTTAATCAATATGCTCATGTGCATATTAGAAGGTGAATGATATCACACACACACACACACACACACAGATTCATACCCCACATACATGCTAATAAAGTTCCCAGTTGTCCTACAACTTGCTGATTTGTGAATATTCACAGAGGTTGTTATGCAGGTTAAAGGCATGTTATATGTGATGCTGTGTTTCATAGTGACATTAGTTTTATAATACACCTTTCAATTCTTTATAAGTAACTGCTGTCCTGAGAGTGACTGAGACTTTTGAACTTGTAGTCCCTTTAATATACCTCAACTACTCAGTCCCATTTATCTGCTGGATCCCATACCGATGTGGCAATGAAGGCATGCCGGAAAGAAGGGTGATACATACTCCACTTTTCCAGTAGTGTGATCTCCATCATTGAGACATGCTTCTGAACGGACATGCTTAGAACTGACCTGTAAAGCTAAAATATATGACAGGAGAAGTCTTTCACTGAAGTCAAATAGTTTGTTCTGGAGTAGACATCTATGGGATTGTTCTGTAAGATCTCTTGCTCTATTTCAGAGTGAAGGGAAGAGAAACATTCCGCTGCACTTTCTATATAAGAGTTGTGGTAAATCCCATATGGGGCTTAATATAGGGACCTATTGGAAACTTTCTTATCAAATAAGATGATGTTTAGCCTAGGGAGGGCTTACTCCTGTCTCACAAATAGGAAGTATATAGGGTGTGGGATAGATAGCAAATCTTTTCAGTGATAGACCCCCTCCAACATTGGAAGATGCTCATCAGAGGTACATTTGGCCCCAAACCTCTTTGAATTCCTCAGTACTGTGAAGGTCAACACTTCCTGACCCACTGTGAGTATGAGAGACAATCAATTTCTTGGAGTTGTGATGAGGTTTGTGATATAGGGGACACTTATTGTTTTTACATCCTTGTTGTGCATTGCTTAAAATCTAATTAGGGTAGAATCCACATACTGTAAATAAATAGGTTTGTTTGCTTAAAAAAATTGTAAGGCTGTCCATCTTAAAACACAAATCTGGGCAGCTGAGAAAACAATAAAGCCCAGAACTATTTAAAAAAAAAACCCCGTAAAACACAAAAACAAGACAAAACCCAACACTTCAATTATCATCTTGGGATATCCCACAACCAATTCCAGACAACTTCCTCCTACTTCAGTGCCTGGTATAAAAAACCATGTCTTGATGGCATAAAAGTCATTGGTGGGAGGGACTTACGTAAGGTAGGAGGCAGCCTGGAAAAAGCACACTTTGGAGGTCCCACTAGACTAGGGGCTGTCAAACTCAATTTCATTGAAGGCAGTATCAGGGTTGTGTTTGACCTTGGGAGGCTGGGGCGGATGTGGCCCGGGTGGGTGTGGCCAGTGTGGCATCACTTGTGTTGGGGCGCCTGCGGTGACCTGAGTGCTCTGCCAGCGAAAACGGAGTTCAGGAGGGCTGCGCACAGCCCTGATGAGCTCCAATTTTCGCTGGCAGACGCACTGCGGGCCGGTCGTTCGCTATTTCCAGATCAGCCTCACAGACCAGCACCCCACGCTAGACGGTCAGATTTCAAGGAAGGGATCAGAAGTGTGCCTACCCTGTCTGATCTGAATAGCTGAATAGTAACTCTGACAAGGACGTACAAATCACATGGAAATGGCAAGTAGCTAGGCACATAATAGAGCTGTGCTATTCTACTATACTTTGAACGAGATTTTTTTAAAATGGTGGCCTCCACAAAACTGTTGCTTGAGGCAAAGATTAAACCCTATCCCTTCCTCAAAGTGGGTTTGCAGAAGAATATGGGTAATCCTGGGCTCATGATCGTTTGTTTAATGACTGTTCAAAATTGCAATTGTGCTGGGGAAAAAAAGTAATTTACGAACAGTCCTCACATTCATCACAGCATCTCCGCGGTCACGTAATTGAAATTTGGGAATTCGGCAACTGGTATGTATTCTGATGGATACAGTGTCCCAGGGTCATGTGATTGCTATTGGTGACCTTGCCAGTTTTCCAACACCTGCTTTCTGAGCAATATATTTAATGGTAGGGCAGCCCTGTCTCTAGGACTGACTAAGTATTTGCATCTGAATCTCATATGTAGTTACATGGATAGTACAACTGATTTGCATGTAGTGTCCTCTGTCCACAGATGGATTCCCTTGTGTCCTTCCTTCCTTCCTTCCTTCCTTCCTTCCTTCCTTCCTTCCTTCCTTCCTCCCTCCCTCCCTCCCTCCCTCCCTCCCTCCCTCCCTTCTTCCTGTCCTGCAAAAGGTGTTATCCATCAGAAAAGAATGATCCCTTAATTAGACTACCTCCTATTTACTTTGACCACTTCCCCAAATAAACATTATTAAATGCAAGAGTTTTCTATACAGTTAAAGATCTGTGGGTAAAATGCACGTTTATAGTAAAGACTTACACTTAGACTTCATATAACTAATAGAATGGTTGCATGTTTAAAAAAAGTATTTTACAAATTGTTCTTGTATATTAATCAAATTCTATCCTGGCACCTACAGTTGAGATTGATTTAATTTCTGAGCCATTTCTATACAGTATTCTCATATCTTCCTTATCCATTTCTCATGTTCCTTCCTAGTATTACACAGAAAGCAGAGCCAAATATCACAGAGAACAATCCAAGCATAAGTCATTTTGTGTGGGTGGATGAGAGTAGTGGTGGGAACTCTATGGTTGGAATCAATAATTGGTAAACAGCAATGATAAATATTGTAATAAAGTATGTATGCTGAACATGAATTGGGGGGGGGGAGATGGTTGCATATTTTGAGAAATTGGTTTTTGAGGTAAGTGTTTAAATACATGCTTTTGAGGGAGGATATTGATAAAGTTTACAGCTAGTTGGCTTATTTTTAAAGCTAATTTGGGACAGATTGGCCTAACTTTCCCTGTTCCTGATTCCAAGCCATCCAGAAAGTTTTACTTTGGATATGTAGTTTTGGAGCAAAGTTTGTAGAACAAAAATAAAGGGGCTGAGCACTAAAAATTATGAATTCTTTCTGCATTTCCTAACATTTTAAATTGCTGTGTTTGCAAGAAAAAACAAGACAAGATAGATCAGTCTCCTTCAAACGTTGTAATCAAAGTATGATTTGATTAGCTACATTCTAGTGTTTCAATCACAACTTCTTAGGAATAGTAGTGAAACTAATTTCATTACTTCCATTCTACAGAGCATGGTGACTAATGTGGTTAGAATTCTGACTGGAGATTAGCAAGTCATGTGCTGCTGTGGGGTGTGGTGAGTTCCCATTCTGTGCTCCACCCCTGCCAGGGACATGAAATGAGCCCCCCAACTGGGTGTCCCCTGTCTCAACAAATAATAAAACAAAATGTATAGGTATTTTAAAAAAGTATTTTAAAGAAAGATAAACCTAGGGCCTATGTTTCTAGATTTTCTACAAATTTCACCCTGTTCTGTTCAAACTCAAATGTGTCTCTCTCTGCACACAAAGTGCCATTTTATGATTTTCCGGTGCTAAATATTGGTAGCCCTGTCTTTTTTCTAGTTTGCACTCTGAAATTTGGATGAGTCAGAATTAGTTACTCCTGAGGCTGCACTACTTTCCTAACTTTGTAGCTAAATAATCCAACTTGTCCTTGCGTTGTTCTAATAAAAGGTATTTGCAGAGTTCCAGCTCTTTTACATGCATCTAAACAGTTTCTTTTAATGCTTATGGCATTCAGAAGATGACAGCAGTACAATGATTGCAAGCCTCATACACCGATCATGAGTTATGATAACTAATTAGGCAAATGACTCCCTTAGGTAGACATAACACTTCTCACATTAGAAAAGGCAAGGTTTTTTAATTTATCAGTAATTTTCCAAGAAGATTGTTCAGCGCATGTCAGATAAGCAAACTACAGCTTGTTGCCATTTCTTCTGAGCCATTTCTAGCCTTAATTCTGAATTATCTCTCTTTTGTTCTGAATTATCTCTCTTTTGATGTTTGATAAAAACATACAGGAATGATAAGCACATGATGTAGTATCTATGCCCATTGCAGATGCCTATGGCTTACCAAAAATAAAACAATGACTAATAAATCCCAGTAATCACTATTTTACTGACAAATATATATTTACTGGGCTAGGTTGAACTTCAACACAAAAAGAGGCTGAAGATTTTTGACAGGAATAGAACTGTGCCATGGATTCATGGTGCAGGACTTTATATATAATTGATTTCATGATGTCGACTTGAGAAAAGGATCTTCTCTCTCTCTCCCCTCTCTTTTCTATATTTAAGGACATGTCTAGGTATCATAAAAAAGGAGATAGTGTCTTTTCCAGAATGGGTCAAAAGCAAGATGTTTCTCTACAGGAGGTCTTTGTGCCAACTATAAAGCTGTTGCCATTCATGGAGGCTGTACTCTCCATTCCTAATTCTAGTAACTTTCTAGATTTAGGCACCATTTATTATGCTTTGCTTGATTCCTGATTGCCCACCATCATTTTTGTAAAAGACTGCAGGCTCTGGCAGATCACATGCTTTGCCTCCTAGTTCTTGGCATCTCCAGATAAATCTGAAAAAACGTTTTGTAAGGTCAAAGAAGGATTTGTGGTTAACCAATACAAAGCGGCTCTCTATATTATTTTGAAATCTGAAAAATGGAAATAACTTATCCGTCTAACCAGGATTGTCTCCTCTGATTAATTCTTAAGATTTCAGCATAGCACGAGGAAAAGGGTTTTTTCTCATCATATGCTGCCTTCTCTATCACTTAGGCTGAAGGAATGATTCTCTGTAAAAGGGCAAAATCTCCTCGGAGTTGTTCCTTCATGGGCTGTGCTGCAATGGAAAAACAGGCCACGGAGCAGCTGGCACGAGAAAAGGAGGTGAAGCAGGGAGAAGAAAGAGGGAAAGCGGCCTTCTCTTTCCCTCACGCTAATCGGTCCGTTGCCCGTTTCTCCATTGCAGCACCATGCCCAGGATCCAATTTCATAGTGGGGTGGGTGCGTAATTTAACAATCAGTTCACCTGAACCGCTACAAACCAGCTGAATCCCACCACTTGATATACAATATAGAGAATCTCTCCTTCAAGCACAGGAAATAAAATGGGTGCCCCTTCCCATCAATTGTGCAGACGCCACCAGTCTTCCACCAGAAATTTCTGTCCTGATGGTAAATTCAAGAAAGAAAGTCAAGGCATAGTGGAGGTTTATCAAGACATCCACAAAAAACGATATGTCTATTTTTTGCTTTTTGTGGTGTCTGTGGAATGCAAGAAGAAAAATAAGTGAATGGCTTGACTCTCTATCTCCAAATACCTGCAACTGATTCCACCTCTATCTTTGCTGTTAGAGATAGCAACATTATATGTGCCTCTGTTTATTTATTGCAGGTTTGGCGATACAGTTCCTGTGGGGACCATATCATCTGCAGTACTCCCAGGGTGCCTCAATTGATTATTAAAGTCTATGGAGATGCTTTTTCAGGAGGCAATTTGACTTTCTTGTTTTTTCTTAGAAGACTTTTCATTTCTCATCCAAGCAGCTTCTTCAGTTCTGACTGGATGGTGGGGAATCGAAGGATTTATATTCCTTGCAGAAAGCTGGTCATTTGCATTCTTTTAGAGAGCTGAAGAAGCTTCTTGGATGAGAAGCAAAATGTCTTCAAAGAAAAAACAAGTCTAGTTGCCTCCTGAAAAAGCACCTTTGGGCCAATTGATTATACAACATTGTTTTTAAGAAAGAGCTGAAATGTTGGCGGGATTGGCTCAGAACACCAAAGTATTTTGAGATTTCAGCTGAGATTATCAAGTTCTCATGAGACTTGGTAATTGTGTAAGTTTTGGGCCTCTTTGTAAATGAGTTTTTTCATTTTTTTTCTTTAATTTTTGATTCCTGCTATTACCCCAGATTACATATGGAGTTCCAGCACTCCAAAAGATTGCACAACCATACCATCTGTACTCCAGCTAATTTCCCAATACAGATAAGGCCTGAGGGAATTTATTCTAGGAACTTTGTCTTACACAATATAAAGTTCTGCTTTCTGCTTTTAAAACTCATTTTAAGCCTTTGCTGCTTATTTCAAATAAGGGAAATAATGCAAGTATTTTGGCTCTGGATTACAGGTGGTCAGTAATAGGAGGGCAGGAGCTGGTAGCAAGAGGTTTTACAACAATTGCCCATTCTAGATTGCAAACATCAAAAACAGAAAGAGCTTCCAGATTTTTAAAATAGGGTTGAGTGAAATGGTGCTGGAATGGTACTTCATACAAGAGCTGCAAAATGGAGGTTCATTTCATCCATTTTCAAGGGTAGACCCCAACACTCAAATTCACCAAATTAGGTGAAACATGCTTTTAGAAAGCAAGTTATAATTAAAATCTTCTTTCCATGCTGCAATCAATTCAGCTTTTGAATCTTTTTTTGGCATTATGGGAAAAAACAAGCTTTGTAATGTTTCCATGTACTGTACTATGAACAAAATATGAATTACAGTACTGTATGAGGCCTGTGTGAGGCTGCACCTTGATGAGGCCCTCTGCTTTGCACTTGAAGCTGACACAGATCTTGTCAAAAAGGTATTCATATCACCTTGAGCCCTCATCTGCGGCTTCCAGTTCTTGGAGCGATGGAGATGAAAACATTTGATGTTGAACATTCCTACTCTAAGAAATCTCACCAGGGTGATGTTGAGTGAAGCAGGTTTCTACAAGAGAAAGCAGATTCATTTAATGAAATACATATGGATGGAGGGCAAGCCTAGCACCTAACCAATCACAGTCTACCAAAAGGAGACTAAGGTAGCACAAGTTCTTTGCACTTACGCTGAGAGAAAGGCAGAAGGGTATGACCTTGAGTACAGTTTCTTGGACCAAGAGCAGTCAGAGTGATAGACCAATGGGACAATAGACAAAAGTAAATCCTTTCCTGTATGTCTACACCCTGCTACCCCAAGAGATCCTGAAGAGTCAGCACCACCTTTCCAACAGATGGAAAGAGTTTGAAAATGTTTCCAATGATGTGCAGAAGTCTTTTTCAGCTACTGTCACATGAAAGCCTTGTGGTGATAGGGAACAAAGCCAAGTGACACAACAAACAACCCTGCTTCAGTTTCAAAGCTTGGAGTGGGTTGAAGAAGAGAGAACGTGACTTCATAAAGCAGCTTTGATGCTATGTGCAGCCTCGGGATATACATTAATAATTGTGCCGAAATTTTCCTTGTTCTTCAAAAGTCGTACTTTTACTCATGAGGCTGTCTAGCCAACTCATTCTCCACTTAGAATATTGTGGAAGATCTTGAGCATTTCTTATTATTGGGAGATGGCTGTGAGGGAATGGTTGTTTTCATGCTACATGTTTCTCTATCCCTTAGCACTGCTTCGGTGGTTCTTCTACTTCTCATTCTGAAAAAAGGCCCTGGAGAAAGATTGCCCGCTGATGTTTTCTCCTAGGGTTGAATTGATGTCTGACTACAGAGATGGCTGAGCAGTGAAAGACAGGACACGCCACATGACCTCTGAAAATAAAAGTGCAAGAACCCCAGTGTGCCCACAGCGCGGTTTCAAACAACTGAAGATGTGGGTGTCACAGTCAAATTACACATTTCACTGGAAGGGTTGGAAATATTGACTCCCTCAATTTGAATGAGAATGAAATGCAGAGGTCCATGTATGTTTGTCTTTGTATTTGTGTCTTTGTTCACATTTAACTTCACTTTTCACATTTAACTTCTATTGTAAGGCATTTAGGCATATAGTAAAGCATTAAAAAACCAGAATCAATAACTATGGACAGGAATAAAAATAAACACATCGTGGATAAAAGAATATAGTAAGTAAATAGGAAATTTACAATTATCAAGAAATGTGAAGACTATTATTTTATTAATTAATTGATGGTAGGTTGATGAGCTAGGTTCATTGTAGCAGTTGTCTTGAAGTAGCAGTTCACCAGCTACACAGCAATGTGATCAAAGGCATTGCAATTTCCCATTGCTGAGCTGAACACAACAGATAATAAATAGGACATTTCAATCATCAAGCAATTATCTCTATTTTAATGCAAGTCTAATGTAATATTAAGGATAACAAAAGAAACACTTGCACAATCACCATAAGAAGTAAATGTGACATATTCCTTAAAGGACATGACCTTTAAAGGACACCCACAGGGTTCAACCTGATTCAGCAAAACAGCAGCTCCATATTTAGAGCAGAATTGGACAATTGCCTCAACATGTTCAATCTTACATCATCAGTTTTAATTGCTGATTGATTGCACAAACCCAGGAATGACATATGCAATAGAGCAATAATTTCCACTCTATCTATACATTAAGACAGTAGATTTCTATTGATTTTTCCAGTTTATGTAATAGAATCCATCTCTCTGTGTGTAAATAAAGGCAAGACAATGCAAGATCAGCTTTGGAGAATTGCAGTGGAGGTGAATTGTTTAGCATTCTCTGCTGGATGCTCTCCCCACCCCCCCCCAACTAATCAGTTTCCTCAAGAATACCAATAGACTTCTCAAGTGTTGTGCACACACACACACACACACACACACACACACACACACACACACACACACACACGTCTTCAGGGCTACCCCTCCTTTGTTTCCACAATAAACTAGGGTTAGGAAGGTGCTGCCACCTGCTGGCCCTATGTGTAAGAAGGTCCATGTGTAGAAAAGAAAGCCAGTTTGGAGTAGTAGTGAAGGCATCAGGCTAGAAGTCAGGAGACAGTGAGTTTTAGTCCTGCCTTAGGCACAAAATCAGCTGGGTGACCTTGGGTCTATCATTCTTTCTCAGCCCTAGGAAAGGAGGCAATGGAAAATCTGCGTAATGACCATAGAGTCTAAATCTGTAAGGGACAGTTTGCGTTATGATGTAGCAACTCATGTTTTGCCATATGATAGAGGTTATAAGAATCTAATTTGGATGATGGCATTAATAGATGGGATCATTAAGCTTTCCTCTCATCATATAGAATTAAAATTAGAATCCAAGTACCCAAAGCCAGACCTAGTTAACTTGTGGTTGGACAATCTCCCAGGGACCACTGAAACTAGGCTACAATTTTATTTTTAAAAAAATCCACTAAAAACAGCAAACTATTAGCCTCGTTTTTAACAAAACAATACTTTGGTTGCTACCTGCAGGCTGGTAATGGAAGACGCAGATTAGGATGGCAAGAGAAGCAAATATTTAAATCTTTTGTTCTCCATGTCACAGTTTCTACCTAAATGGGGACACTTTGTCCTAGGTACTCATTTCCACACCAAAAAACTGAAACATGGTCATGACACCCCAATATTATGTCTCCCCACATTTGCAGGGTGACATCATATGCAAGAACATAATAGCCAGAGTTTGCAGAGCTTGGACATTTACCCTCTGTGGACAATTTACAAAATTAGAGATCACACTTGCAATTAATAATGGATGAATAACATCTCATCTATTTTAGTCTTATGTTTCCCCAAGCAAAAAAACAAGATAATTGTGCTGACATTAGCATGAGTGGCAGATAACTTTAAACTCTTTTTTTCTTTCCTCCTCTGTACCCCCCATTACTTCCACTGAAGTGTCTAGTTTAATATGGACTGAGGCCAGCTGGCACATGTCTCTCTAACAGCTTTCTGGGCTGATGAAATTTCCCTCATGTATTCCTGAGTTTTACAAATGCCTCTTGCAAGAAAAGAAAATTTGAATTTATCACTCACACTAGAGATTCCTGTAACCTAATAGAGAGTGTGTATTTTCTAAAAAGGGATGGACATCTGGAATCGTTTGCCTGCTGAGTTCTAGGAAAATTGCAAGAGAATATTCTGACATATCTGTATTGAGATGTGAGTTGATCTGAGGAGAAATAATAAAGAAAACCAGCTAAATGCTACCCTGAGAATATTGCACAAAATAATTCAAACCTTTTCCCGAAGAAAAAGAAAGGCAAGACTTGAATCTTGACGCTGAAGTTCTAAGTTAAGGTTTCTTGAACATAAAAGAAAAGAAAAATCAAACCACCCAAGTTGTATATATTAATTTACTATGCCAAACCACAATTTACTACTCCAAACCAAACCACATCTGTGGGTGGCCAACTAATCTCTAGTGAAGCCAAACTGGCATCAGCACTTGGAATTTGTTGTGATCATCTTCTTTACTGTGATGATTTGTTGTTCAATTTATCAGTCCTTTAGTAGAATGTATTGCAGTGTGGACTGTTCCTGTTCACATTGCAAAACCAGCCATGCCTTCTACTTTGTGATGGGATTCAAATAATTTAACAACTGGTTCGCCCAGAGTCAGTGGGAGGTGTGGGCCATCACCTTCCTCCAGGTATGCCACACATGCGGGATAATCCTCCCACAATGGCCAACCTGACCCTTGGTGAACTGGTTGTTAAATTACCACCACAGTGGATCCTGGCACTGTGCTGCAATGGAGAAACAGGAAATGGAGCAACTGGCACAAGGGAAGGAGGAGGAGCAGGGAGAAAAAGAGGGAAAGTGGTCTCCTCCTTCCCTCGTGCTAGCTGCTCTGTTGCCCGTTTCTCATTGCACAGCACAGCACCCAGAATCCACTTTGATAGTGGGTGGTGGTGGTGTGATTTAATAATCAGTTCATCTGAACCAGTGAGAACTGGCTGAATCCCACCACTGCTTCTACTACCATATTCCATTCACTCCCAATTCTTTTCAGCTGCTCAGTTGGTCTGTCTGATTCCATAGTAGGTAAGATACATTTTGTGGACATGGCCTACTGTTTTCGAGGGTTCCTAAGGGATTTAGCATCTAAAAGCATTTGTGATCCTTAAAACAGGTGCAGTGGATGAGTAGCTGAGCTTGTTGACCAGAAGTTCGGTAATTCAAGAGCTAAGTACCGCACGATGGAGTGAGCTTCCATTATTTGCCCCAGCTCTTGCCAACCTAGCAGTTTGAATGCATGTGAATGCAAGTAGATAAATAGGTACCACTCCTATGGGAAGGTAACATCATTCCGTGGGTATATAGTCATGTTGGCCACATGATCCCAGAAGTGTCTTCAGACAATGCTGGTTCCCTCAGCTAAAAAACAGAGATGAGTACCACCCCTTGCCAGATACAACTGGCAGGGAAAATCTTTACCTTTTACCCCAAAGGTGCTTTTTCAGGAGGCAACTGGACTTTCCGGTTTTCCTTTGAAGATGTTTTGCTTCTCATCCAAGAAGCTTCTTCAGAAAATCCAGTTGCCTCTTGAAAAAGCATCTTTGGGACAGCTATGACCTGGCTGACTGAGAGTCTCCATAGATCTTTACCTTTTATCTTTTAATCCTTAAAAAGTTTGAAGTTTCCTTCACACTCCTGGGAATCTCCCGCTTGTGTGATAGCCTCGCCAAAGCTAATGCTGCAGTAAAAAGGCTTCAGATCTTGCTCTGTCTTTCTTTTCTTAATGGGTAAGAAAAGCTACGGAAGAAAGGGGTCCTAAGGTGGCATCTCTGTACAGCTGAGTATCATACTAGGTTGGTGAGTTGCTTCATATTGCCCTGTTCCCTGTAGACTCCAATCTAAGGCAGGCTTACACAAATACGGATAGACATCGATGATCTCAGATGATCAAGCACTTTGAAATGATAGAAGTACAGCAGCCAGCAAAATGGAACAATCATTGGAAGTAAGTCATTTTAAATATCAAATTGAAATGGACCACAGCCACAGAGAAACAGTCAAAACCAATTCAGAGGATAATGGTTTCTGCAGGCTGCCATTTACTCAATGCCAACTTGTTTAAAAAGCGCACATCTCTGGAGTATTTGGCATTTCTGGATGTCTGCCATATCTTGCTCCCATGTTTTAGAATGCCTTCTATTCTCATTTCTTGATTGTGGGCCCATCCTCACTTGCCTCCAGCCATGACACACATGCACCTGGAGAACCCTGTTTTTCTGTCATGTCCTTGTGACACTGCCTCTCTCTTATTTCCAGGCTGAGCCTCTTGACGTTTGATGTAATCCTTAGCTATTCCTGTTTTAACACAGTCCTTTCTCCTGAAATAATTTTCATCACCCAAAGTCACTAGCTTGAAATCAGTAGCTACAGAAATTGAACAAACGAAGAAACGAATAGATAAATAATAAATAAATGTTTGTTTTTGTTGTGGGTATGATCTATTCTGCTTTTCGCCTTGCATACTTATTTGGCTTTGGGATAAAAGGGAGCCTGCTTTTCGCAAAGCTATCTGTCCATGAATGCCTCACCATAGCACTTGTAAGATCTTTATAAGCTGCTTATAAATACAGAGGCTTAGTGATCTTTTGAAAAAGCTTTAAACCTGTTTTTTTAAACGTAAGTATAATACTCTCTTGACTGAGTGCTGTCCTGTGCTGCAAAAAAGAGAGATCAATTTAATTGGAGGAAAGGGAGTACACAAGGTTCTGGTGGCTGTGTGTTGTTCATTACTGACATCATTAGGTGCTTCTGCCAATAAGGTTTTTCTCATGGCCACTTTTTTATTTAAAAACAACAACAATGCTTCTCTTATTCATTAGGACTCATGCATGAGTGTTTGTTTATTTGTAAAATAACAAACAAAGAAAGAAACACTAATATCAATCTTATTCTCTGAATTTGAATGTGTGTGTGTAGGATTTTTTAAAATCAAGTTTTACATGAAGGGGATTGTGTGGGGTCCTTGGACTCTCTGATCTTAGTTCTTTTCTTGCAGACTTTTTGGTTCTTTGTCTCTTTTGAATGGCATGTATATGTTGATTATCTCTACGTTGATGCCGTTTTGTCTGACAGATAGGCTTCCAGGAATTCTGTAGCATGTTTGGATTGGGTTTGGCTAGGATGCTCAGAATTTCCCATTTGAAATTATGGTTAAGTCTGTCCACATGTTGTGAAATTAAGAAGTTTTCAACATGTCATCTGATTGCTAGTTGGCATGCATGGATGTGCTTTGCTAATGATTGCACCTGTTTGTCCCACACAATGACTGATGCAGTCCTTATGTTGTAAATGACTCATGTTTTTTCTCCTGAGGCTGCTCAGTCATTTGGTTTATTTAGGAAGTTTTGGAGGGCAAATATTGTCTTCTGTGGGTAATAAGCGAGATGCTATATTTTACAGAAGAACATCCCACTGTAGTCCAATAAAAACCACACAGGTTGATTGTTAGAAAATGTGAGATATGAGACAGGGAGGGAGGCACACCAAAGCACAGGAGGAGGGTAAGTTGCCAGAGTGTATGATAAATTGGGTTAATAATTTTGGTTGTAACATACAGCTGGATCAATGAGAAAGAATATGGCTTGAAATTTACATTGTGTTACATCTTTTATAAAATGACGTAACTTTGATGTAGGACACCAAAGAAATTATCTAAGATGTTCTAATCAATGCTGGAAAGGTGAAAAACATGAAGGGACATTTTCCATGCATGGAGGACTTGCAAAAAAGGAATATTTGGGATTTTTATATGGTACCTACAACAAGACTATTATATGCACAAAGATGGAAGATCATTGAAATGCCTACAGTGGAGGAATGGATTGTGAAGATGTTGGAATTTGCAGGAATGGCCAAATTGGCCTATCTGATTAGGGATAAAACAATAAGTATCTCTTATGGGTTTTTTTTGGGGGGGGGTTGTTTGCTGCAAATGGGGAAAAATCAATTGGTGTTTTAATGGATTTGCTTATTTAAGTGCTTGAATAAGCAATGAAGGGAACCACATAATATAATCTTAAAGAGGGAGAAGGGAAAATAAGTTTGTAACTGCTGTAAAGAAGGCTGGAAGTCGTTTATATATAGCCTTTTTCTTTTTTGTTCTATCTGCCTTGTTTCCTACACTTTTTCTTTTATCTTTTTTATTTCTTATTTTTTCTTTAGGCCTTTTCATATTTATCTATGGAGCTTCTCCGTCATCCAGGTCATGGTTATCCCAAAGGTGCTTTTTCAAGAGGCAACTGGACTTTCTGGTTTTTCTTTGAAGACGTTTCGCTTCTCATCCAAGAAGCTTCTTCAACTCTGACTGGATGGTGGGGGAATGGAAGGATTTATATTGCTTGCAGACAGCTGGACATTTGCATTCTTTTAGTGGGTGGTGAAGTCACCTGGAGGTTTATCTATGTCATCAGGGTCACCTGAGTGGTGCAAATGGGTGTGGAGCCTTCTTGGAACTGCTGAAAGAAGGACTGTGTTGTAGACTGGAGATAGATGATGTTGTATCCCTCCCTTTCTGTTGAGAGAGGGCTGTTCAATTTTGACATAGAGGTGATTTGTCCAAAACCAGTGATTTGTCCAAAAATGTACTTTGTTGTCTTCAAAGGAGAGGCCTGTGTCTTTTGAATGCAGATGGACTACTGAATCTAGTCCTGATGGGTTTGATCTCCTACGTTGTGCCATGCATTTATGAAGTGGTTGTTTCATTTCCCCAATGTACAGATACCGGGTATGTCTAGTTTGATGAAAAGAAGGACTAGGGGTGACATGATAGCAGTGTTCCAATATCTTAGGGGCTGCCACAAAGAAGAAGGAGTCAAGCTATTCTCCAAAGCACCTGGGTGTAGGACAAGAAGCAATGGGTGGAAATTAATCAAGGAGAGAAGCAACTTAGAACTAAGGAGAAATTTCCTGACAGAACAATTAATCAGTGAAACAACTTGCCTCCAGAAGTTGTAAATGCTCCAACACTGGAAGTTTTTAAGAAGAGATTGGATAACTTCCAGTGTTGGAGCATTAGTCAGAAGTGGTATAGGGTTTCCTTCCTAAGCAGGGGGTTGGACTAGAAGATCTCCAAGGTCCCCTCCAACTCTGTTATTCTATTATAGATCTGCACATGGCTCACTACATTGTACTGCACATATCACATTGCTCAGTTTCTGTCTGGGTGTTTTAATCCTTGGGGTGCACAAGCTTCTTCTGCCTTAGTGCATTCTTAGGTTTGAAGTGTACACATATGTTATGTTGGCTGAAGATCTTCCTGACCTCTTCCGATATGCCTTAAATGTACGGAATAAACCTCCAAGTGACCTTAACGATTCGCTAAAAGAATGCAAATGACCAGTTGTCTGCAAGGAGTATAAATCCTTCCATTCCCCCACCATCCAGTCAGAGAGGAAAAAGCTTCTTGGATGAGAAGCGAAATGTCTTTAAAGAAAAAACAGAAAGTCCAGTTGCTTCTTGAAAAAAACACCTTTGGGACTTTTCATAATTACTTTTTAGCAATGGTAAAAGGAGGGTAAATTGCTTAGAATAACTTGATAAAGGTCAGGGCCGGCTGGCCGGCTAGGAACACTCCAACCTGAAACACTTTACATTATCTCTCATTATCTTGAGTGTAAAACTTGCAGAATGTACAGTGGCGTGGCAAGCTGCATAGCAATTAGGATAACTTTGCCATAGCACTGCAGTTCCAATTCAAGAGGTGATTCTGTCTTTGAGGTTGCCATGATCTCCTTCAGTATTTACACCGTGTCCTTTGACAGGAGTAGATTTTTGACGCCGCTGTCTGTACATGATGTGCCTTACGTCCTAAGGAAAAATACAGCCAGACTAGCAGTGGTCATGAGCTTTCACTATTCTGCCATCTACTGGCCATTATTTTATTTTATTTTATGTTAAAATCGGGGCGCAGTATGCTTTTCAAAGTATTTTCTCTGAGCAAAGATTCTCTTTCCTCCAAATGCTTTTAGATTATTTTTAAGCAAGCATTTCTAACATAGCATTGAATATTTCTGCAATATTGTAGTTATAAAACAGTCCAATTTCGCTTTGCCATACAGTAAGACAACTGATGAATTACATTTCCAGTCATATCCTCTAGGAACTCAGTGTAATGTACACTATTCTTCCTCCTCCTCCTCCTCCTCCTCCTCCTCCTCCTCCTCCTCCTCCTCCTCCTCCTCCTCCTCCTCTTCCTCCTCCTGATTTAACTTCTTAATAATGAACATCTGACCATGACAGCTTGGAAGAAGTTGTGTGAGACAGACGGGCCTGGAGAGGGCTGATCCATAGAGTGGCCAAAATTGTCAGCCACAATTGAATGGCTGACAACAACGAGGGCAAGGAGGAAACAGACATAAAAGCAGCCCGTAAAACCTTTTTCTCTCACCCATTTCCCTCCCTTTGCCTTACTTGTTCAAAGTTTAAAGAGCTTTTACAAGCCTCCACAAAAAGAAATATGAAAATACAATATGAAACATGAAAGTAAAAACTATCCACTGTTACAATACTTTCATTAGATCAGTTCAATATTGTGTACTTGTTGCAAACTTTCAAAGTAATTAAACACTCTTCCTTGAAAGGGAAGCAGAGGTAAGGAGAATGTGTGCTCTGTTTCGCAACTTCCGCCCCACAAAGCCCAGCAGTAAAATTGCTTACTTAGAATTTCTGTGTATAACTCTTCTTGGGATGGATTTTGCTGGAGAGGAAACAAGTTTTGCTTATATTCAGAAAGTGTTTCTTCCTTGGGTTTTTACACCTTTGAATGGATTCTGCCAAGGGGTGAGTGAATTGTGAATTATTTTGGTGGATATGCCTTGTTGTTTATAGTCAAACAACCATTTCAGCTATAGTCCACAATCAAAACAGCTAGACACAGGGAACGATTTTTCCCCTCGTGCCACCAGTCTTCTGAACACCTAATCCTCACAATATTGTTTTATATCTATGTATATTTACCCAAGTTGTATGGCTGTAGCATTATTATTATCCTTCTCAGGATAATAATATTACTATTATTAATAGTATAATGTACTATTATAATCCTTCTCATCTACTACCCCCTCGTATTGGAATAATTATTACAGTTATTATTACTCTGTTGCTTTGCATATATATGCTTCTGCACCGGAGACCTATTGTATTGTATTGTATTGTATTGTATTGTATTGTATTGTATTGTATTGTATTGTATTGTATTGTATTGTATTGTATTGTATTGTATTGTATTGTATTGTATTCTATTCTATTCTATTCTATTCTATTCTATTCTACTCTATTCTATTCTATTCTACCCTACCCTACTCTATTCTACTCTATTCCTTCACTTATACCACACTGGAGAGCTCATCCATTAAAAAGCTGATTTTTTATTGAGGAAAAGAATACAGGAAAAAGATAATATATTAAATCGTAACGATCTACTTCAGTGTTATTCAAATACAAAAATGTTAAGACAGGTGGACTTCAAGGAGTTCCTGCGGGCTGGAGAATTCTTTAGTTGAATTTCATATATTTTAAAGTTGCCAAGTGTGAAAACACCAAACTACCTGAATCTCAGAGCAAACCTATTAAGTCCCTTTAATGGGGCTGTTTCCCATCAAAGTCATTAACTGCATGCATTTATTTCTTTTGCTATCAATGAAAAGTAATTTTGCACCAGCTACCCATATATAAGACAATATGAAAGTCAGTGTGGGATATCAAACCAAACTCTTTGAAAATCTTGGTTTCTATTTGTTAAAAAAACACTGCTAAGACCAGCAAAATATGGTTAATTCAAGCTATAAGGCCTATTGCCTGATACTCTGCAGTAAATCCCAACCAGATAAATGAAGGAAACAAAAAGGAAATAGGAAATATTTAAAGGAGAGTCCAAGGTCCCTCTGAGGTCATCCCTAAATAAAATTCACATGCTTACTCAGGAGTAAGTTATGTTGAAATTTTGAACATTTATTTCTGACTAACCAGTCAAAACACTGAAAAAACAAAACCAAAATATTTCTGCAAACTCTTATGTGGTCAAGATGATTTTGGTTAATGTTGGGATGATTCATTTTCCAACCTTTAATTTGCTGTCCGTCAGGCATATAGATGGTAAAAGTAGCACCTGGACTGTAGTCCTTCTAGTGAGTCATTGACCTATTCTGAGGAGAAAAAGTGCTTGCAAAGGTGCAATATCGCATATTATATCCAGATAGACAAGGAAGTCAATAAGACTAAGCTTTTAGGTTAAAGGTGTGTTCCAGAGTTATGCAATTTAATGTCTGCCCAAACAACAGCCCCCAAAATATCCAGTCACTGAAAAAAGCAAGAACAAAGCTGAAAGTGCTGTTAGCTGATTTTAAATTGGGGGGTGGGAATGTTGTGCCCCCCTATACTTACCATCATCAACATTTGTTATCTGAGTCCCCTGAGTCCTCTGTCAAATGGTAGGGCTGCGCCATTTAGCAATCCTTGCAGAACACAAGCAGAATAAGTATGTTGTGGAGTTGGAGAAGCTTCTTGAATGAGAAGCGAAATGTCTTCAAATAAAATCAGAAAGTCCAGTTGCCTCTTGGAGAAGCACCTTGGGAAATGTTGTGAATGCTGCACAGAACAGCTATTCCCAATCTTTATGGCTCAGCGGCTCAGTGGCCTGGCCGGTGGGGGGGAGAGAGGAAGAGGTGAACCAGCCCGCCACTAGTGCAAGTCAAGTTGCACATGTGTGCATCAGCCCACCACTTGCACAAGTCAAGCTGTGCATGTGTGTGCACATGCACTGGCCAGCCGCTCATGTGACCTGGTTACAAACAGATCACAGCCCCATAATAGGCCTCAGCCTGGGCGGGGGTTTGGGGACCCTTGACATGGATGTTCAGATTTATGTAATTAAGGTAATATTCACTGGGGTCTGTAGTGTGGAGAAGTCAACACAGGCAAAATGATAGTTGCAACATTGTATTGCATCAGGACCCCTGGTGGTGTAGTGACCAGAATGCAGTTTTGCAGGTGGGGTGGGATGGGCCAGGGGTGGGATTTGGTGGTTCACTGAACCAGCCATAACGTTAGCCTAACATAACCCGAACCCGTGTGAACCCATAGCAGCCCCCGCTTCTGTAGAGTAAGATGGGCAGCATAAATATTTAATAAATAATAAATAAATGTTTATTTAGCATATTTCTGTGATAACACAATAAAAAAACTATTGGCATCTTATATAGAAAGTAGAAATAGGGACATCTAAGAACATGTCAGCCCATTCCAGTGGTTTACACCAGACCTAACAAAAGCCACACCACAAGAGAAAGTTAAATACAAAAAGAAAAAAAAAGAGAAAGAGGTCTTCTGTAATACTTTAACCAGTTAATCTCTTACAAGTAGAACTACTTCAAACTTGACCTGTCAATTCCCACTAAGGCTGTGAACTGATCTGAATAACAGGTAGTTTCACAAGTTGGGTGAGTAATCACTTAGCACTCAGAGAACATTTTAACCTATCAGGGAGAAACTACTTTTAATCTGACTAATGGAGGAAAGAAACCCATCAACAGTAAGAAGGTGAACCTCTAGAAAATTGTTCTTCTTTCTTGTAGTTTCCCAACTTCACTGCTCCTTCCAAAACGAAATAGATTCTAGAAGCCAAGATGTCAGAATATTGTCAGCAGATTACATCTTGGCATAACTCCCTTCTTCTTCCCTTCAGATGGCAACTTTTGGGAGGAAAAGCAGGAGGGGAAAAAAGAGCAAATAATAAGCAAAGTACAGAATTGGTCTCAGCTCTTTCTTGAGGGTCCAACCAGAGATGGTATTCAGCCGGTTCGGACCAGTTCTGGAGAACCAGTAGCAGAAATTTGGAGTAGTTCGGAGAACCGGCCAGTCCCACCTCTGACTGGCCCCGTTCCCATCTATTCTTTGCCTCCCATTGAGTCCCAGCTGATTGGCTGGGTCTTCTTTGGTTGCCCTGCACAGGAGAATGGAGCTGGAAAGCAGGTTACTGGGGTGGGGAGGAAAGGGGGATTTTGCAGTATTTCCTTCCCCTGCCACACCCATGAAGCCACTCTCATGAAGCCACGCCCACAGAACTGGTAATAAAAAAAAGTTGAATCCCACCACTGGGTCCAACATAATCTTCAGTATTACTGTTGGGACAGTCTGCACTTCAGGTAGAATTTGCCCATTGTGGGCAGCCATCCTGGAAGAGATGCTTAGCGCTCCCTCTCCCCATGAGAAGAGGAATGGGAGCCCAGGGGCTGATTTCCTCAGTGTGAAACTCAACACTGTGGAATAGTTTCCCCCCTAAGTACAACTGGCCTTCACCCTTCTGGTCCTTTTGGGAGCTGCTGCAAAAGGGCCATAATTAGAGCATTGTTTAGATACTGGTGTGGGGATGAGGTATTTTGGTGCAGCATTATGCTTTTCAGGCTTTTTGCTTTGGGCCTTGAGTTTTATGGTTCATTGTTGTATGAGTAGGAAAAATGTAAATGTATTATTATCATCATTGTTGATTGCACAGTCAGCCAGATGTTTAGATTGGATCTAGCACTTTTGTCTAACTATTGAGTGGTTCCCAAGGATCTAGGGTAGGTAGATGTTGCTGCTTGATGGTATTCCAATCCCAGTTGTGGTTGTAAGTTGAGCACTATCTGTAAATTGTACATACACACACAGACACATTATATAGTTAACCCATCTATTTTCCAACACAAGGCTTCTATTCTGAACCAAGTCCCCTTATTTTTCAAAAAGTAGAGCAGTTAGACTAGAATCTGCATGAGTTTCAATACCATGATTATAATTTATAAGCTATGAGCCAAGTCACATTATTTCTTATATTATCATAAATTCACTTCAGTCTGTCAGCTTCACCCAACATAGAATCCTTCTGTCTATGCACAGCCATCTTAAGAATACAAAGAATCATAAATTTGGATGACCTTGAAAAATTAAGTCATCTTTATTCCCTTCAGCAGGACACTTTGCAGGTCCTAAGCAATCCATGAATTGAAGAGATAAGGTCACCATCAGATGAGTTTCCTTGAGAAAACAGGGGCTATAAAAATAGCAAATGACTAAATCACTCAGATGAATCCAAACAATGCTGCATTGTAGTTTTTTCTTCTTTGTGCAGGGACAAGATCAGAATGACACATTTGATGACTCTGCCTCTGAAGCATGAAAGCCATAGTGCCCCACTAGATACTCTAAATGCTTTTTATCATATCTAGAAAGCTGCTGGAGACATTTTGGAGACCCATACCCATATTGTATGTTGATACAATATGCTGACAAAACTCAGCTAAAGTTCTCTTCAATCTCTGAATCAGGAGAGGCTGTGCATATTCTGAAAACAGGAGGGGTGTTCATGAGAGCCAATAAACTGAAGCTGAATCTTGACAAGATGAAGACCCTGTGATGGGTGCTTCTTGACTACGGAAACTGCAGAGTTTCTCTGGTCCACAAAGAAGTACAGATTTTGTGGGTACTGCAAGAATGATTATGGTTATTGGAGGTCCAAGTGAATTGCATGGCTAGAAGTGCCTAATGCCAAATTTGTTCGATTTAGCAGCTAATCCCTTAGGATGTGATTGTTTATGTAATGGTTATTCCATACTATGGCTGCCATAATATGCTCTTTGCGAGGGGATAGCCCTGTGTGCTTGGATTGCAGTTGTCAGATAGACATAGACTGGGACACATTGTTGCTAAAGCATTTGCTTTGGTAACCACTACATACCAAGCCAGGTTCCAAACTTTGTTTTTGACCCATAAGACTCTAAATAACTTTGGATCAGGACTGTGTTGTTAGTATCCCAGTCAATCATAAACTACATAAGAAGGGATCTTATTGCATAGGTCAATAGCAATACACAGTATCACTAGCAAATGGTCACTTCTTGTAGCAATAGCACTTAGTCTTATATAGCACTTCACAGTATTTTACAGCCCTCTCTAAGTGATTTACAGAGCCAGCATATTGCCCCCAACAATTGGGGTTCTCATTTTACCAATCTTGGAAGGATGAAAGGCTCAGTCAACCTTGAGCTGGTGAGAGTTGAACTGCTGGCAGCTGGCAGACAGCAGAAGTAGCCTGCAGTACTGATTCTAACCACTGCACCACCATGGCTGTGGTAGGTACATGTTGGCCTACCTCATCTCCCAGTGTTTTCCTTTAAGGATTTTAATGGATGTTTTTGTTTTTAATTACTATATTTTCATTGTTTATTATTGCATCTTGAGATTCATTTATATGGGAAGTAATATAGAAACCTATTCTATAAGTAATAAAAGTAAAGGTTTTCCCTGTCCAGTCATGTAAACTCTAAGAGGCAGTGCTCATCTCCGTTTCTTGCTTGAGGACATTTTCCATAGTCATTTGTCAGCATGGCTATATGCCAAAGGTGCACAGAGCACTGTTAACTTCCCACTGAAGTGGTACCTATTTATCTATTTGCACTTGCATGCTTTCGAACTGCTAGGTTGTCAGGAGCTGTGTCAGGAATGGGAGCTCAGTCCATTATGCAATATTTGGGTCTTGAACTGCCGACCTTCTGGTAACTGCTAGGCTATCACATCCACACTATAGGTAATGATAGTCCATAAAATATTTCCTATCCACTATTTAGAAGAAATCCCTTGTATTTTTTCCCAAATAGATTATCTCCTTTTAAAAAAAAAAACTGTATCCTGAGGAAGAGAGAGAAAGAAAAGGAAAAGGAAAAGGTGAAAAAAAGAAGAAACCCTCATCTTTCTGTAAACCTGAGTTTTTCCTGATCAATTAAAGTTTGTGGCTATTTGGCTTTGTCTTAAGCAATATTTTCTCAACCTTTGTGGTGCGAGCTAAACCTATTAAAGTTGTCAGAATAGAATGCAAAAACCACAACATTCTATTGTGCATTGATTCAGCACTTCAGCATTTGGTCAATTACAGACTGTCATTCTAAGAATTAAGGATATATATATATATATATATATATATATATATATATATATATATATATATATATATATATATATATATATATATATATATATATATATATACACACATATATATATATACACATACACATACACATACACACACACACACACACACATATACCGTATTTGCCGGCGTATAAGCGACTTTTGCCTGAAAAGATGCCTCCAATTGGGGTGCTATACATATACACACACATATATATATACACACACATACACATACATACACACACACACACACACACACACACACACACACACACACACACACACATATATATATATATATATATATATATATATATATATATATATATATATATATATATATAAAATTCAGCTTTGTTTGGGTATTTTCCCGCATCATTGCAGTTGTGCTTTTAAAGTTGTAGCAACGTTTGGCAGAATCTCATCTGCCATCATCAGGCTTCTGTATTGTGTCTGTATTGAACCCTGATGATGGCAGATGAGATTCTGCCGAAACATTGCTACAACTTTAAAAGCACAACTGCAATGACATGGGAAAATACCCGAACAAAGCTGAATACCATACATGTAAGTACCTGCAAAAACTTAATAGATAGATAGATAGATAGATAGATAGATAGATAGATAGATAGATAGATAGATAGTAACATTTAAAATAGTTTTGGTTGGCTATATGTATTCATGAAAAGATAATACTATACAGGCCTAGCATAGTTGTAGTTGTTTACAAAAGAGGGGCATAGATGTTACCTGATTTCTGTGTTGACTATGTAAGACAGTTTAAATTCAGATAAAATCCTAGACCTGCAGTACTTATGAAAATCTATGGATAGGCTGAGTAGAACTGTCCCCATCTCCACCCCTATTTTGATTTTTTTACCAGTCCATCTAGGATCATCATCTCAAGGTGTGAGTTTCTGCTCATAGATCATAATTACTCAACCCAGCCTGCTGGATGGTTCATCCAGTCCATAGAATTTTGAACATCTGGTTCCAGATTCTCTATCAATGGAGGAAGGAAGATTAGAGGAGACCAAAGGAGGCATCTTATGAAAGATGATTCATGACCTGTTGCTCCATCCTATTATATTACCTGACTCACTGGGACAACACTTGAGATGTTTGTCATCCCTCATACCGACTAAAATTCAAAACAATATTTTCTAAAGCTCTTTGTTTAATTCTCCTTCGAGCACTGCATTTGTCTTGTAGAAGTGAGATGAAAAATAGAAAAAGCTGCAAAGGTTATTCAATTGTTCAATCACTTCTAGCTCTTTGCAGGCGTCATTCTCAGAACCCCCTTGACATGGCCAGTCTTCTAGACTGGACTGCTTACATAAATACTCCTGAAGCCATTAGCTTTCGCTCAGCACGAAGACTACCCTTCAGAGTTAGTTTCTCCCTAATGCCATCTAGAGTGAAGGGCTTCAACAAGCACTACAGAATTTTGAGTAGCTTTTGCTGGGCAATGAACATGCACACAGCACCCAGTTTAAGAGACTTTCAGTTGGGAAAGAAGGCCAAGAGGAACTGGATGGCTATTTTGCTTAAGGGATGCAAATCAAGTCACCTTCACCACCTAATTGCTTCATCAAAATGAATACATTACCCCACTCTGGCACCATGAACAGTTCCAGCAAGGATTGACAAACACATTATCTAGGGAAAGAAATTGCAAAGTGATCGCTGCTTTTTTGAAAAATAAGTCAATCAATCATTTATTACAGTCATGGACCAGGATTACAAATAAAAGCATTAAAAGCAATAATAGTACTAAAAAATAAAAATAAAGACAGACAGAAGAATATGTTGTAATTGGTGTGGACAATCAATGGGCAGTCAAAGTTTGCCTAATTTTACATACACCATAGCAGAATTTGACCACATTCAGAGAAACTGCTTCATAATGATCTGATAACAGTAGCTGCACATAAAAAAGATCAGTATATCCCAGATATTTTATGAAGTAAGGTTTTACATATTGAATCTGTGAGTCCTTAAGTGCAGTAAAGCAGGACATGAGCTATAGTTTCAATGGCCTCTTGTCTACAAAAACATACTCAGATCATATGGTACTTTTTTGTTTATTGGCCCTCCAAAACTTCCATGGGAAAAGCATTGTTGCAGCAGCCTTTTGGATTTTGAGGATGGTTATTTGATATAAACATCTCTCTGCTTTAAAAGGGGAAGCAAAAATAATTCAGAAATACAGAGTTATGATTGAACAATGGCTGGGCCAGGAAGCTCTAATATTTCCATTATGCAAATCAATGTAAATAAAGTTTATTATTCATATATAACAATTTCAAGAGGGAAACAATGGCTGAACGACTGTGAATCACAGCAGTCCCAAAAGCAAATATGCCCAGTTGGGAAGGGAAGTAATGGGTTCAATGACAACCTTGTAAAGTATTCCAGTATTGTTCTCCAGTCATCTGTAATGTGTTTTAAAGGAGGCATACTGAAAATTATTAAAATTTAAGGAATAGAAATGTGTGTTGTTTGGATACATAGCTTGAAGAAGGTCTCCAAGCTTTCTATGCTTTTTCTATGCTTTTTCTCCATTTGCTCTTTCTTACAGCAGACCTTGGTTTGCAATACGTCAAGTATTGTGAAGAATCAGTTTTGACTGTAACAATACCTGCTTCAGCTGATGCAAAGTATGGTGTTGTGGGCAGCTAATGATGTCAGGACTTTGGCTTATGTGATATCAGTATTCCCCATTGGCTTCTAGTCTCTTCCAGATGAAATTCAAGGTTACCTTAAAAGCCCTTCATGGCTTCTAAGCAAGGAATATATGGGACAGTTTTTCCCCAATTGTTTCTCCACATCCCACCTGGTCCAAAAGAAGTGGCATGCTCTTGGTACCTTTGGCTAAAGAGTGTCAGCAAGTGGGGCCCAGGAAAGGACTTCTTCTGTTGTAGTACCTATATGGAACTTCATTCCACCTGAGATCAAAATAGCTCGACCCTGTTAGCCTTTTGTAAGGACCTAAAAAATTGGTCTTTGCACTGGGAAATGTGATAGACCCTTTCTTGGGTTTATTGAGGGTTATTTTATGAAGTTCATAATCATATGTTCTTATATTATGTATTTTATTTTATTTATTATGTTACTGATCCGCACTGGCGCAGTGGTTAGAAAGCAGTACTGCAGGCTACTTCTGCTGACTTCTGGCTGCCTGCAATTTGGCAGATTGAAACTCACCAGGCTCAAGGTTGACTCAGCCTTCCATCCTTCCGAGGTGGGTAAAATGAGGACCCAGATTGTTGGGGACAATATGCTGACTTTGTAAACTGCTTAGAGAGGGCTGTAAAGCACTGTGAAGAGGTATAGAAGTTTAAATGGTATTGCTATTGCTATGCTATTTGTTGTTATCTCTTTTATCGTAAGCCACTCAGAGTCACTTATGTGAGGTGGATAGCTATATAAATTAAATAAATAAAATTTCTTGTATCAGGATCCCAGAGGGAAGATTAAAACGTCCCTGTGGACCCAATGAAATGTCATTCCTTCCATACTGAAGAAAGAAGGGATTTATGTCTTAGTTTTCTGTCTTGCCTTTTATTCCAAACTGGCCCTCAAAGCAGTAATTTACTTTTAGCAGGAGCATTTCCCTGTCATCCAAATTAAGCATCTACTTGTTTTCCTTCATATCTGTACCAAAGCTCTTAGGCAAAGAAAGATGCTGTCTTGATCCCAGCTTTACTCTGAAAAATAAAATATAGCTGTACAATGTCAACATTATGCCTCTCTGCCTTGTTGGACTTGCTTTTCGAACCAGCTAAAAATGATAGTTCCCTTATTAGGCCCTTTATAAAATTAAATGTACAACCAGACACAAAAACCACAGCCACTGCTGCCCTCTCTATAATGCCCTTCAATATCTCTAACACCTGCCTGCTATGTTGTTCCAGAATGTCTATTCCCCCACCCATCCAACAGACAGTCAACTATTCCATTAATTTGGAAATAATAAAGCGAGGTTTCATTACCAGCTTGTCCACTGTGAATAGACATCCATTTAAGCTTTGAAGGTTTATCTGCTTTTAAATTAAATAAGCCTTTTTTAGCACCTTCCTCCCTTTACGATAGGGAGAAAAATGACAGGTTGCCTATTAATTGCCCATAAAGCGATCCTCTAATTTGTCCTAAGTTCTGTTTTGGTTCCTGGAAGTGTATATTTAAGTCTTTCCCTTCACTATTTTTTAATCAAATAGCTAACTGTGAATGCAAAAGAACAATGAGAAGAAAACAGTAATTACATTCTCCACTAAAACCAAAATATGTATTCAAGAAATTCAGGAAAAGCTAATTAATGGGACATTAATACTCTTCATCAATAATTCCAAGCTTGGATCAACAAGAAATAATATTTTGTTTTTGCTGAAGGTGACCTCAGCTTAAAGGGCTATATAAAAGGATCTTAATAGTGCAGAAGGACATTGCTCTAGATTTATTCAAATGAAACCTCTCACTAATATCAGCTAATTATTCCAGCTAATTATGGAAGAAAAGTACTCCGACAGTGGTAGACAGAAGTAATATTTAGATATTTCTGCGAGTGAAGGGTAGTGAAGAGAAAGTTGGGCTTGGGCTGAGAAGACTCACATCCAAATTTCTTCTCATTAATGAAGACAGTGAGTGACTTTTTTTTCTTAACCTAACCAATTCACATGAATGTTTGGCAGTGGTGGGATTCAAACCATTTTGCCACCGGTTCGGTGGGCGTGCTTGGTGGGCGCACTTTGTACGTGTGCACACATTTTGTGCAGATGCGGAGGTGCTGCAGGTGCAGAGGTATTTGCGCAGGAGCAGAGGCATTCCACCTCACCTTCTGCAAGCCTGCACTCTCCCGGTAGTTTCAGCAGCTGCCGTGCAGCACTCTACTGTGCTGCACAAAGCAGCTGTGCTTCCAAAACAGAGGATAAAGGTGAGTATGGGAGCCCAGGTGGGCAGGTGGGCCAAACAGCAGGCCAGAATTTTGTTGCAGCGAACTGGTTTGGTGGCAGCTGCTCTTCAGAGGTACCAGTTCTACAGAACCGGGCTGAACCGGTAGCATCCCACCCCTGATGTTTGGATAATAAAATTGACCAGAGACTTCAGTGGAAGCTAGGAGAGGAAAAATGTGTATATTGCAGCTCCTAGACAAGAGGAACAGATTCTGAGCCCCTAAAAATAGTGGTCAATTCCAGTACTTCTCCCTAACCTTCTCCCCAAACTTCTGCTAAATATCTCAAGCATTGATTTGTTTCTGGTCAAAGTTGGCTGAAGCACACAAAAAAATGATATAGTATAGTATAAGGTAAATCTTTTCCCACACAACATATCCTCGGTTTTGGTTTCTCCAAGAGAAAGAGAAAACTACACACACACATATGCCCATTGACACAAACATTTTATGTAACCCTTGACCAACACATATACCCTATTATATGCTGAATAGTTATAGGCCAAATAATGGAAACAGGACACAACAACAAAAATAAATTTTGATATATTTTTTTTGCAAAACAAGTAGTTCTTTAGATATCAGATAAGATGACCAAACCAACAAACCAACAAAAAAACCTTCACAAATGACTTAGTTGTATTTTTGCAAGGTTCCTAAAACAGTTTGGAACATTTGATGAAGAAGTTGAATGACTTTGGAGCTTTGGATGGTTTTAAAATAAATGGAAAACAAAGATGTTAGTCAAGAATATGGCTGCATATGAACATGAAATTTAACAAAAGAAATCAGGTTTTAAGATGGAAAATAATATCTTAAATATCTTGGAGTGACATCAACACAAATTCTAAATTGTTTCAAAATAATTATGAGTCTTTCTGGAATGATATTACCTATTCAGTAGGGGTAAGCTGCAACTATCTCTATAGGGCAGACTCTCTGTGGTTAAGATAAATGTCTTACCAAAGATGTTATTCCTACTTCAGACTCTGCCAATATTGATGACCAAGGCTTCATTTAAGCAATAGCAAAGAGATATTTCTAAATTTCTTTGGCAAGAGAAAAACAACAACAAGAATTATGTATAAATTGTTGAAAATGCCAAAGGAAGAGTTGGTCTGGGTCTTCCAGATTTAAAATTATACAGTATTTTGAGGGATATTGTTTGGTCTGGTTCAGGGGTCAGCAATCTTAAACACTCAAAGAGCCACAAAGGTCCTAACTTGAAGCCCCTCATTCAATTCTGGAGCCGACTGGAAGTCCAGTTCCTCTCCCATATCGTCCTAGAAGTCAGAATCCTCCTAGCACAGCGTCCTTTTTCCTCTACCTGTCCTAACTGAAAGCCCTATCAATTGTGGAGCTGACCGGAAAACCTACCCCTTGCCATAGAGTTTCTTCCTGGTGCAACTCCTCTCAAAATTGTGGCACTGAGCAGCTACAGGAAACTGCAGCAGAGGGATAAAAGAGCCACATGTGACTCCAGAGCTGCAGGTTGCCAACCTCTGATCTGGATAAAGGAAAGGGTAACCCTAAAAAATAAAAAGTTATTGGAATTGGAAGGTCATGAATTGAAGTTTGGATGGCATACCTCTCTACATATGATAAATTAGAATTATAAAGTTAAAATGAATGCAGATTTCCACAATCGTTTTGTGAAGCGTGCTATTTATAGAGTTTGGAATAAATAAATAAAAAAGGTTTTTTTCTAAAATACTTGAGGTTACCTCAAGAAGCCTTTTTTAAGGAAGGAGATGACAGAGAATTCTAATTGCTGGTAGTTGATTTATGGTGAAATAGTATCTTTCATTAAAGGTGAACCTTCTTTTAAATAAAAAAAAGATGTGGAGTTAGGAAGTCATACATGTTATTGGTTTACTTATTTATAGTTGAAAGAAAGGTTCAGCTAAAACAAAATGTGGTTTTGAAGCTGCTAAAATGAATTTGAAATGATATCAGAACATAAAATGCTGCAATAGTTAAAGTTAGAGAGTAAGTATGTTAAACATATGATTCAATGGGCAAGAAATTTTGGTTATAATATAATGTTAGAGCAATGGGAAAACATGTTGACTAAAGGATTGAAATTCACATTGAGTTATAATTTTAAAGAGATGTTCTCTAAAATGATGGACTGATGGTTATTTGACGTCAGATAAACTATCAAAGGCATATAAGGGTGTTTCAAATATTTGTTGGAAATGCAAGTGTAAAGGAAGGTACTTTGTTGTGGATATGTGACAAGGCAAAAAAGGGTACAGACAGGGGTGGGATTCAGCCTGCACAGATCGGTTCAGGCCAATGATTAGTTTTGGCGATCAGATCGGCCACCTGCCCCTGTGATAGTCTGTCCTATATTTCCTTTGTTTGAAGCCCAGCTTATAGGGGTAGCAGAGTAGATTGCCGTGCGTCAGCTGTTTTACTCACCGGGACTGCAATAGAAGTTAAGTTTTAGAGCTGTTTTCAAACATATTGTGTGTATGTGCAGCACTCAGTCAGCGAACTGGTTGTTACACCGGTTGAATCCCACCACTGGGTATAGATCCATGGTTTAATTCAGAAAATTTTAAATGGAGTTACAATGGAAACCAGAAAGTTTTCTTTTAGAACTGTTAGATAAAGAATTGGGGGTGGGTGGGAATTGGAACTCTGCTGCTACATGCTGATGGCTGCAAGTATTCTACATGCTCAGAAATTGTTTAACCCCAACAATGGAGGTATGGATTCAAAAGATGATGGAAATAGTATTTGAAAATCACTTCTTGGCTTTCTGCATGAAAGAGGGGAAAAAATGAAACTTTGCATTTGGCAAATAAGTGTGTTAAGTGAAATGGCTAGTGGCTATTACTTAGCATAACTAAAAAGTTGATATTATAAATTTACTATGTGTTACAATATGTGGTACCTGACTCAATAGTACTAACTGCAAGAAAGATCTTGGAGTCCTAGTGGACAATCACTTCAATGTGACCCAGCGGTGGGCTACAGCTGCCAAAAAAGCCAACACAGTTCTAGGCTGCATTAAAAGAGGGATAGAATCAAGATAATATGAAGTCTTAATACCACCTCATAATGCCTTGGTCAAACCTTCATAATGCCTTGGTCAATACTGCATCCAATTTTGGTCGCCACAACATTAAAAAAAATGTTGAGACTCTAGAAAGAGTACAGAGAAGAACAAAAAAGATTATTAGGGGACTGGAGGCTAAAACCTAAAAAGAACAGTTGCTGGAAAATTGGGTATGTCTAGTTTAATGAAAAGAAGGACTAGGGGAGACATGATAGCAGTGTTCCAATATCTTAGGGGCTGCCACAAAGAAGAGGGAGTCAATCTATTCTCCAAAGCACCTGAGGGCAGGACAAGAAGCAATGGGTGGGAACTAATCAAGGAGAGAAGCAACCAAGAACTAAGGGAAAATTTCCTTACAGTTAATCAGTGGAATGACTTGCCTTCTATGTTCTATCTCAATACCAAAGCAAAGAATGTGTATCTAATGAATCTCATTATTAATCCTGTTTCACTTGACGATAATTTTACTTTTACTAAAAAGAAAGTGGTAGCAGCACCATCACTGCTTTTAAAGGGATCTGCTGAATAATGCTCCAAAACAATTCTCTTAAAACTCCAAAACATTTCAGAACAGGATTTTTGAAGATTGAAAGCATATTTGGAAGAGTTTAGGACAAAGCTCTTGCAACCCCAGAAGATGTGTGGTTAGATGATCTACCTAATCCCAGGAAATTTCAGAGAGTACATAACCACTGCTACTATGTCTCAGAACATCATTCAGACACAGCAAAGGAAATGCTGCATTGCAAAGAAAAAGGTAAGTCAGTATATTTTTATTTTGACACTTCCTCAGCAATTATTTGGAAAAAAGAATTATCAGTATGAAGCACCGCATAAATATCAGCTGGTGAATTTTGATCACTTTGAGATATTTCAAGTTTAGTAGAGGCTATCGAAGGAGCAACATATGTTCAATTATATCACTGAAATCAATGGACTCATAGCTACTTTGACTCCAGTTCTTTACATTCACCGTTTCTTCAAATATTATGGTCAACTTCTATAGGAAGCGCATTATTCATTTTAACAGATCATATAGTCAGCAATGCTTTTAGGAGAGCAGGGTTGCCTTTCCCTATTTTATTTCCTAAAACCTAAAAAGTACAGTTGCTGGAAATTGGGTATTTCTAGTTTAATGAAAAAAAGGACTAGGGGTGACATGATAGCAGTCCTCCAATATTTCAGGGGCTGCTACAAAGAAGAGGGAGTCAAGCTATTCTCCAAAGCACCTGAGGACAGGACAAGAAGCAATGGGTGGGAACTAATCAAGGAGAGAAGCAACCAAGAACTAAGGGGAAATTTCCTTACAGTTAATCAGTGGAATGACTTGCCTCCAGAAATTGTGGATGTCCAACACTGGAGGTTTTTAAGAAGAGATTGGACAACCATTTGTCTGAAATGGTATAGGGTTCGTGTCTGAGTATGGGGTTGGACTAGAAGACCTCTGAGGTCTCTTCCAACTCTATTATTTTATTATTGTTATGCACCAAAAAGGTGGAAGTCTCTGCTTTTTGTTTCTCCCCCCCGCCCCCCCAACTTTATTCTGTCTATTCCCTTTCCTTCCCAATGTCTTTATTTCTATTTTAGATTAACAAAAAGAAAAGTTTAATTATACACAGACAGACAAGTACTACTTTGACATGGAAAAGGGCCCCGCAGATACTATTCCGTTATTCCAAGGTTGTGGACTAAATTAGTCCACTTCTTTCAAAGGGATCTGCTGAATAATGCTCCAAAACAATTCTCTTAAAACTCCAAAACATTTCAGAACAGGATTTTTGAAGATTGCAAGCATATTTGTAAGAGTTTAGGGCAAATCTCTTGCAATCCCAGAAGATGTGTGGTTAGATGATCTACCTAATCCCAGGAAATTTCAGAGAGTACATAACCACTGCTACTATGTCGCAGAACATCATTCAGAGACAGCAAAGGAAATGCTGCATTGCGAAGAAAAAGGTAAGTCAGTATATTTTTATTTTGACACTTTCTTCAGCAATTATTTGGAAAAAAGAATTATCAGTATGAAGCACCACATAAATATCAGCTGGTGAATTTTGATCACTTTGAGATACTTCAAGTTTAGTAGAGGCTATCGAAGGAGCAACATATGTTCAATTATATCACTGAAATCAATGGACTCATAGCTACTTTGACCCCAGTTCTTTACATTCACCGTTTCTTCCAATATTATGGTCAACTATAAGAAGGGCGTTATTTGTTTTAACAGATCATATAGTCAACAATGCTTTTAGGAGAGCAAATTTGCTCTTCCCTATTTTATTTCCCTTTTTCCTTCCCCTGCTTTGCAACAGCAAATCAAGATCAAATTCATCTTCTTCTTAAGCAAACCTTAAACGTATGGGAAGGATAAATCCTTTCAGATCCATCTCCTTAGGGTTATAAAGCTGTCATGTTTCTTTATATTTATGTTTAAAATGATATTTTAACAATTTTTTTCTATGATGAATAAAGGGGAAAATGAAAATATTTATATAAAATAGTAATTCCTTTTTTTTCTATTAATAGCTTATTTCCAATGCTTGTAGTCAGATAAAGCTCAGGTATTAAGGAATCAGAAAATCAGTCACTGAGTTATCTATGCTGTTCTCTGTCCATTAGAAATTCAGTTGTTTTCTTGTGAAGAAAGAGATTCCATACCCTGAACGCAGCCACTCAGAGGATTCTGCCCAAAAACTTTGGAAGGGTGTAATCACATCTAATGGTAGGAGCAAGTTCTAATAGAGATTGTGACTAAGACCCAAAACATTTTGTGAAGTAGCATGAATTAACTTGGCATTCAGTTAACTGATTGTTAATAACTCATAACTATTTGTTGTTACAGATTTATCCAACAAAATGAAGATTGTAATTGTTCTTGTCTGTCTTTTGGCCATCATTGTTCCCTCTAAGGTACACATTAAGGATTGTGATTGCACGGTGGAAATATCTAGGATTTATTTAATGGTTACAAAAAACATAACAGTTAAATTTTTGAGTCAGGGGGTTCATGTGTTGCTTATGAAATGGGGTGGGCAGAGCATTCATTTTTCTCAAGATTCTCTTTTGATGTTTCAGTGAAGGAAATCAGCATTTTTATTCCACACTGCAAAAGGAAGCTGGGAGTAAGCTCAGAGAGATAGAAACAGGGAGTATTAATTTGATCAGTTAAAAAAGAAAGACTCCTGGGTCCATGGTTAGCCAAAAGTACACTTTACTAAAGCCAAGTTGTTACAGAAGAAGCAAAGCTGGATCTGGAGTTTTCATACCCAAAGCATATGGTTAATGTTCCCTTGTTCCCATCCACACCCCCACCACCTGGTTATCATTGAGTGTCCAATTAGGTGTTAAAAATGGAGTTACAGTCCTTGTCTTAGCAGGTTTGATAGTTCCACATTCCTTCATGTGACCTGGGAACAGCCATTGACTCTCACACAATGGCACATTTCATGGTTTTCCCCAGATTAGCCTTCCTTTTATCTTACCGCACCATCTCCCCAACCCATTGTTTATGACAAGCTGTCAGCAGGCAATGAATAGTGTAGCAGGATGGCAGTCCTGACATGCTGCCCCTCATGGAAAAGAGCTAGCCAAAAAAGAAATAGAAAAAGAGAGTTAAGGTTAGACAACAGACTTATTTAGGCTTCTCGGGGTATTTATTGTGAAATTGGTGTGTGAGATGAAGTGAGCATTCAACGTCCAAAGGAGGGAAATCTTTCCATAAGACTTAAGTATTGCAATTTGCTTCTATAAAGGCAGGAGTCAAAGGTTCAAAATGTTATTCCTCTTCAATTAATATGGGAGAGGTGGTTTCATTGTGGGATACACAGATGAAGTAGTAGCAATCTTTAAAACTGGGTGGATGCATTTAAGATTCCCCCCCCGCATCCATGCTAAGTCATCTCTCAATGAGAGTTCTCCCTTATGCAGCTTAAACCACTTATCATCCATTAAAGCACTTTTGATAGCGGGGTTAATTTGTCCACCACTTCTCCCTTAGCTTTTTTCTGCACTGTTGTAAGGACAGGGATGCTATCTGACTGGATGGAATGATGGGATTTATGACTTCTTCCTGGGTGCTATTGTACTGGGGCATCCTGGACAGAGCATTGGGTAGGAATTACAAATAGGGGAATTAAAACGGCTGAAATATAGTGCCCACCTGACTAAGGAAATAATTTCCATAGGATCTTCAATTGGAGAGTCTTTGGGAGGTGTAGGCACAGGGCTGCAATGCCCTCTTTTGCTCTTGATTCTTTTGTGACCCACTGTCTGGGTTTCTTGCTGGGCTCCCAAGGTTTTGGGATCTCATTTCGGTCTGTTCTCTTTCCTCTTCCACTGCTCTTTCCCAGGGATGGACATGTTTGCATAATCTCTGCAGTGGGTGAGCTGTCCCAGTAGATTGCTGTTGCAGATCCAGCTTAATATCAACTGTCAACTTCATCAGTTAGAAAAGAAAGGCTCCTGGATTCATGGTTAGCCCAAAGCATACTTTAATAAAGCCAACTGGTTACAGAAGCAGCAAAGCTGGACCTGGAGTTTTTGTGCCCAAAGCATATTGTTAATTTTCCCTTGTTCCCACCCATCCTCTGGTTATCATAGAGCAATGTTGGTAAACCTTTTCAGCACCGAGTGCCGAAACAGGAGCACGTGCAAATCTTTTCAATACTGAGTGCCAAATTGGGTGTGTGCATGCGCATGCCGAAAACCAGATCATACACACTGCGGCCTCCTTCCGCTGGAAAGCTGGAGCCCCTTCCCAGTCTCAGAACAAGCCAGTGAAGCTACCCGCCTCTCCTGCCACTTCTTCCAAGGGAGAGCAACAGCTTCCCGGCTGGCACGCCTCTTACCGCTTCCCGGCCAACATGCTGTCCCTGGCATTCCTCCCACCTGGCTCAGCTTCTGTGCAGCTCCGCCTCCCCAGAAGAGCAGCAGCAGCAGCTGCAGGGTGGGGGGGAGGGCAGGAGTGATCAGCCAGCCACCACAGCCACTCCCACACCGGTGAGCCATGCCAAGGCTCCTGGGCCTATGGTTAGCCCAAAGTATACTTTAATAAAGTTAATTTTCCCTTGTTCCTATCCACCCCCTGGTTGTCATAGAGTGTCCAATTAGGTATTAACAAATTGTTAGAGTAACAGTCCCTGTCTTCTCATGGGCCTCATGGGGCGGCATTTATTTTATTTGTTTGATTTGTCAATCGCTTACAAGATAAGAGGCATAAGTATGAACATGAGTAAGAATACAGGAAATAGGTACGAATAAATGGGAACAATAGGACAGGGATGGCAGGCACGATTGTGCACTTATGCATGTATCTTAATTAATTATGCATGTATTTTAATTAATTAATTTCATGGTTTCATTTTTCCCAGGCTAGACTTCCCCTTATCCTTATCTTCCCCCATCCCCCATCCCCATTGCTTATGACAGGCTGACAGTAGGCAATGCACAGTATAGCAGAATGGCAGCCCTTACAAGGAGAGAGAAATAATATTGAGTCCATGCAGGAAGTTCATCAGTTACAAAAACTTGAAATAGATCCTCTTACTCATTATCATGGAGTAGTTTCCCCTGAACCTTGGCCACTTTAAGATGTATGTCAGAGCTGGCTAGGGAATTCTGGGAGCTGAAGTTCACAAATCTTAAAGTTGCTACTGGCATACTGTAGAGGTTTTCAAAGTAAGTATTTTCTGTTAAAAAATTTCCAAAGATGGATCTGGGGATGATGTTATTTGAAGCTTTATAAAGTGACAGCCTAACTCTAAGGGAGATTAGTTTCTACCATCCCATGACCTATTAAGGCAACTGAAAACTGAGAATTAGTGTTTTTTTGTATGGTCTTCTAGATATTTGGCTGCAAGCAAACCAAAATGCTTGGTTGATTACTCTTGTGAAGGACACCAATCTTGACTTTCATTTGGCTTGGGGAATCAGTTACATAGCACTGCTGATTAACTGATTTAGTCAAAAACATTTATTTAAAAAATTGAAATATTTTAAAATAATATTAAATATATTTGCCCATTTTATGTTTTCCTCATTCTTCTCTTTCTCTTCCAGACCAGCAGTAGTGAAAGTGGAAGCAGTGAACAAAGGGGATCCAGATATTATCCATCCCAAAACCCAGCTTTACATTTTGGCTCTGTAAATCCTTCTTACTATCAAAATGATATAATTGGCTCTTTAATAAGGGCTTTAATAAGTGTCAAATCAGCCCATATTGCTCCTTCAAGAGGCCTGGTGCCCATCATTCCCCCTGCGCCCATGGTTCCCCCAGCACCCGTAGTTCCCCCAGTGTTCATAGTTCCCCCAGCACCCATCGTTCCCCCAGCGCCCATGGTTCCTCCAGCACCAGGTATTATATCGTCTATTTATAAGAAAATATCTGACTTCGCCAGCAGTGTGGTTGCTCCTGTACCAGGTATTATATCATCTAGCTTTAAGAAAATATCTGACTTTGCTAACAGTCTGGTTCCTCGTGTACCAGATGCTATATCGTCTGCCTATAAGAAAATATCTGACTTCGCGAGCAGTCTGGTTCCCCGTGTACCAGATGCTATATCGTCTGCCTATAAGAAAATATCTGACTTCGCGAGCAGTCTGGTTCCCCGTGTACCAGATGCTATATCGTCTGCCTATAAGAAAATATCTGACTTCGCTAGCAGTCTGCTTCCCCCTGCGCCCATGATTCCCCCTGTGCCCATGATTCCCCCTGTGCCCATGATTCCCCCTGCGCCCATGATTCCCCCTGTGCCCATGATTCCCCCTGCGCCCATGGTTCCCCCTGCACCAATGCCAAAGCCAGGTATTATACCGTCAATCTTTAAGAAAGCATCTGATTTTGCTAGCAGTCTGCTATAAAAGGTGGAAGGGGGTCGAGGAAGTAGGGAGTACCAATGGGAAGTAAGGAAAGGGGATGACAGGGTGATGGGAAACAGAGGTATCAATTAAGAATGAACTGGCTGACCAAGGACGGAGCTGTGAGAATGGAAAGTGAGACTCCATCAAGATGCCTCAAAGCCGTTCCCCAAACATCTAAAATGAAATATATTGGACACTGACAGACTGGTAGAAGGCCAGGGAAGAGGGAAAAATGCAAACTGCATGGGAATACAGCTTTGCTTATGCTGTAATTGTTTGAACCTAGTAAAAGTTAACCTTTCACTTCAATCATGGAGTCGAGGGTCTTTCTTTCCTTTTTTTTTAGTTTTAAAATAAAGTTTATTTAATGTCGCATCGAGCGACCGATCCTTTATTTCGATCTTCTGGTTGATTGCTGAATTCCTCTCAGAACGGGACCCTCGCAAGAGTGAGATACAGAGAAGCCCTCGCAAGGGCGAAGTTTGGCAAAAGCAGGACCCTATCCAGGGTGAGTTTGAGCGTCTGCTGGACACTATCCAGGGTGAGATTGAGCAGCAGCGTTCAGCGTAGAAAAAGCGTTAAGAGTAAGCGTTCAGCGGAACCCTAGCCAGGGTGATTGCGGGACTCTCGCAAGAGTGATTGCAAAAGCGGAAAGAAAAAAGAACACAAGACGAAGATTTCTTTAGGTGAGGCAGCGCATCGCCTGGGGCAGATGGAATTGTCCGGGCTGAGCCTGAGACAGATGGATTGTTCAGGCTGCCAGCCCCGATTGCTTTGCGCTGTCCCCTTTTATTGTACTGATTCAAAGAGGGGGGGTGAGGGGGATTGCAGGAAGACAAAGAAGTTACAAACTTTATCTTTGAGACCAGGCTACGTGATACAAGTAACGAACTTTTTGACTGTTACTGATAAACATGTTTTTTCCTGAATATACATCTTTTATCTGACACAAGCTTCTGTGATGATACTTCGTGACTGATACCGAATACACATCTTTTATCCGACAGACTTTTGTGAAGTTAATCTTATCAACTTCAGCTTCTTCCTGTCAGTTCTTTTCCTGTCAGCTTAGTGAACTTTGCTCTGTGCTAAGCAAGATTTTGTTTCATGGAAATTTACCAAGACAGAATAGCCACAATTCCTCCTTTTCTTTATTTTTTGTGCTCATGATTCTAGGTAGAGTCCTTTCTCCTCTTGAGTAGTCCCACAAGGTGGCAACAAACCCTTCAGTTTGTTGGTACCCTGCAGATCTAACTCATACGAGGAAAAGTCCTCTTCCCCCAAATCATGGCTTGGCAGAGTTAACAAAACTTCTTTGGGAGAAAAGGAGTCATTAGTGTCTATTTCTTCCTCTGACTCTTGGTCAGAGTACCATTCCAGCAAAGGTTTTTTGACAAGGTCTTTTGATTCAATGATGGATGTAAGAAAGCTAACTGATTTTTGAGTATTGTTAACTTCATTCTCAAGTGTTTTTAAACGATCCCTCAGAAATGTAAGTAAACGTCCTAATACACATGGACCAATAGTACATGCAAGAAGCAATAACACAAGAGGACCTATTAAAGCTGACAATAGTGTTGTTAACCAAGGAGAAAAATTAAACATGCCTTGATACCATGACTGACTTTGTTGTCTTTCATTCTCTCTATCCTTCAATCGTTTTCGCAATTCAGCCATAGAATCTTTAACAATTCCTGAATGATCAGCATAAAAACAACATTCTTCTTTTATTGCTACACATAATCCCCCTTTGTTTAAAAATAACAAATCTAGACCTCTTCTGTTCTGAAGAGTTACTTCAGCTAGAGATGAGAGAGAATTTTGAAGAGCAGTAATTGAAGTCTCTATGCGTTTGAGATCTTCATCTATTTGTAAACTTAGGGTTGCTAACTGTTGATGACCAACAGCTAGAGCTGCTACACCTGTGGCTGCACCTGCTGCTCCAAGACCCAGCAATACAGATAGTGTTACAGCTGTTATGATTTCTCTTTTCTGATGAAGAGGGAATTGTGGAGGTTCAAGTTCATTGACAAGTTCTGACCCTGGATAAAAAGTGATCTTTGGGAGTAATTTTACCTGAATACAAAAAGATCCCTGAGCAATAAGAACATCACCATGAACACAAGCTGTTGCTCCTGTGGAGCAAGCCCATATAGAGTTATTACCTGGGATAAAGAATTGTCCTTTGAGGCGAGCTGTGATATTGCCATTGGAGGTGGTGTATAGAGGACCATAGCCTCCAATGTTAAGGTTTGATCTTTCTTTTGGTAGATATACATTACAGTGATACCCAGATGAAACATTCTGACAATATTGGGAGTAATTGGCAGGAATGTGTCCTAGGCAACATCCTCGACCTACTATGTCAGTGATAGTGATGGAGGAAGTGTTCCATCGGCATTGTGTGTCACTGGTGGAGTTACTAATGGGTTCATTGGAAGCTACTGCATCATAGAATGGTGGCAAATCAGATAAGCAAAGCCAACATTGATCAGTTTTGGATGAATCATTAAGTGTAGTTGCTAGCAATGTGTAAGAAGAATTGACCAACTGTACTAATGGATTCACCTGAATATTGGGTTTTTGTAGAAAGGTTGATTTCAAATTGTGATTGGGACCAACATCATAATTAGACATGGATATCGAGAGACGAATTGTAAAAATATTCCCTTCATCTCCTTGACCATCCCACTGATGTCCTCCCCAAGTAAACCCAACCATCCACTGTTTTCTTGCAATTGTCTTTCCTTGTGCAGTAAAAGTGATTCTGAGTGGATTTATTCTCTGTCCACAACAAGGCCATTGAGAGCAGGGAAGATGTGCTTGAGCACGGGTAATATGAATATAGTCATTTTTGGTAGGTGCTTCCCACCAGATATGACCTGTGGATACACAACTCCATTTTTTACAATATCTGTCAACTACCCCACCGCAGGCAGAACGAGAAGTACCAGTACTGTGAGCAGGACAAAAATATAGTCTATAGTTGTCAGCAGGTGCTGGAGAACAGGAGCCTTGCTTGTCCCATTTATCAGCTTGTAGTTTTTTGTCTGCAAATTTTTCTACTCCTGTCCCCATTTCAGCAAAATCCATGAAAAGCTGAGGAAACCATGGCCATCTAGTATAATTAGTGGTGGTGTTTAAAATTTTTCCTTGAAAATCAAGGATAGTCCAGGTGTAAGTTTGAGGTTGATGTTCATTTGTAGAAGATGATTGTATGCTTCGAGGAATGCGATGATAGCCAAATCTTGGAACAGCATGAGATGCAGACTGCTTAGAGATGGAGTTGTCAGCGATGAAGGCAGGATACCCAAGATGGCGAGCTCGAATGAGAGCTGTAGTCTTGCGATGGATGTCATCAGGGATGAGGTGACGTCTTCGCACGACAGGTGGTTTGTAGCGATCAGGAACCCAGGAAGATGAATGATGCAATATGCATTTGGTGACATCACAGGGTGGAAAGCAGCAGTGAAGATGCCAGCGTAGTTTATCTCCAGGAAAAGTTGTCTCAGAATTAGCTTGAGATGGCAACGTAAGTAAAGCAGAGGATAGTGGAGGAGATGCCACTGAAGAAGTGGAAAGCAATAGAACAGTGTGATTGAAATAAGTGTGATTGTGAAAAAATCCTAAGCAAGAATAAGAACCTATAGTAAGTGGAGTAACATGTATAGTTAAAAATATTAAACAAGGAGAATAGTAATAGTGAACAGTTATGTCAGAAGTAGGAGAAAGAAAACTACCGTTGTGTTGGAAAACATAATTACATGCAGAAAGAAGATTATCTTTAAAAATAAAGGTAACAGTGTCAGCAAGGAAAGCAAAAATAGCATCAGGAGATGCCCTAAATTGAGAAAAGACAGGAAGTATTGATATCAGAAGAAAGATTAGAGTTAGAGTCAGGTTTGCCATGGTAAGGTCTGACACAGCGAGCAGGAACCCAAAGCACTCGATCAGGAAGTTGGACAGCAGCGTAACCTTTTCCCCAGGTAATGAGCTGTGCAGGACCTTTCCACGCAGGATCTGGAAGCTGTCTGAAATAAACAAGAGGACAGGAAGAGGGAACTACTGGCTTGGTGAAGTGGTGAGAAGCCGCTGTGGTAGGAGGAGAGCCAGTAAGATTGAGAAAGTTAAGAGTGTACAGACAAACATTTAAGATATTTTGCAACGTTGGGAGGTTCGGGGGGCCTGAGCCTTTTTTCCCCAAATGCCGATCAAGGGCTTGTTTCAAAGTTAAATGCGATCTCTCCACAATCGCTTGCCCTTGGCTGTTGAAGGGTAAGCCAAACTTATGTGTGATGGCCCACTTATGACAAAACTCAGCAAAGGGAGAACTGACATAAGCAGGACCATTATCTGTTTTGAGAATTTTTGGACATCCCAACGTTACGAATGACCGAATACAGTGATTAATAACATTTTTTGTAGCCTCTCCTCTTTGCAATGTTGCTATAATAAACCCTGAATAAGTATCTACTGATACATGAATGTATTTCCAGGGAGCAAAGGGAGGATAATGAGTGACATCCATTTGCCACGTATCACAGGCTTGAGTACCCCTAGGATTAACGCCTTCAGGGATACCTTTGGCCTGCAGGCTACATGTTGGACATTGTTGAATTATTGCTGTGGCTTCTTGATATGTAATTCCAAATTGTTGCACTAGGGCTTTCCTGTTTTGATGAAAATAATCATGACTCTCCCCAGGTGAAAGCTGTTGGAGAAGGGGAGAGGAGGCCATAACTTTACAAGCCTCATCTGCCATATGATTGCCTTCTGCTAAGAATCCAGGCAATTGCTGATGACTTCTGATATGGGCTACAAATAAAGGTTTCCCTCGTTTTTTCAACAGTGTCTGAAGCTGCAAAAAAAGTGTCATGAGAGAGGGAGGGGTAACAGGAGAAATATATGCATCAAAAATATGAGCAACCATCTGAGTAACATACATGCTATCAGATATTACATTTAAAGATTGTTGTGAAAAAAGAGACAACGCCAATAAGAAAGCAGCTAATTCAGCTTGTTGTGCTGATGATTGTGAAGTAGTTAAACGTTTATGCCATTGAGCATTTTCATACCATGTACATGCTCCAATATTTTTTGAACCATCAGTAAAGACAGTTAAGCCTTCCTTCAATGGCTGTTGGACAAAAGGTGATTGTAAAACAAAAGGAACTGTTTTCAACACCTGCAGTCGTGAATCAGAAGGAAGGTGGCACGACACTTGGCCACACCAATCTTCCAACGCATCCTGCAGTGTTGTGGAAGTCTGAAAAAGAGGTTCCCATTGAGTGATCTTAAAAGGAATATACAATGTAAAAATATCCATTCCCATTAGAGCTTTGGTTCTCTTACGCCCTTTTTTCTATAAGAGAAGCCATTTGCGCTGCTCTAGTAAAAATAGATGTTTTTGGAGTGTGTGGTAGGTGTAGCCATTCCAAGATATGAAGATTTTTTGTATTAGATATTTGAACAATTATTGCAGTCAGTAGTTGATGAATAGAAAGGATAGCAAGAGAAGGTGGTGTATCTGTGAGTGCACGGTTTACCCATTGGGTTGCTAGGGCTGTGTTTACTTGTTTTAAAGCTTCTAGATGCTGATCTGAAAGATAGACCTTATCTGCAGGATTTTTCAATCCTACTAGTGCTTGAAAGAGTGGTGATAGCATCTGTGTGGTTAGAGCAAGATATGGTCTAGCCCAGTTAATAACCCCCAAGCACTGCTGTAATTGAACCAGCGTTGTTGGCTGTGGAAGTGTGAGTGAAGGAATGTGTGGAGATGCTGTAGAAGCTAAAACCTTGTGACCTAAATATTGCATTGGGTAGTGAGACTGGATTTTTTCAGGTGCTATATGTAACCCTGCTTTTGCTAATGTGGTCAAGAGGATCAGGAAAGTTTTTTGAACCGTCCCCTTTGGCCCATCAGCAGCAATTAAGATATCATCCATGTAATGATATACAAGAAAATTAGGAAATTGAGATCTATAAGGACGCAGAGCCTCATTGACAAAATATTGACACATAGTTGTTGAATTAAGCATACCTTGTGGAAGAACTTTCCATTGATACCTAGATGTGGGTTTAGAGTTGTTAAGCTCTGATACTGTAAATGCAAAGATGATCCTATCCTTTTGTGCCAAAGGTATAGAAAAGAAACAGTCCTTTAAATCTATTATTATGAGATCAAATCCAGCTGGGATCAAATTAGGATTAGGCAGACCACACTGCAGTGGCCCCATGGGTTGAATAATTAAATTCAAGGCTCGAAGATCATTAAGGAGACGCCATTTGCCAGATTTCTTTTTAATTACAAATACTGGGGTGTTATAAGGACTGGTGGATGGTTCAATATGTCCCTCTAATAACTGTTGATGAACAAGAAGATGTAAAGCCTCCAATTTTTCTTTTGTAAGAGGCCATTGATCCACCCAAACAGGAATAGAGGTTTTAAGAGTAAGAGATAAAGGAGAAATAGACATTTTAATAGAAAAACTATGGTATCTGAATATAAGCCTGAAATTGAGAAAGTAAGTCACGTCCCCATAGATTACAATGTAGAGGAAGAATATAGGGTTTAAGATAAGCAGTTAAAGTAGAATGCTCAGTAGAAGCAGAGAGCCAATGAGAGCTGACCTTAGCAGCTTGAGCTCCACCTACACCCTGCACTGAAGAAGCTTCTGTGAGAGACCAAGAAGAGGGCCATTCAGAAGAACGAATAACAGAAACATCTGCACCGGTGTCAATCAGACCTTCAAAAATTCGACCATTGAGTGTAACAGAAAGAGTTGGTTTTGAAGCTTGAACAGGCTGCTGTAATGCAAACAAAGAAAGTGGTTCAAAAAGAGGCAAAATTATAAGTGTAGCCACTACTGTCCCCTTTTTTAAAATAAAGCAATGATCTCCTATTGCAGCCAATGCAAGATTATTAAGAGCAGAAGAATCATATAAGTAAGGAGCTGCAACCACACCCTCTATTGTAAGAGAAGAATTGGGAATAAGCAAGACAGGTGTGGAAGGAGGTAAAGGTTTGAGAAGCGTTGTAGTTAAAGGAAGAGTAAAAACTGCACCAGGATCATCATACACAAGATCCTCTAACAATACCACAGGAAATGTTGTGACAGGTAATTCAGCCTTTGTAGCGGGGCTAGCTGAAGACCCCTCAATTAGTTTCCCGAAGGCTGAGAAGGAGAAGGATTAGAATGACAATTTGAAGCCCAATGATAGCCTTTCCTGCAGCGAGGACAGATAGTTTTTGGCTTAGATGAGGAAGATGGACCTCTGGTTTGGCCACGAAGAACAGCTCCACCTCCTGGCATACGACATTGATTTTTAAAATGTCCTGGCTTGCCACAGTTAAAACAATTGCCTTTGCGTATTATAGCAAAAGCATCAGGAGGAGAAGTGGAAGCAGAATTAGAATTTGGTAATGAAGCAGTGATAGCAGTAGCAAGCATATCCATTTTATGAGTGGTTGTTCCTACAATTCTACAGAGTTGTAAAAACTCAGCCAATGTCACTCCTGGCTTATTAGCGACTGGCTGTAGAATTTTTTGACAATCCTGATTTGCATTAGAAAAAGCCAATTTTATAAGTAATTCTTGTTTAGCAACAGAATTATCTATCTGTCTATCTAGAGCTGTCTGAAGCCGACTGATGAATGAAGCATATGGCTCATCAGGACCTTGCATAATTTTTAAAAATGCTTGAGTGGACTGCGAATCTGAATCATCCACTCGCTTTAAAGCATTCATAGCACACATATGAATAATGGCAAAACTACGACGGGGAGAATTTTGTTGTTGTGCTAGAGTGGAGAATTGACCTTTCCCCAGTAACTGATCTTCAGTTACTCCAGCAGGCAAACCCCTACGAATTTCAGCCTCAATACCTTTTTCATATTCAGATTGCCACACAACATATTGCGCTGGAGTCATAAGCATAGAAAAAAGCATTTTCCAATCATACAATAACATAACTGTATTAGCTGTAACCAAAGAATCAAGTATTCCCCTAGTAAAAGGAGAATGCAGTCCATAAGTTGTAACTGCATCTTTTATATTTTTCAAAACTTTAAATTCAATGTTAGTATGAACATTGCCTCCTGCTGCTCCAGGGATGATAGTCATAGGATAAGCAGAAGGATCTTCTGTTTCTAAAGACAGAGGTGATGACAGAAGATTAGTTATAATTCCTCCCACAGGTTTCATAGGAGAAAAATCAGGAAGAGAAGAAGGAGAGGAAGGAGGAGGGGAAGAAATGTCAGGATAAGGAGGTGGTAAAGAAGAAATTGTATCAAGATGAGCTGCAAGAGGCTTGGAAGTTTTTAAATTAGAAGAAGGGGAATCAGAGGAAACAGGAGAAAAAGATGTTTCAGGAAGACTAGAAGAAGGATAAACAATTGTTATAGCAGCCATTATCGCTCTCCAAGAGATAAGTATATCCATGGGAGCTCTGGGAATTTCATGTAAATATTTTCCTAATTTTTCCCATTGAGAATGGCTAAGAGTTCCAGCAGATGGATAGGCTGGACAGTGTGCCTCAATGTAAATTATAAATTTATTTAAAGATTTCTTCGAAATTGGGTACACAGTTGTACCATTAATTTTCTGAAAGAATTAGCCTTCTTCACTAGACTATAAAGTTCGTCCCTGTGCCCTGACGAAACTTGAGAAAGTGAGGAGCCCATTACTTACGATTCGTACGAAACCTATGCCAGGTGCGTAGCAATGGGAGTGAAGGCGATGCACCTCTAGCCAGAAGTCACACCTTGGAACCAGAAAGTCGAAGAGATCCCGGACGAATCAAGGGATCCCGGACGAGCCCCCAGCTGTCGCGTCGAGCGACCGATCCTTTATTTCGATCTTCTGGTTGATTGCTGAATTCCTCTCAGAACGGGACCCTCGCAAGAGTGAGATACAGAGAAGCCCTCGCAAGGGCGAAGTTTGGCAAAAGCAGGACCCTATCCAGGGTGAGTTTGAGCGTCTGCTGGACACTATCCAGGGTGAGATTGAGCAGCAGCGTTCAGCGTAGAAAAAGCGTTAAGAGTAAGTGTTCAGCGGAACCCTAGCCAGGGTGATTGCGGGACTCTCGCAAGAGTGATTGCAAAAGCGGAAAGAAAAAAGAACACAAGACGAAGATTTCTTTAGGTGAGGCAGCGCATCGCCTGGGGCAGATGGAATTGTCCCGGCTGAGCCTGAGACAGATGGATTGTTCAGGCTGCCAGCCCTGATTGCTTTGCGCTGTCCCCTTTTATTGTACTGATTCAAAGAGGGGGGGTGAGGGGGATTGCAGGAAGACAAAGAAGTTACAAACTTTATCTTTGAGACCAGGCTATGTGATACAAGTAACGAACTTTTTGACTGTTACTGATAAACATGTTTTTTCCTGAATATACATCTTTTATCTGACACAAGCTTCTGTGATGATACTTCGTGACTGATACCGAATACACATCTTTTATCCGACAGACTTTTGTGAAGTTAATCTTATCAACTTCAGCTTCTTCCTGTCAGTTCTTTTCCTGTCAGCTTAGTGAACTTTGCTCTGTGCTAAGCAAGATTTTGTTTCATGGAAATTTACCAAGACAGAATAGCCACAATTTAAGTTTCATATATTTAAAACACTTAAAAAGAAACAAACATATAAACAAATATTTATACATATATACATTTTGCAGCAGGTATTGAGCATTGGTTACATTTTTCTTTTCTTTTTTTCTTTTACTCTTTCCTAAATGACCAAGTGGCCCTCAACCTTTTTGACACCAGGGACCAGTTGCATAGAAGACAATTTTTCCATGGACTGGGGGAGGAAGGATGGTTTCAGGATGATTCAAACCCATTACATTTATTGTAAATTTTCTAAATAAATAAATAGTGTAGTTTATTTCTAGTATTATTACACTGTCATATATAATGGAATGTATACAGCTCACCATAATGCAGAATCAGTGGAAACCTTGAGATTGTGTTCCTGCAACTGGACAGTTCCATCTGCGGGTGACAGGAGACAGTGGCACCCAAAATGTCTGCTTATGTCCAGTCTACTGAGTAATCTTGTTTTGGTTGCTGTCACTACAGAAAACCCTGCTTCACAAAGATAGGATGTTGGAAATGGAAGTAGGCTTTTCAACGATTTGTGGCAATCTCAGAATATTCTGGCTTTACTTTAATTCAGAACGTATGGAGATTTGAAGTTGTCTCAAATATACTTTTAATTTGCAATCTTAAGCAGTGAATCCTACTCTAACACAAAGTCAATTCATCTAGCTTATTCACAAATGGGTTGCAGATCTATTCCTTACCAGTTAAAAGGTGTTTTGTGGTTGGGAAATAATGCTGAGACTCTTTTGAAAGCTGAGATAGGTGATCATACAGCAGCTGGAAGAAGGCCCTGCCTCAGTCTGCTTCAAAATCTCTGCTAATCTTTGTCATATGTAAAAATCCCAATGTTCATTTGTTGCCCCCATAATTTCAGTTTGGCTTTGAATGCAGTTTGACTTTACGTGCTCACTTGTACACAGTTGTCATTTGACTCTGAAGTGACAGCTTGAGTTCATTGAGCAGGTTGACTATATCACACAAGTAAGCAAGTTTTGTGACCCATTCTGGGTCATCAAAACGTGCTGCTGTATTTCTAAAAGAAATATCTGGAGTGGGTTTTGTAAAACTCTGACCAGGGATCTACCTCTAGAAAGCCATCTCACTTCTGTGTATAAGAGATGTGTGTGCACTGCATCCATCTCTTTGCTGAGCTGCTACATGAACAAATATGAGTTAAGGGTGTGTACTTTAATGTGGTTGGTAATTTTAATCACTTTCTGCAAAATGTTGTTCAGTTCAGGTGACATTTTTTGTCTAGCCAGCATTTCTCTATGGATGACACAGTGTGCCGACTCACATTCAAAAGCAACTTCCTTGACCTGAGAAGTGAAATCAGAAAGGTGTCTAGTCATGGCAGCCAGTAATGCTCCTCCAGGAGGCCCAGGAGCTGCAGGGTCATAGGTCCCCTAGGTCTTCCAGGGACTACTGTGGCCCATGGGTCCTGTGTCTGCTGCAGGGAGCATGGGTGGTACAAGGGCCAAACTCCATTAAAGAAGTGCCAAACCTCAAAGCCATTCACAGAAATGAATGATTCTAAAATGAAATCTAATGGACACTTTGTCCAGGACAAAGGGCCAGCCAAAAAGAGAAAAATGCAGGCTTTGCACAGGAATATTCAGCTTTGCTTATCCTGGAACAGCTTAAACTTAACAGAAGTGAACTTTTCACTTCAATCATGGTCTTTCTTTCAAAATGCCGAAGTTGGGACACGCCTGACATTAACCTGGAGCAGTCCACCCAGAGACACACATCTAACATGGGGACCATGCATAAAATGTCTGCTCATGAAAGCATGCAGGAGACAGAGGAAGTTGCTTCAAGGCCTCAAAACAATAGAAATTATCCTGAGCTGGAGGAAGAAGCAGATGCTTTTGATGACCAATCAAAGCCCTGATGGCCACTGGGGTTGGAAAGAAGGAAGAGTGGGAGAAGAAGTCCTTAGGGGTAACATTTACCTGAGGAACAAGAGGGATGCTCAGTCTGCTTCGTTTTGCAGGGATTCCTGTTTGCCTTACACAGCTTAGCAAAATCCACTCCTAAGCCCTAAAAACACAGAGACAGAAACTTTCTTGTTTCTCAAACTATACTTCAAGAAATTCACATTCTCTTAGCAAATAGAAAAAGGAAGACCAAAAGGAATATAATGTTCCTAATTCTCCACTTGTGATGGGTAAAGCCAAATTTCTGAGACAATTGCATGAAGTACGGAGTACATTTGATGTCAGCTGCGGTTCAGTCTTAGAATTATACATTGGAAAGGACCCTGGATATTAACTAATCCAAACTTTTGTTCACTTTCAGAATTTACTACTACAGCAACTATATACATATCAAGGTCAGGAGCATTCTGCTGTTGAAATTCAATTGAAGATTGAGATGCTGGATTAAGACTTGATAGACTAAATTCCCCACATGACTACAGACCTTAAATAATCAGTGTGGGCAGTGTCAGTTCACCTCAGTTTCCCTCACAATGGTATTCTGGCACAAAATAAGGAAAAAACCCTGTGAAAGTAAGCTAGGGTTATCTGAGGAGAAACTGGTCATCTTGCAACAAAAACTGAATTGTGAAGTGGAGCTCAATATATGAGGAAATTGTGCAACACAATGTCAAAAGTCTTGGTCAACTGTGGATGTCATTGAAGATTCTGGACTTAGATGCCAGATTCTTCTTAGGAGATGGCAGCGGAATAGGGCAATTTATTACCAAAAGAATGCTGAACAAGCAAAAGATAAGCCCAATATTCTGAAGAAAGCAGCCAAGACAAACCTATATCCTATTATACAGCACTAGCTGGATCCCCTTGCTTTGCTACAAAACTATATGATTGGGCACATTTAATGAGGACAATGTTGTTGAGAGGATCAATAACCCTCCAAAAACAAGCCTTAAGTTCGGAAGCAGTTCTATAGGTGGAAGACGTAGACATTTTGTTGAGGTAACGACATTTAGTACCTTAAGGACCCCCAGATTGCGCCTGAGTGAAGGAGTGGAACGTGTGTCAGTTTAAACTGAGGTAATGAAATGTGAGGCAACTGGCAGTTGGAACAGAGTTCGTTACTTCAATCCCAGAATCCCCCAGCCAGCATGCTTTAAGAGGGATGGATTTCTTGCTGGCTGGGGGATTCTGGGAGTTCAAGTCCACCTGCCTTAAAGTATCCAACAGTCTTAGAGACTACATTTCCTCCCCAACAGCCCGTTCGCATCGGATTGGGCGAACAGGTAGCAAGGATTTGGTGTGGGTTGCCAAACCGGTAGTAAGTTCTGGCTGGCCACCCCCTGACCCGGTTGCCCAGTTGCCACTGGTTCGCTGCCCTGCCCACCCGATACTTGCTCACCCCGCCCGCCTGACACTCGCCCCTTAAGGTATTTTTTTTTCCTTCCCAACAATCAGCTATTCATAGGATCAGCTGTGCCAGGATTCCCCTTGCTGAGGTCCAGAAAGGCAAAAAATGGAGCATGCCCCTCCCATGCTCTGTTTTTTTTTCTTCCTGAGCCCCAGAGGAGCCTTCTGGGAGCAAAAATGCCCCCCAGATGCTCCTCTGAGGCCCAGAAGGCCCAAAAAACAGGTGGGGGTGGCTGCAAAAAAACAAAAAAAAGCCACGCCCTCCCAGTCACATGTCACGCCCATCAAGACACACCCACCAAGCCACGTCCACAGAACCGGTAGTAAAAATATTGGAATCCCACCACTGCTCCCCAACCTATTTGTCTATTAGCTTTTGGCTGCGTAGGAGGGTGGGCTGACTATAACCTGTTTTTCTAGCCTTTTATTTCTCCTTTTACCCAGCTTCATTCAAACTGAAACCTGGGTTCAAAAAGCACCCCCCCCCCCGTCAATTCCTCCTTCTGCTTTACCCCAAATCTCCATCCAAGATTCCTCAGAACACTGGATTTATTCCAGGTTTTTCCTCCTCTTTGCAAACCACGAGGATCTTTTCCTCTTTAGGTGAGAGGGACAAATTTTGATTTCTCCAGATTTTATACCCTGCATTGGGGCAGCTTCCCAAACAGGACAAGAGGGAGGTTGGGTCAAGTCTGCCACATGATGTTGGCATGGCTTTTGCCCACCAGGCCAAGGAAGCCACGGAGAGCTGAGTCATGGTATCAAGTTGGGAAACGACAGTTGCTAAAGTGAGCCAGATTCTGGCAGCAGAGAGGAAGCTGTTGGACTTCAGGGATCAAAAGACTGTTGCTAACCATCTATCCAACCCTCTTAAAGCATGCTGGCTGAGAAATTTTGGGAGTTGAAGTCCACCCCTCTTAAAGCATGCTGGATGGAGGATTCTGGGAGAAACTATCTTAATGAGTGAATTGTGAGCAGAGAGTAAATTGTGAAAACCTGGTTTGTTAACTCTGCTGAGATTCCTTGGAGAGAAGTCCTGGCAACTTTCTGAGGTTATCGGCTAGGAATTTATCCTAGGTTAGGAGGATCCTAGCATCTTTTGGGGTTGCTCCTAAATCCAACAAATGTGGTTGGTAATATGGGCAGGGGATTAGACTGGATGACCTCTGAGGTCCCTTCCAGCTCTATGCTTCTATTGTATTTTGTTCTATTCTCTTTTTTATTCTATTCCCTTTTATGTGCTGTTCTACTCCATATTCTATTTTCTATTTCATGCAGTTCTGTTTTCTATTGTGTCCTATTTTCTGTTCAGAAGCAGTTTCATAGATGGAAGGCGTAGACATTTTGGTGAGGTAGCACCTTAAGGAGTCCCAGACCTTTCCTGAGTGAAGGAGTGGAATGTCTGTCAGTTTGAACTGAGGTAACGGAATGTGAGGCAACTGGCAGTTGGAACAGAGTTCTTTTCAGGTGGGGAGGGGGAGTAGAACTCCTTAGCATCCAAGCATGTTAATTAATTGCTGTATAAGAAATACTAATGATCTGATGGTCATTTTGAAAAATTCTTTCTTAGCAAGCACCTAGAAGGCAAAAGGAATATACCTGCCAAATTTCAAGTTGTAGGTTTACGGTTCTGGATGTGCTTTACGGCTCGTGATGCATGAGTGGTATTTCGCTTTTATATATATGGAATATCTGATGCATTCTCACTTTGAGGCTTCCAATGAACATGGCTGACTGACCAGGGGTGGGTTTCTTCCGGTTCTGTCCACCTCTGTAGAACCAGTAGCTCTGAAGAGCAGCAGACATAGAACCGGTTCTATGTCTGCTGATGTTTTTGCCCACCTGGGCTCTTACCTGATCTTTATTTCCTGATTTTTTTCAACTTCAGCTGCCGTACGAGGCATAGCTGCAGTTAAAAAAGCAGGAAAAAGGGCTTTGAAAGGCTGCTTCTCTGCATGCAGCATGCTGATGACAATTTACAGGTGCGTGCCAGCAGCGTGCAGGAAGCACATAGTAAATCACGAAACTCGTAAATGACCGAACTGGTAATTAACCCTGTTGGATCCCACCCCTGTGACTGACCAATCTATGGGATTTTCCTCTGGTCCAAAGCTGCTTCAACTACTAACAAGGGAACTGTATTCCCCCTTTTTATGACTTTACTGGGTTTACTGGGTAAGAGAGAGTCCTAGTACCACCCCACAAGATCCTCTGTTCAGCAGTGATCTGCAAGTAGCTTGAGGAAATGTTCTTCGGAGTAACTGGTGAGCTGTTCAGCCAGGAGAAAGCACAGCTGCAACTCCTTCCTTGTTGAAAAGCAGCTGTTTTGGAATTTATTTTTCACTGACCATAAGTTGTGCCTTTCATACAGATTGTTATCTGTATTAACTAAAAAAGTTAATACTAGTTTAATATTTAGTAATACTAGTTTAGTATTAACTAAAAAGACTTTTTTTAGCCTCAACCTGCTCCTTTTTTAAAAAAGATCTGTGCCATTTTTGAGCCTTCTTTAAAATAAGGAAGAGGATTGCTGAAGGCAAATTTAAAGTAAGGAAGCGTGGAGTATCTTTGATGGCAAAACATAAGGACAAAAAGTTTGCTGAAACGTTGAGATTTTTATGAATTTTCATTGGCCAGGAAGCATTAACTGATTTATTATAAATCTACTTTTTGACTATGAGAGGGAGCTAAGAAGATAGAGACTGATGCATTTCAACTTTTTGAAAAAGAGCTGATTGAGAAATATTGAAATAAAACTATTCACTTTATAAATCAGTTAGGTTCTAAAGATGTTATGAAAACTACTCAAATAATTGGTAGAAAGAAGAATTATTTCAGAAGTGCAATTATTTGTAGAAAAGAAACCACTGAGGCAATTTCTGCAATACCATGGCTCTGGTAGGTACATGTTGGCCTACCTCATTTCCTAGTCTTTTCATTTAAGGATTTTGATGGATGTTTTTGTTTTTAATTACTATATTTTCATTGTTTATTATTGTATCTTGAGATTCATTTATATGGGAAGTAATATGGAAACCTATTCTATAAATAATAAAAGTAAAGGTTTCCCCTGTCCAATCGTGCAAACTCTAAGAGGCAGTGCTCATCTCCATTTCTTGCTTGAGGATATTTTCCATAGCCATTTGTCAGCATGGCTATAGGCCAAAGGTGCACGGAGCACTGTTAAATTCCCACTGAAGTGGTAGATTAGATTAGATTAATAGAATTAGAAGTGACCTTGTAGGTCACCTAGTCCAACCCTGCGCCCAAACAGGAGACCCTACACCAGTGATGCTGAATCTTTTTGTTGTGGTGTGCCGAAAGCCTGCGCGTGTGCCAGCACCCACAATGCAATGCGCCTCATCCCCTGTGCATGCATGTGCAACACCCTCCCCACCCCATTATCTGCACTGTGTATGCACGCGCCTCCCAGCTGATTTTTGGCCCATTTGAGGCTGTTCTTGTCCTCCTGGAGGCTCAAGGGAAGCCTCTGCAACCTTGGGAGGCTGAAAACGGGTCTGTTTTGGCACTTCTGGTATTTCTGGAAGGCCTGTTTTCAGCCTCCCGCCGCTGCAGGGGCTTTCCTCGATTCTCTGGGAGGACGAACCACGACCCCCAATGGGCTGAAAATCAGCTGGGAGGTACACGGATGTGCAGTGCAGGTAAGTTTGGGTGGGGCTCACATGCCCACACAAATGGCTCTGCGTGCCACCTGTGGCACCCATGCCATAGGTCCGCCATCACGGCCCTACACCATTTCTGACAAATGGCAGTCCAATCTCTTCCTGAAAGCCTCCAGTGATGAAGCTTCCACAACTTCCGAAGGCAAGCTGTTCCATTGGTTGATTGTTCTCGCTGTCAGAAAATTTCTCCTTATTTCCAGATTGAATCTTTCCATCCATTTGTCCTTGTCTAGCCTTCAGGTGCCTTGGAAAATATCTTGACCTCTTCCTCTCTGTGGCAGCCCCTCAAACATTGGTACACTGCTATCATGTCTCCCCTGGTCCTTCTCTTCACCAGACTAGCCCCCAGTTCCATGCCCAGTTCCTAGTTCCTACTACCTATTTATCTATCTGCATTTGCCTGCTTTCAAACTGCTAGGTTGTCAGGAGCTGGGCCAGGAATGTGAGGTCACTCCACTATGCAATATTTGGGTCTTGAAGTGCCAACCTTCTGGTCAACAAGCTGAGTGTCTTAACCACTAGGCCATCGCATCCTCACTATAGGTAATAATATTCCATAAAATATTTCTTACCCACTATTTAGATGGGATCCCTATATTTTTCCCTAATGGATTACTTCCTTTAAAAAAAAAAACCCTGTATCCTGAGGAAGAGATGAAAAAAAAGGTGAAACCCCATCTTTCTTTAAATCTGAGTAGTTCCTGATTAATTAAAGTTTGCAGCTCTTTGGCTTTGTCTTAAGCAATATTTTCTCGACCTTTGTGGTGAAAGCTAAGCCTATTAAAGTTGGCAGAATTGAATGCAAAAACCACAACATTTTATTGTGCATTGATTCAGCACTTTAGCATTTGGGCAATTACAGTTTGGGAGGTTAAGACTGTCATTCAAAGAATTAAAGATATACAATATATATATTAGCTAATATGTAAATAAAAAATGAGTAACATTTAAAATAGTTTTGGTTGGGTATATGTATTCATGAGAAGATAATACAGTATAGGCCTAGCATAGTTGCAGTTGTTGTCTACAAAGAGGGGCATAGATATTACCCAGTTCTAGTGTTGACTGTAAGACAGTTTAAATTCAGATAAACATAAACTAGGCATGCAGTACATACGAAGCTCTATGGATAGGCTGAGTAGAATTGTCCCCCTCTCCCCCATTTTGTTTTTTTTTCTAGTCTGTCATCTAGGATCATCATCTCAAGGTGTGAGTTTCTGCTCATAGATAATTGTCTCCAATGGAGCAATTTTTCTTTATTTGACCTACAAGGGACTGTGGTACACTTACTGATTCCCAATCTTCTTTCCCTTTCTTTTTTTCAAGACCAGCTTACATATACATGATCACTGAAAAAACATCAAGTTAACTATTTTGATCTTTGTTGTCATAGAAATATCTGCACTCTTGGCAGTCACTGCTTTCCCCTCTAGTTTAATCTCTTCCTTCCTTTACTTACATATCCTAATTATAAGGGTTGAATCCTGACAAGAAAATAAAATCCATCACTTTCATTTTTTCCACCCATCAGCTGTGTTCACAGTTACTTTTGTGTTTTGAAATCATTCATTCATTCATTCATTCATTCATTCATTCATTCATTCTTTCATTCATCCATTCATTCATTTTATATAGCCATCCATCTCAGGGGTGACTAATTTATAACCTTAAACTAGATTTTTCATTGTCCACTTTCACTGTCTTGAGTTCATATGAATCTCTTTACTTTCAGCAACAAAAATGGTATTCCTTATCAACAACATAACCGTGGAGAATGGGACAATCAAGATATTTCTG